>NC_057861.1:92726492-93035937 GCF_019393635.1 Dromiciops gliroides | reverse complement strand
GCTGCTGGACTTTGTTGGTCATGTATAGAAATGCTGATGATTTATGTGGATTTATTTTATATCCTGCTACTTTGCTAAAGTTGTTAATTGTTTCAAGAAATTTTTGAGTTGATTCTCTAGGATTCTTTAAGTATACCATCATATCATCTGCAAAGAGTGATAGTTTTGTTTCCTCCTTGCCTATTCTAATTCCTTTAATTCCTTTCTCTTCTCTGATTGCTAAAGCTAACATTTCTAGGACAATATTAAATAATAGGGGTGATAATGGACATCCCCGTTTCACCCCTGATCTTATTGGGAAGGCCTCTAATTTATCTCCATTGCATATAATACTTGCTGACAGCTTTAGGTAGATACTGCTTATTATTCTAAGGAAAGCTCCACCTATTCCTAAACTCTCTAGTGTTTTTTATTAGGAATGGGTGTTGTATTTGTCAAAAGCTTTCTCTGCATCTATTGAGATAATCATATGATTTTGGTTGGTTTTCTTATTGATATGGTTATGTTAATAACTTTTCTAATGTTAAACCAGCCCTGCATTCCTGGTATAAATCCCACCTGGTCATAGTGTATTATCCGGTGATAACTTGCTGTAATCTCCTTGCTAATATCTTATTTAAGATTTTAGCATCAATATTCATTAGGGAAATTGGTCTATAATTTTCTTTCTCTGTTTTTTCTTTGCCTGGTTTTGGTATCACCACCATATTTGTGTCATAAAACGAATTTGGTAGAACTCCTTCTTCACCTATTTTTCCAAATAATTTGTATAATATTAGAATTAATTGTTTTTAAATGTTTGGTAAAATTCACCTGTAAACCCATCTGGCCCTGGGGATTTTTTCTTAGGGAGTTCATTAATGGCTTGTTCAATTTCTTTTTCTAATATGGGTTTATTTAGGGATTTTATTTCTTCTTCAGTTAACCTGGGCAGTTTGTATTTTTGTACATATTCATCCATTTCATTTAGATTGTCAAATTTATTGGCATACAGTTGGGTAAAATATTTCCTAATTATTGCTTTAATTTCCACTTCATTGGTGGTAACATCACCCTTTTCATTTTTGATACTGGTAATTTGGTTTTCTTCTTTCTTTTTTTAATCAAATTAACCAATATTTTATCTATTTTATTGTTTTTTTTCATAAAACCAGCTCTTAGTTTTATTGATTAATTCTATAGTTTTTTTGCTTTCAATCTTATTAATTTCTCCTTTAATTTTCAGGATCTCCAATTTAGTGTCTAATTGGGGATTTCTAATTTGTTCTTTTTCTAGCTTTTTATGTTGCATGCCCAATTCATTAATCTCCTCTTTCTCTTTTTTATTCATGTAAGCATTTAGAGCTATAAATTTTCCCCTAAGCACTGCTTTGGCTGCATCCCATAGATTTTGGTATGTTGTCTCATTATTGTCATTCTCTTGGATAAAGTTATTGATTGTTTCTATGATTTCTTGTTTGGCCCATTCATTCTTTAGAATGAAATTATTTAGTTTCCAATTGATTTTCATTCTACTTTTCCCTGGCTCTTTCTTACATGTAATTTTTATTGCATCATGGTCTGAGAAGGATGCATTTACTACTTCTGCCTTTCTACATTTGACTATGATGTTTTTGGGCCCTAATACATGGTCAATTTTTGAAAATGTGCCATGTACTGATGAGAAAAAGGTATATTCCTTTCTATCCCCATTCAGTTTTCTCCAGACATCTATCATGTCTAACTTTTCTAGTAATCTATTCACCCCTTTCACTTCTTTCTTATTTATTTTGTGGCTAGATTTATCTAATTCTGAGAGGGGGAGATTCAGATCCCCCACTAGTATAGTATTACTGTCTAATTCTTCTTGTAACTCATTTAACTTCTCCTATAAGAACTTGGATGCTATACCACTTGGTGCATACATATTTAATATTGATATTACTTCATTATCTATAGTACCTTTAAGTAAGATGTAATTTCCTTCCTTATCTCTTTTAATGAGATCTATTTTTGCCTGTACTTTGTCTGAGATAAGGATTGCTACCCCTGCCTTTTTTACTTTAGCTGAGGCATAATATATTCTGCTCCAGCCTTTTACCTTTACTCTGTGTGTATCTCTCTGCTTCAAATGTGTTTCTTGTAAACAGCATATTGTAGGGTTCTGGTTTTTAATCCACTCTGCAATTCACTTCCCTTTTATGGGAGAGTTCATCCCATTCACTTTCACAGTTATTATTACTGACTATCTTTTCCCCTCCATTCTATTTACCCCCTTTGTACTTTTCCCCCCTTCT
Source organism: Dromiciops gliroides (assembly GCF_019393635.1). Lineage (NCBI taxonomy): Eukaryota > Metazoa > Chordata > Mammalia > Microbiotheria > Microbiotheriidae > Dromiciops > Dromiciops gliroides. The sequence continues at coordinate 93,033,661 of NC_057861.1, read as the reverse complement.
TTCACCCTATTCCTCCTCACCGACGTTTTACTTCTTACCCCTGCCTCCCCCGATCTGCCCTCCCTTTTTATCACCCCCCTCTCTTTTCTTTACCCTTTTCTCCCTTGCTTTTGTCCTCCTTTCTATCAGTCCCCCCTTTCCCTTCCCCTTTTGTTTCCCTAAAGAATGAGTTAAGTTTCTTTATCCCAATGAACGTATATGTTATTCCCTCTTTGAGTCAAATCTAATGAGAATAGGGTTGAAACAATGTTACCCCCTCCTTTCTTTCCCTCTATTGTAATAGGTTTTTTTTTTCACCTCTTCATATGATATAATTCGTCCCATTCCTCCTCCCTTTTCCTCTCCTCCCCATAGACTCCCTTTTTAACCCCTTAATTCTTTTGTATCATCACATCAAAGACAATTTATATTTATACCCTCTATGTAAAGTCCTTCTCTCTGCCCAAATACATTTACAATTCTTAAGAGTTATGAGTATTATCTTCCTGTGTAGAGATATAAACAGTTTAACCTATTAGGGTAACCTTTTTTTTCCCCCTCTTTTTACCTTTTTAAACTTCTCTTGAGTCTTGTATGTTGAGATCGAATTTTCTATTCAGTTCTGGTCTTTTCACCCGGAAAGATTGAAAGTCCCCAATGTCATTAAATGTCCATTTTTTCCCCTGAAAGAAAATGCACATTTTTGCTGGGTAATAGATTCTTGACTGCAATCCAAGCTACTTTGCATTCCGGAATATCATATTCCAAGCCTTGCGGTCCTTTAATGTTGAAGCTGCCAGGTCCTGAGCAATCCTGACTGTGGCTCCATAATATTTAAATTGCTTCTTTCTGGCTGCTTGGAGTATTTTCTCCTTCACCTGATAATTCTGGAATTTGGCTACAATATTCCTTGGAGTTTTCCTTTTGGGGTCTCTTTCAGGAGGTGATCAGTGGATTCTTTCAATGATGATTTTATCCTCTGATTTTATGATATCAGGGCAGTTCTCCTTAATAATTTCCTGGAATATGGTGTCTAGATTCTTATTCTGGTCATGGCTTTCAGGCAGTCCAATGATTCTCAAATTGTCTCTCCTCGATCTGTTTTCCAGATAAGTTGTCTTTCCAATGAGGTATTTCACATTTTCTTCTATTTTTTCATTTTTTTGATTCTGCTTGACTGATTCTTGGTGTCTCATGGATTCCTTATCTTCCAACTGTCTCACTTTAATTTTTAAGGCATTGTTTTCTTCAGTGAGATTATGCACCTTTTTTTCCATTTGGCCAAGTGAATTTTTTAAGGCAGTGTTTTCTTCAGTGAGATTATGCACCTTTTTTTCCATTTGGCCAGATGAATTTTTTAAGGTATTGTTTTCTTCAGTGAGATTATGCACCTTTTTTCCATTTGGCCAAATGAATTTTTTAAGGCTTTGTTTTCTTCAGTGAAATTATGTGCTTCCTTTTCCAAGCTGCTGATTCTTTTTTCATAGTTTTCTTATTTTGCTTTCATTTCTCTCCCCATTTTTTCTTCTACCTCTCGCAATTGATTTTTAAAATCCTTTTTGAGCTCTTCCAGGAAGGCTTTTTCTTCCTGAGACCAATTCACCTTCCCTCGTGAGGCTTCACATGTAGGCAATTTGAGGCTATTGTCCTCATCTGAGTTTGTGTTGGCTTCTTCCCTATTGATACAGAAGCTCTCAATGGAGAGGGCTCTTTTTTGCTTCTTACTCATTATTGCATCTTATTTATTTATTTTTTAAGTTGAGGTCTGCTCTGGGGGCACCAGGGTCCTTGTTTTGGGCTTCTTGTGCAGGGGTATAGGTGCTGTGTGACTGGCTTTTTTACTCTGAGGCCTTTATGGTGTGTGGAGATCCCCCACCCTGCACTTCCTGTCTGATTGTGCTCGGCTAGCCAGACTCCAGACCCTGGCGTCTGATCCTGGCTGACCCGTTTGTGGCCCTCTTGGCTGGTGCAGGTAGGTTTTTCCACTGTCCTTCTTGGCCACCAGATTTTTGAACCAGGTTCCAGGGGCCTCAGTTGTTTGGCTGTAGCCCACAGCTCCTGCTGACTTGCCCTGACCCCCTCAGCGCTGGGCTGCTGCCCTGCACTGGGCCTCCCTTTTGCCCGAGTCAGACCGACCTTTTCCTGAAGTCTTCTAAATTATCTCTGGTTGGAGGACTATGTCTCTCTGTCTCTTTGCAGGTTCTGTAGTTTCAGAATCCGTCAAGAGGCTTGATTTAATGTTTGTTTTGAGGGAACAGAAGGAGAGCTCAGGCAGCTTGCTGCTTCTTCTCCGCCATCTTGGCTCTGCCCCCCCTAATCATTTTCAAATATCTCTCTTGCCTTTAATATTCAGCCAGCACATTAAGAAAGAATAAAAAAGAAAGAGAAAATAAAGTCAAGCAAAACTAACACAGCAACTGAGTCTAACAGAAATGCAGTGCTCCAACCTCATGGTTCCCCATTCACCTCTTCAGATAAAAGAAGGGAATATGTTTTCTCAATTTCTCTCTGAAGCTAAGCTTGGTCACTATAATTGCATTGTTCAATTTCATCTTTGTTTTTTGTACTTTGGAGTTTTATTGTTGTATCATCCTTCCAGGATCTGATTACCTCATTCTGCATCAGTACATGTAAATATTTCCCATGTGTTTCTGATGTATTCATATTGATAATTTCTTATACCACCATAACATTCCATTACATTCATGGAATTAGCCATTACATTCAATGTACTTAGCCATGTCCCATTTGACAGGCATCTACTTTGTCACCAGTTCTTTGCTATCTCAAAAAATGGATTCTACTTTAGTCACATTATATCTGGTACATAATTCTTTTTACTGAGGTTTTTGGGTTATGGGAGAAAAAAACACTACTGCACTATTTTGTCATTCATATGATATCATTTTTATAAAGTCCTAAGGAAGGAGAACCAAATAGAAAGACCTTATAGGTTTTGCTCCAACACAATTGGGAAGGGAAGGGGAGATTTTATTTTGGAAAACTAATAAGAATACTTTAGAGCAAGACTTTTGTGAAGGTACAATGTAGAGCAAGAGAAAGTAGTGGCTTTAGAGTTCGGAGAGTTGGGTTCTAGTCCTGATTCTGCCACTTAAAAGTTATTTGAATTTTGAGTTTATCTCTCTGAGCCTTGGTTTCCTCATCTTTACTATGGGGATAATACCTCAAAACATTGAAGCAACGTGATATCCAGCACTTAGCATAATGCCCAGCACATAGTTCACATTTAATAAATGTTTATTAATTGACTGATTGTGCACTGCCCATAAAAATGTGCGCAAAAATATAAGCAATTGTCATTGCCCAAATTGGTAAAAATATCCCTTAAGTTAGTAAGTGTTGTAGGAAGGGGGCAACATGTCTTCTTTACTCCAAGTCCAAGACTCTACATACCATATAACCTGCTGCCTCATTACATGCTTCAGAGATCATCTAGTCTAGCTCATACTTGAAGCAAATATTACCTTTTTATAACATTCCTAACAAGTTTGTCATTCAGCATGCACTTGGAGATTTCTAGTGATGTGGACCTCAGTCAATACTGCGGTAGCCCATTTCCATTTTTCAGAAGCTCTGATCATTAGGAAGTTTAGTATATTGAACTCAATTTTGCCTCTATGTAACTTCTATCCATAGGTCCTAGTTTTATCCTCTACAAACCAGTAGAACAAGTTCCTGACAGCTCTTTACATATGTGAAGACAGGCAATCATGTCCCTCCTAAATCATCCTTACTTCTCTCTTCCACAGAGCTGCTGAAAGGCTGTCCTTGTCTTTCAATGTAAAGTAAGAAAATCAAATTAAGCTACCTGGGAAAGAATTCCAGGATGGTACTGTGTCTTCAGACTCAGCTTTATTTTTAGATAGTGGATTCTGCGATTTGAGACAAAAACTACAACTGCCAAGGGAAATGGTGGAAGAATGACCACTCATCTAACAGAGCTTGACAAAACCAAAAACACCCTGAAGGGAGCTGTCTTACATGGAGCTGAAGAGGAGTCATGAGCAAGTCAGAAGATACAGAGACCAGCACTGACAATCAGATAAGCTATTTTCACTTATGAGAACTGCCACAGTATGATGTGAGTCATTAGCTGCTATCTCTTTTTTTTTCCCTCCTCCAAAAGATAAGCACAGTAAAAGCTTTGACACTAAACATATTGGCAGAGTGGGGGTTGCTGGTTAGTCAAAAAATCCAGTGAATTCACATCATATTTGTATCTCTATTATAACTGCCCTGTCTCTCCCTCCAGAGACCTATAATGGAGTGAAAAGGAGGTGATTTATAGATATATGAAGGGTGTTCAAAAAGAAACTTTACAAGGTGTTTTAAAGAAAGTGGTTTCTTTACAAGGCAAGTAATTGTTACTTCAACACTTCAACTTCAAGGATATGTAATTTCATCAGTGTGGGAAAATGCCTTTCACCGACCCAAAACACAATCTCTCCATGGCTTATTAGACAGTCTTTATGAGTTGTAATTGCTAACAACCCTGCATTGGAAAGGGATTTGGGGGCACACATGACTGATCCCCTCCACATCTTAGCCAGCAACTCTTGGAGTGGGTAGTGGATAATACCATGCTGAACTATCTGAATCTCACTTAGAAAATAGAAACAGTAATGCCAAGAGAAAAGGAGAGAAATATTTATTAGGGATCGCTACACACACAAACTTTGGGGGAATTTTCTAGCTCAGCACAAACATGCAAATTCCTCAAAATTACTTCTACAATTTGGGGTTATAGTTCTCAACAGTAATTCTAGAGTTATAGCCACACAAGAATTCCTGATAAATAGATGGACTCAGATCACCTCTCCTGGGCCCAGGTAAGCCTATCTTGACATAGTTCCAAACTACCAAGAGACAGAAGAAAGGAGAGAAATAAAGTAACCATGTGATAGAGAAGCTACCAGAGAGAGGAAGATTGAAGGAATAAAAAAAGAAGGGCTGCCTTATGATTCTCCACCAACCAGAGAAGCAGGAATAGAGTCATTACCAACTGATGATTCTGCCTACCAGAGAAAGAAAACTTAGAAAAATCAGGTCAGAATGCCCTTAATTGTATTCCACCATTTCTGTGATAGGCTATACATACATTTCCCTTCATGTGGAATTACCATACACTTTCCCATAGCCTTTTATTAAGAACAATTCAATTTTAAATAAAAGAGGTAGACTTGTTAACAATACAAAGCCTCCTGTTCAACCCATCACAAGATATATTGTTCTCTCTCTCTCTCTCTCTCTCTCTCTCTCTCTCTCTCTCACACACACACACACACACACACATGCACACACACACACACACACACACACACACACACACACACACACACTCTTTCTCCCTCTCTTGCTCTCTTTCATAACTCATTGTTCTCAGGAAAAGGCAGCAAACTCCCAGAGCTCCTGGCATAACCACTCCAAATAATGCCATAAGACAATTCCTAGAGCAACAGAACCCATAAAAGGATGGGCTGAGACCATTTTCCAGCCAAAGATAGCTTAGAAGTTCAGCAGGAGGGGTCTACTGTACTGTGATGGGAGTGGAGCCCAACCCCATGGTAATGCTCACACAGACCCAGCCCCAGTCAGGCCACACAAGAGAAATTTACCCCCAGAGCCTCTGAATCAGCTGCAGTGCCAGTGTCTTCTGGAACTAAGCTCACAATCTGGTGAGAGGGCTGAACAGTTGGCCAGGGGAGAATACAGGGATTTCTGCTAGAGCTGAGTCATAATTCAGTTGTTCTACTTAAGCAGGGAACCAGGAAGAAATCTTGAATGGTGGTGGCCTAGGTGGGGGGAGGAGTGCAGGCTCACTAGAGCCTTCAACCCAGCAAAACTTTTTTTTTTTTTTTGGTTGGATAGCAAGTAGGCTTGGGGTTATTACAGACCTGAGCACAGGCCAGGTGAGTGAAGAACTTGCCCCTCCTTAAATCATACCACCTAGGACAACCTGAAGTTTGGGATAGTGCATCCTAGAAGCAGTGCCCCACTTTAAGAAGGAGTTGAAAGTCAAGAAATAGGGGGGCAAGATGAGCAGACAGAGAAAGATGTGGACCATAGAAAGTTTCTTTAATGATAAGGAAGATCAAGGTGCATCCTCAGAAGATGATAGCAACACTAGGGTTCCTACATACACAGCTTCCAAGAGAAATATGAATTAGTCTTAGGCCATATAGATGCTCAAAAAGGACTGTGAAGATAAAATAAGAGAGGTAGAGGAAAAATGGAAAGAGAAATGAGAGTAATACAGCAGGGTCATGAGAAAAATGTCAATAGCTTGAAAAGCCAAATGGAAAAGCTCTCTGAAGAAAATAATTGCCTAAGAATTAGAATTGAACAAATGGAAGCTAGTGACTTTATGAGAAACCAAGACACAATAAAGCAAAAAACAAATGAATAAAAAAAAGAGAGGGCAATGTGAAATATCTTCCTAGTAAAACAGCTGACCTGGAAAATAGATCCAGGAGAGATAATTTGAAAATCATTGGACTACCTGAAAACCATGATCAAAAAAAAAAAAGTTTAGACATCATCTTCCAAGAGATTGTTGGGGAAAATTGCCCTGATATTCTAGAAGCAGAAGGTAAAATAGAAATTGAACGAATACACTGATCACCTCCTGAAAGGGATCCCAAAATGAAATTTTCAGGAATATTATAGCAAAATTTCAGAGATCCCAGGTCAAGGAAAAAATATTGCAAGCAGCTAGGAAGAAACAATTCAAATACCGTGGAGCCACAGGCAGGATAGCCCAAGATCTAGCAGCTACTACATTAAAGAATAGGAGGGCATGGAATATGATATTCAAGAAGGCAAAGGAATTGGGATTACAACCAGGAATCCCCTACCCAACAAAACTGTGTATAATCTTTCAGGGGAAAAATGGAACTTCATTGAAAAAGAGGACTTTCAGGTATTCATGATGAAAAGACTGGAACTGAATAGAAAATTTGACTTTCAAATACAAGAACCTAGAGAAGCATAAAAAGGTAAACAGGAAAAAGAAATCATGAGGGATGTTAAAAGCTTAAACTGTTTACTTTCCTACATGGGAAAATTGTGTCTAACTCATAAGAATTTTCTCAGTATTAGGGTAGTATAGGAATAAATTTAGACAGAGGGCACAGGTATGAATTGAATATGAATGGATGACATCTGTAAAGTATTTATTTTTTTATCATTTTTGTGGGGTAGCATGGGTTGGGTCACATGCCTGGGGTCACAGAGTTGGTGAGTGTCTTGTGTCTGAGATCGGATTTGGGCTTGGGTCCTCCTGGCTCCAGGGTGGGTGCTTTGTCTACTGTTTCACTTGGCTGTCCCATGATGACATCTTTAGGGTAAAATTGAGGGGTGAAAGGATTGCACTAGGGGAGGGAGAAGGGGAGAGGTAGAATGGGGTGAAATTTCACATGAAAGAATCAGGAAAGGGCTTATGGAGTGTGGGGGAGGAGATGGGGAAGGAGCAGGCTCAAAGACTTTAATCTCATCAGAATTGGCTCAAGGAGGGAACAATATACACACTCAATTGGGTGGAGTGTTCTATCTAGCCTTTCAGGAAAGTAGGAGGGGAAGGGGATAAGGAGGGAGGGGTGAAAGAAGGGAGGGCAAAGTGGGGGAGAGGACAATCAGAAACAAAACACTTGTGAGGAGGGATAGGGTAAAAGAAGATAGAAAATAGGAAAAATATCTTGGGGAGAGAATAGGATGGAGGGAAACAGTTAACAATAGTGATTGTGAAAAATTTGGAAGCAGAGGCAAGAGTAATGATGATGATGAGGAGGAGGATTGATTGATTGATAGATGGCTTGATGATGATTAGGGGATGATGAGGATTGATGATGACTGATTGGTGATGATGAGGATTTGATGAGGATTGATAGATGATGATGACAAAACATATGGTACTTACTTTGCTGGGCTATTGTGAAGAAAGTTCTTCGTCAGGTATAAGGTACTATATAAATATTATCTATTACTGTTGTTTTAATAATCAACTTCATGGGTTTATTGTAAGGAAATACTCTCTTTAAAGTACTATATAAATGTAGTTTACTAAAAAAAAAAATTTGATGAGCAGGATGCAATCAGAAAGACCTGGAAGGACCTAAGTGAGCTAATTCAAAGTGAAATGTACTGTATACAAAATAACAGCGATATTATGAGATGATCTTCTGTGAATGACTTCGTTTTTTCAGCAATGCAGTGATTCAAGACAACTCTGAAGGTCTTTTGAAAAATGCAATCCATCTACAGCAAGATAACTGATGGTATTTGAATACAGATTGAATCACATTTTTTCTTAGTTCCTTTTTCTGAAGTTTTGTTTTTGTCTGTTTTCTTTCATAACCTGGCTAATGTGGAAATGTTTTGTATGACTGCTGATGTATATAGTTTATATTGAATTGCTTGAGTTCTTGGGAGGGGGAGGGAGGGAGGAAGAGAATTTGGAACCCAAAGTTTTCAAAAAATTATGTCAAAATTTGCATTTTACATGTAATTTGGGAAAATAAAATTCGAAATATGCCTGAGAACAAAATAATACTCATTGTTCTCACTAGTGGTAAACTGGAGGCAAGCAAGTTTTTCTTTCCAAGCCAGAGATTCTGCATTTATATACCTCCATTTCAAAGGCCACGATGTACCAGGATATCAATTAATAATCATTATTTTGTCAAGAGTAGCTAGCCCAGCTAGCCCATCACCTGGCAGCCAGTCTTTTGGTGATGAGACTCTCTTTGCTTTGTAGGCTTGTCCTCAGAGAGAAATATCCAGTCTGTGGACCAGCTCACATCAGGAAATTTTACAGCTCAGTGGAACCTGAGAGAATCCATGCTCTGCTGCTCTAGCCTTTAAGAATCCAGGTCCCTCCCCAAACTATAATGAGGAATCAGAGAAGGATTTTATTAGTGACATTTAAAAAGCTGCTTATGGGTATTTTTCTACCTCATTTCCAAATAGACATTTGTGGTAATAAAGGTTAAGCTTTTTGTTGTCAAATGAAATGTAGGCTCGAATTGGAGTTGGAGTGGTGTGGGGTGGCTATCCCAGATAGAACACTGGTCCTGGAATCAGGAGAATCTGAGTTCAAATCTGGCCTCAGACGCTTGATACTTAGTAGCTGTGTGACCCTGGGCAAGTCTTCCCCCCCCCCAAAAAAAAAGATATATGTTGTCAATTGACAAGGAAGCTTTTTTGTTTCATTTCAAAAATAATTTCATTCCTTTGATGACTGGAGCTATTATCTGTCTAGTAGAGAAGCCCTTTAGAATGGAGGGAATACCACTTCCCATCTAGGGACAGCTATCATTGCTCTGCTGCCCATGAAAGCCTGTACTTCCAACACAATAATGGTACCCTGAGTAATACACCAAGAGCTATTTTTGTCACCTCTTTCTTGAACAACCCTTTTTTACAGGTGAAGAACCTGAGGATCATAGAGATAACTTGTCCAAAGTCACAGGGCTAGTAAGTGATACAGAAAGAACTAAAAGAATGTAGATCTCTCTACTCCAAGTCCAGTGCTAACACACAATCCTGTCACTAATTTACTGCGCATCTATCATGTGGAAGGAGAAGTACAGGATAACAAACCCTATATCAGAGGGTCTTAGCTCCTCAGTTGATTAGAGCGTAGTGGGGCAGAGAAGGCAGTCATATGAACATCTGTGATATAAGGCTTCATGTGGGTGCCACAGGCAGCTAAGTGGTATAGTGGATAGAGTGCCAGGCCTGTAGTCAGGAAGACTCATCTTTCTGAGTTCAAACCTGACCTTAAACACTTACTAGCTATGTGACCCTGGGCAAGTCATTTCACCCTGTTTGCCTCACTTTCCTCATATGTAAAATGAGTTGGAGAAGGAAATGGCAAACTAATCCAGTATCTTTGCCAAGAAAACCCCAAATGCGGTTACAAAGAGTTGAACAACAATGGGCACCATTGTCAAATGATGGACACTATTATAATAACAAAGAAGAGGAAGGGGTCGGATTATGACCTTGTTTTACACTAGAGGCAAAGTGTTACAATATAAAGAAAAATAGAATTAAATTAAAAAGACCTGCATTCACAACCTGGCTTTGTAAGTGAAGAAAGGGGGACAGCCTCAGGGCAGATGGCCCAATATCTGGGGTGCATGGATGACATTTAAATTCCCTTCTAAGTCTTAAATACTATAAATGTTTACCTAGCAGTGTCCTTTCCTAGTGATGACTTGCTCACCACTACCCCTCCTTGCTGGGGTGGTATAGTAATAGACCCAGATTTAGCAGCCCTGTCCCACCTGTTCAACACACTGTTCTCTTGGGGTAATGGGTTAATCACTTGTTCAATCTGATCATCCTTGGAGTCATATCTAAGGACCTTATATGGTGTGAATTCCTTGCCACATACTAGGCTACATTATAATATGCAGGACCTTTGCCAATTCAATTAAGTTTTGAGTAGCAGCAAACTAAGTCCAAGAGCTGGATGGCTCTTGAGCTTAGTGCCCTCCATGCCAAACCATTCCAAAGTAATTACATGATGGCTTTATGGTCTGTGTGAAATATCAATTTGAGATATTCACAGCCAAGAATTCAATTCAAGTCTCCTGTCTCTGGGGAACAAAACATAAACACACACACACACACACACACACACACACACACACACACACACCCCAAAGACATAAACAAACAAAACCAGAAAGCAAAAACACTCCAAAATACATTTCTCCAGAGGTAACAGAGATTAATTAGTATGGAGTCATGGATAGAGTGTTGAACCAGGAATCAGGAAGATAGGTTGGAAGCCCACTTCAAGTACTTACTAGCCATGTGATCATGGACAAGGCATTTCCTATCTAAATGTCAACATCTCCATCTGTAAATTGGAGGCAATGATAACAACTCCCTTATGATTTAAATCATTGCATAAATATCAGCTGTTATACTATCGTGAGGACCATCCTCCCACATGTAGCATGGGGGTGTCATTGTGTGGCTCAAAGGGAGGCAGAAAAGATATATCTAGCTTCTTCTTCCCCCATCCTTCTCTTAGGGAGACTTTCATTCCTTCTAGGAGGTGAAACAAAAAAGCTAGAGATCACCCAGCTTTTCCCAGAGAGAGCAGTTAACTAGGCCAGAATTATATCTGTCTACTCCCTTAAATATTATGAGTCTAGGGGACATGATCAGCTTCAGTCTAACTTCTGATCTCTGTGTAATTGTTGGGGAGAAAGCTGGATCTCTGTAAACTCTATATCTGAGGTTTAAGGGCAGGTAGTTGGTGCAGTGGATAAGAGCACTGGCCCTGGAATCAGGAGGACCTGAGTTCAAATCCAGTCTTGGACACTTGACACTCCCAGCTATGTGCCCCTTGACAAGTCACTTAACTCCAATTGCCTCAAGTGTTTGAGGCCATCCCCAGTTGTCCTGATATATATCTTGCCAATGGACCCAGATGGCTCTGGAAGAAAGAGTGAAGCCAGTGACCATTCACAGCCCTGCCTCACTTAAGTCCAATTCACCACAAGTCATGACATAACCATATGATGCCAAGGTTTTCTTTGAGAAAGAAGGACAGATAACAATGACAACCATATCTGAGACTTGACCCCTTTCCTTCCTAATTCCAGTTCCTCAATGAACATGCCTAGGAAGTAGCAAAGAAACCCACTTATCTAAATCAGTAAGAAAACAGAAACCAGAGACACATGAGAATATATACTGGACAATACAGGAGTAACCTAAGTTAGTTCAGGGGAGAGAGAGAGAGAGAGAGAGAGAGAGAGAGAGAGAGAGAGATCCAGATTTCACCCAGAGGGAAGTTTCCTGAAGTCTCTAGTATAGCAAGCTGAGGATAGGGACACTATGGAGACTGCCAACTCTTCTCATGTCATCTTCTCTCAAGAGTTTTATTCCCCCTTCAGTAACCTGGAGTAGGGTGGTCATTGTCTGTCTTCTCTCTTGAAGTGGAAGCCTTAAGCCTCAAAAATGACTGCATTTCCTGAAGCCCAAAGAGACACCAGGGGCTAGAAAAAACTGAAGAGAACTCCCTCCCAATCATGCCAACTTTCCACTGCCCCTCATATAGGCTCAGGGAATTCATCTCCAACAATGAGAAGAGAGTCCCATCCCAAAGGGTTTTGGGACTCAGATTACAATAAAATGACTGATATTTCATCCAAGGAGCCTGAGAGTTGACAATGCCCTTTCACAGTCATTACCCCACGTGATTCTTGAAATAACCCAGTGTGACAGAGATAATAAGTAGCTTGTGCTACTTACTACCTCTCTGAAACTGGACAAATCATTTTATCTCCTTAGGCATCAGTTTCCTCATCTATAAAATTAGGCCATAGATGATTTTAAAATTCCTTCTAGCTTGAAAGCCTATCATTCATGATGTAGCTAAACCTGGACAGAAAGCTGGGGCCTCAGAAACAGACACATGAAATATGCATTACCAACATGCATTTTGGTCCTGGAACTAAAAACTAACAACTACCAATATACACCCTGGCATATGGATAGCACCTTACATCCATTATGTAGTTTGATAGGCATGTAACCTTCCTAGACTCACAATCAGTCATGTATCTTTGAATTGTAAAATGAAGGAATTGAAATGAATAGTAGGAACTTGCCAAGTATCATCCCAATTAAAAAATAAAAAAACCCTACTTTATCTTCAAAGCTCAGACTATACACTCAAATCCTTTAACTTGAATCAGAGAGGGGGAAAATAGGCACAAAAAATCCAACTTCCTGCAGTCAATTTTCTTTGGAACAGCTGCTCACATTCATTATTCCACTGGATAATCACAAAACCCTGTCAGTTAGGTTATACAAGTTGTTTCAACCCCATTTTACAGATGAGGAAATGGAAATTCAGAGAAGTGAAATGATAAGTCTAAAGTCATACATTTGGCAAGTGCCAGAGAGAAAATTCAAACTTAGGTCTATCATCTCCAAGTCTTAAGAGAGAGTTGCATTAATAGGAAAGACCAATATTTGGTGTCTCATTGCTTACCATGGCCTTGTGTTCCCTTCTTCTATTTTTGTAAGGACTACAAGCATTTACTATATGGACGTATACAAATCACTCAAACTCTCTTTGTCTCTATTTCCTCATTTGAAAAATGGGATATTGATACCCTATCAACTCACTAGTTGTTAGGTCAACCTAATGATATAGTGTATGGAAAGTACTTTATAATCTATAAAACCTTCTAAAAATTAATTACCATTAAAATTATCATTTTTGTTACTTACAGATATAAATCAAGACCCCAAGCTTCCCAATTCTAACATTTATTGTTATTTCTGGATGACAGTGAGATAGGAAGCACCTCTGCCTCCCCAGAACCAGAATGGATATCCTTCAATGTGATTGGTATGAGCAAGCTACAACATTTAACCAGAGTAACCCTAAAGAAGAATAAGCATCTAAGATGTCATCAAAGAATCAAAAGACTGGAAGAAGAGGTGTGTTATTTACTTGGCAAGATTGATGGATGACAAGTGCTCAGCCATAGTACAGAAATCAAGGAAGGGACTTTACAAAAGAACAGAAATCAACAACTATAGTGCTCCACTTCTGAAAAGTATTATTATTTATTTTTTTGTGAGGCAATTGGGGTTAAGTGACTTGCCCAGGGTCACACAGCTAGTAAGTGTTAAGTGTCTGAGGCCAGATTTGAACTCAGGTACTCCTGACTCCATGGCCGGTGCTCTATCCACTGAGCCACCTAGCTGCCCCTGAAAGGCATTATTTATCTCTGTGATATTACCAGAGATGAGTTAGAGTCCAGAGTTTGCCAAGAGGTGACTGCGAGTGGAATTGATGCTTTTGATTACCAAAACATCCAGGTGTTATACCCCTGTAGAGATGGCATGAAGATCCCAATGTTCATTGTGCATAAGAAGAGAATTAAATAAGATGGTTCTCATCCTGCTTCTTTGTATGGCTATGGGGCTTCAATGGCTCTATTATACCAGTATCCAGGCTTATTTTTGTATATTGGTCATGTGCCAGCAGTAGCTAACATAGAGGAGGGAGTGAATATGGAGAGACCAGTACAAAGATGGTATCCTGGGAAAGAAGCAAAACTGATGAGTTCTTTTTTTTAAGCAATCTTTAAATTTATTTATTTAAAGTTTTGAGTTCCCAATTCTATCCCTCTCTCATTCCCTCCCTCCCTACCCTCCCTCCTCTTCAAGGTTTCAAGCAATAAGTATAGGTTATATATACATGTGAAATTATGTAAAACGTTACCATATTAGTAATTTTACATAAAAAAGACTGAAGTAAAAAAAAGAGAAAGTGCAAAATAGCATGCTTCAGTCTGTGTTCAATCAATATCAGTTCTTTCTCTGGAGGTGGATAGTATATTTCATCATTAGTCTTTTGGGATTGTCTTTGATCATTGCATTGCTGACAGTAGTTAAGTCATTCACAATTGCTTATAGAGCTATAATGCTTTCACTGTGCACAATATTCTCCTGGTTCTTTTCACTTCACTATACATCAGTTCATATGAGTCTTTCCAGGTTTTTTCAGGAATCATACTGTTTGTCATTTCTTATAGTACAATTATATTCCATCACAATCATATACCACAGCTTCTTCAGTCATTCCCCAATTGATGGATATTCCTTCAATGTCCAATTCTTAGCCACCACAAAGAGTTGCTATAAATATTTTTTGTACAACTTCCCCCCTTTTCTCTTTTTCACAGTTGCTATTGTTAACTGTTTCCCTCCATCCTATTCCCTTCCCCATGATATTTACTCTATTTTCTATCTTCATTCACCCTATCCCTCCTCAAAAGGGATTTGCTTCTTACTTCCCCCTCCCCCAATCTGCCCTCCCTTCTTTTACCCCTCTTTCCTGATCTCCTTCCCCTCCTACTTTCCTGCAAGTTTAGATGTATTACTCTACCCAATTGAGTGTGTATGTTATTTCTTCCCTGAGCCAGTTCTGATGAGTGTAAGGCTCATTCACTGCCCAGCTTAGATAGATTACTCTACCCAATTGGGTGTGTATGTTATTCCCTCCTTGAGCCAACTCTAATGAGATAAAAGTCTTTGAGCCTATTCTGATAAGTCGAAGGTTCATTTACTGTCCTGCTTCTACCCCATCTCTCCCACCAATCCATAAGCCATTTCCTGTTTCTTTAATGTGAAATTTCACCCCATTCTATCTCTTCCCTTCCCCTTCCCCCAGTACATTCCTCTCATCCATAAATTTTACCCTAAAATGTCATCATGTGGCAGCTAGGTTACACAGTGGACACATCACCCACCCTGGACCCAGGAGGACCCCAGTCCAATTGCAACCTCAGATACAAGACACTCACCCACTGTATGACCCTAGGCATGTCACCCAACTCCAACCACCCTACAAAAAAAGAAACAAAAAATGGTACTTTATAGATACCATCCCTTCATAATCAATTTCCACCTGTGCCCTCTGTATAAATTTTTTTGCTATCATCTTCTCTAATACTGAGAAAGTTCTTATGAGTTAGAAGTATCATCTTCCCATGTAGGAATATAGACAGTTTAACTTTTTAACATCATTCTTAATTTATTTTTCCTGTTTACCTTTATATGCTTTTCTAGGGTCTTGTATTTGAAAATCAAATTTGCTATTCAGTTCAGTTCTTTTCACCGCGAATACTTAAAAGTTCTTTTTTTCATTGAAGTCCCATTTTTCTCCTTGAAAGATTATACACAGTTTTGCTGGATAAGTGATTCTTGGTTGTAATCACAGTTCCTTTGCCCTCTGAAATATAATTTTCCATGCCCTCCAATACTTTAATGTAGAAGCTGTTAGATCTTATGCTATCCTGATTATGGCCCCACAGTACTAGAATTGTTTCTTTTTGGCAGCTTGCAATATTTTCTCCTTGACCTGGGACCTCAGGGATTTGGCTATAATATTCCTGCAAATTTTCATTTTGGGATCTCTTTCAGGGGGTGTTAAGGGGATTCTTTCAATTTCTATTTTACCTTCTGCCTCTAGAATATCAGGGCAATTTTCCCTGACAATTTCCTGGAAGATGATGTCTAAGCTCTTTCTTTGATCATGGTTTTTAGGTAGACCAATAATTTTCAAATTATCTCTCCTGGATCTATTTTCCAGGTCAGCTGTTTTTTTTTTTTTTTTTTTTTTTTTTTTTTTGTTTGTTTGTTTTTTTTAAGTGAGGCAATTGGGGTTAAGTGACTTGCCTAACGTCACACAGTAAGTGTTAAGTGTCTGAGGCTGGATTTGAACTCAGGTACTCCTGACTCCAGGGCCAGTGCTCTATCCACTGCACCACGTAGATGTCCCAGTCAGCTGTTTTTCCAAGGAGATATTTCACATTGCCCTCAGTTTTAAAAATTTATTTGGATTTGTTTTATTATGTTTTTATTTCTCATAAATTCATTAGCTTCTGTTAGCTTAATCCTAATTTTTAAGCAATGATTTTCTTCAGAGGGCTTTTGTACCTCCTTTTCCATTTGGCCAATTTGGCTTTTCAAGCTGTTGACTTGTTTTTCATGACCCTCCTGTATCACTCTCATTTCTCTTTCCTTTTTTTCCTCTACCTCTCTAACTTTATCTTCAAATTCCTTTTTGAGCACTTCTATGGCCTGAGACCAATGTATATTTTGCTTGGAAGCTTTGGATGTGGGAACCCTGATGTTGCTATCCTCTTCTGTGGGTACACCTTGATCTTCCTTGTCATTAAAGAAACTTTCTATGTTTATCACCTTTCTCTGTCTGCTCCTCTTACCTGTCTTTTACTTGACTTTTAACTCCTTAAATTGGAGCACTGTTTTCAGGCTTCACTGTCCCAAGCATCAGGGGGTCTCAGGTGGTATGATTTAGGTAGGGGCAGGTTCTTCACTTGCCTGGCCTGTTCCCTGGTCTGTAGAAAACTCCAGGCCAACTTGCTACTTAACCAAACAGCAAAACTTTGTTTGCTATGCTTGTTCGCTCTGAGTAGCCTGTGCCCCTCCCCACCTGGGCCACTGCTATTCAAGTCTACTTCCTGGTTTCTAGCATAGGTGAAACCTCTGTAATCTCCCCCCTGGCAACCGTTCAACCCTCTTACCAGACTGTGATCTTAGTTCTAGATGACATTGGTGCTGCAGCTGATTCAGAGACTCTTGGGGTCTCTTTCCCTGGCTTGGCCTGCCTGGGACTGGATCTGTGTCAGTGTGACTGTGGGATTGGGCCCTACCCCTGCCCTGGCACAGCAGCCCCCTTCTGCCAACCTTCTAAGTAGTCTTTGGCTAGAAAATGATGTCAGCCATTCTTTTGTCAGTTTTGCTGCTCCAGGACTTATCCTATGGCATTATTTGGAGGGTTTTTTTGGAGCAATCGTGTCATGAGTTCATAGAGTTTACTGCCTTTACTTCACTATCTTGGCTCTGCCTCAAAAATTACTGAGTTTCAATGCATGCTGAATATCTTATAAAAGAATATTATACTTAGTTAAAGAGATTGTCTATTGGTGTTAGGTCAAATGGAAGACTGTTAGTGGCTGCTTGTGCAAATCAAAACCCTGACCTCTTTGGGTGTATAATTCACTTAAGTTGAAGTAATAAACATGGTAAAATTCCATAAGTATTGTGACAAATGAATATTACTCTCTTGTGCTTAATAACTAGTTATTTGTATCAGGACCAAAGCTTTTCACCTATTCTACGTCCTCATCCAGAAACCAACCAGAGTGCGAAATCTCTCTTATATATTTACCCAAGCCAAGATCTAATCAGACAGTAAAAGAAACTCTAAGTTTGGACTAAAGGGTGCATTTCTGCTCATTGTGTTAGGTCAGACAAAATGTTGATTCTCCCTTTTTTCAAAACATGTGATATGAAAATTGATGTCTCTATGAGCAAGATTCAGATGACCTAAATCAAGTACCCCAACACTATTATTTTAATATAGCCCACCTCCCATTGTGTTAACTAATCAAAGTTGATTGGCAACCCCCCATACCCCCCCAGGGATGCCTAATTTTCAAAAGGCATGTAAACTGTGAGTCCATAGCTATTAGGGATCTTTGGTCTAAGATAGATGGACAAATGACCATTATTGCCTTATTAATAAAATTATAAAATTACCCAGAGACTGTCTCTCAAACCTTTTAAATTGCCATAATATACTATTAGTCATGCCTGGACAACTGGCTATGATCACTTTGACTGTGGAGAACACTTTGAAAGGGTTAGTTAGTGCTCTCCATTGTATACATCAGGATACCTAAAGAGGATAGAGACCAATATCCATTCATGTTTCTTCTTACTGCAGATCATGATGTCAGCATGGTAGCTCTTCACTCTCCAAAGTCCATTGTAATACTATAGTATATTGGAGGATGAAGCAGAAAGCAGACTAACTCATCACTCATGTTGATACCAAAGCAGGCCATGGAGCAGGAAAACACACTGCTAAAGTTATAGAAGAAGTCTGACATGTTTGCTTTTATAGCACAGTGCTTAAATGTAGATTTGGATCAAATAAATGGAATTCTCAGCTCCTATGATATCCCCCCAAAAAACCTCAAGGGCTTTTAACTACCATTTACACAGAGAAACCAGTGGGCATAGTACTTACATTTAAGAACAGTGTTTCTACATCTAAGAACCACAGTTCATTCTTCCAGTGACCCAAACTGCTGTGAGAATTAGGCTTCTCCTTTTTATCATTCCCTGGGAGTGGCTTTTTCTGTCATATTCAGACGTGTTGTTTTTTTTTTTAAAAGCATGTTTGGACAAATAGCTAAATTGCAGCAAATGCTGTTGTGAATACTTAGAATTCTAGAGTTTTAAAATGGTAGTCAAGCTTCCTATAAAACCACTTAAATGTTATTTGCTCCTATAACTAAATCCAAGTCACCTTGGATAAATATAAGAAATATGATAATACAAAAACAAATTTTCTTCACAACTATAATTAATGTTATTTAAGAATGGGGAAAAAAGAAAACAAGCAAGGACTCCAGAATATTTAATGGTCCCCCATGGCAAACTTTTGGGAGAATATGGATGATAATTGCACAGGCTGGACAGGCATGGATAGGCTGTGAGCTGTATCAATAGTGGGAACTCTTGAATCAAAGAAATCACAGACCCATTTGACTATTTCAATGCAAATCCAATTCCATGGCTTCTACTATTGGCTCTAGTATGTAAATTAAGACTTCTGACTATAGTAGTTGAGATCAAGGAGTTTAAAAATTCCAATGATACTTGCTAAGTTTTACTATTTCTTTTAAGTTCTTTGTTGGTTGGCCAATGTTTCTCCAAGGGAATGATTATGTGGCAACTTTTTATCTACATAAAGAAGGAGGAAAGGAAGCCCACATACAATTCTAATTCTAAAGATTTATTAAAGAGTATTCTGTGCAGACAGCCCAGGTTTTCAGTAGGACTAGTGAGGAAAGTGAAGTTCTGCAGTCCTCTATATCCATGTCAAAATTGGAATGGTAATATGGCAACTCCAAAGAGGGTTTCCATTTTTCCCTCTGAAAAAGTCCCATCTCTGACATGTCTTAATTTTGTTACCTCTTGAGGGATTTTAGAATAGTTATTGATGAGAAGTAACATGTTTTCTTTGTTTTTATAACTATGCTTTGAAATCTTTGGGTGTAGTAATTGGTTGAGCAGAACAAGTGTTTGTTTTTTTCAATTAATATTAACTGATTTGCATGGGGGTGGCTAACAAGGGGATATGTAGGGTCTTATCTATGATACCAGTGGCATAAGAGGAA
The DNA here is from genome assembly GCF_019393635.1 of Dromiciops gliroides. Taxonomy (NCBI): domain Eukaryota; kingdom Metazoa; phylum Chordata; class Mammalia; order Microbiotheria; family Microbiotheriidae; genus Dromiciops; species Dromiciops gliroides. The sequence continues at coordinate 93,013,904 of NC_057861.1, read as the reverse complement.
GGGGCATGAAGGATACTTTATCTGTAAATTTATTAGTGGGTTAAGAGGGGCAATACCTCTTGGCTAGTTTTTAACAAAAATCAAGAGACAAGGAACAAATATTTATGGGATTCAATGTCTGAAGCCAACTTGAATCCTCTAAGAGCCAATTGTTAAACTTTCATTGAGAGCATTTTTACCTGAGAAATCCACAAATGCTACAAATTGAAGCTTGACTTATTTTATTGTTTTGTTGATTTTCTAAACTTAAGAAAGTGGTGGAGACTGTGTTAATAATGCAGATTTAACTTAAAAGTGTGTCCACATAGACTTTATTTTGGGGGAGGGTAACTGGTTGTTAAGCATTTACCAGCACACCTCTGGATTCATGTCAAGTGTCTGGCAAGACCTAATGACCTTGAGTTATTCCCTCAAGTGAAAAGTGAAAGAATATACAAAGGGTTTTACTTTTTTCCCCTTTGAGCTTCTGCATGTGAAATGTTAAATAAGATTTCATAGGAGGAGGTAATAATAAAATTCTTATACCCAAAGATCCTAACAAAGGGATAAAGGCATAACTTATTAATGTCATATGTCATATTCACTAGCATATATAAATTTGTATATTCTTACACACTAGTGTGCCATGTTAATTCATTTGCATTCCTCAGAGTTAGGAAAGATAACACTTATATTTACAAAATTTTAAGAAACAAAATGATATCCTTTAACACATAATAAAAAGGAATAATAGGAACTATAAAGATATTATGGGAAGCATTTAGCTGTTAAAGATTTGTTAGCTCTCCTACAGCTAGCTATGAAACTCTGGACAAGTCACTTACCCTAACTGGGAAAATGGGAGATTGAAGTAGATCCTGAATTTTTACCCCGTGTTCTGTGAAATTTAAGAAAAATTACATAATTGCATTTCAAAATAACTGGTTTCCTTTGTAATCCTGGGTACCTTATTTTATTTATTTAAAAAACATTCTGAGAAAGGGTATATTTGTCTTCATCAGACTGCCAAAGGGGTCCATGACATATATAAGAACTTCTGCACTAGGTAGATGATCTCTTTGGTCCCTTCCAACTCTAACATCCTTTCCTATATAGAGAGTTGATTTAGGGATCCTGATCCACTTAATCAGTTTATAGGGAAATGAACCTCTGCTACTCTACTGATTTCTTTCTATGGAGGATGTGGACACACCCCCTTTTGTTGTTGCTTGTCCTTCATTCCAGAAGAGGTCCATGATGTTGTGACTTGCACTGAATTGGATTTAAGTGAGGGAGGGCTGTGCAAGGTCACCAATCTCACTCTCTCCTCCAGAGCCATCTGGGTCCACTGGTAAGATACATCAGAATGACTGAAGATGGCCCTGGATGTTTAAGGCAATTTGTGTTAAGCGACTTATCCAGGGTCACATAGCTAATAAGTGTCTGAGGTGAGATTTGAACTCAGGTCATCTCAGCTTCCACACCAGTGCTCTATCCACTACACCACCTAGCTACCCCTATACCTTGTTGAGAAGATGAAAGAGATCTCTGGGGCCTGAAAGATTTCTTGACACACATATACACTTCAATGAGGTTGAATGATTAAGTCTCAGGGACTGATTTGGTTGCTTAGGGATGTTTGGGGTCAGGGGTCAGAGCTACCTATTTGTTTTTATCTTAAAAGGTAGTCTTGGTTAAAAGGTAATCTTTGTTGCAAAGTTGGGGTTTTGGTTATTGAGAGATCTAAAGAAAAAAATGAGTACAGACACTTCTAAGAATGTAAGGAATTGGGAACCCCTCAATCATTTACACACAGTGCCCACACTACTTTAGCTATCATCTCAAATTCCTCCACTCCAGAACTTTGGACTCTGCCCATAGAACTACTCTGGCCTCTGAGAGGCCAGATTTGTCTTTATCTGGTTCGGTTTCAGGCCATTCCACATGTATACACCCTTCCTTTCCACCTTAAACTGCCACCTTGTCCTTTTCCAGATCCACTTTATGAATTCTCTTCTCCTGTTAGAATGCAAGCTCTTTGAGGCCAGGGACTGTTGTGTTTTCTTGTATTTGCATATTCCGTGCTTAACACTGGCACATAGTAATACTTAATAAATGCGTTATCTATCTATCCATCTATCTGTCTGTCTGTCTGTCTGTCTACCTATCTCTAGAAATGAGCTCTTTACTGAGGTTCCTATAGAAAACTCTCTATGGGGACAAAAAATAATGCAGATAAACTTTGGAAATGCCCCTAAGAATGAACTTTGTCCAAGTAAGGTCAGATCAAGGGGTGCTAGACCATGGAGCACAAATAGAAAGTCAGCAGAAGGTTTTTGCTTTGGGAGGGACAGAAGACAGGCCTTCCGACATGTGACTGTTAATATACAGACAGAATTGTATTTTTGTAAATGAAAAAAATGTCAATAAGGATTTGATATGAAGACCATGCTTTCCACTTTTTTTTCCTTTTTGCTATTTTTTTAAGTCAAGAATGAAAGTAACTGTGTAGCAAAGAAAAATTACACCCAGCAATGAAATATGTTCCCACAGATGTTTTCTGACCAGTGCAATGCATACAATTTTTTTTTTTAACAGAGAGCCCATGGAGGAAGGTCTACATATTTCTGGACTTTGGAGAGTATATTTGTGTATCTAATGGCTTTTTCTTGGACTCTATGATTATCTTGAGGTTCCTGCTCAAAGGCAACATTTCTTTGGCTTATTAAATTCAGAAACAAAATGTCCTCAGCAGGGAAAGGAAGAATCACTATATGAGGGTAAATCTCCTTTCATGGTGTCAAATCATCCTGACAATTATCACACATGTGCTCTGACACACTCCTAGATGAGCCTTCATGTCACTTCTCAAACACCTTCTGTAGATCCCAAATTCCTACAGGATGAAAAAGCAAACACCTTACCTTGGCATTTGAGCTCTACCTAGATTTGCCACTAACTCCTTGCCTTAGTTTCCTCCATTTAAAAAAATGGGGAAATTGAACTTCATAATCTCTATTTTCTATTCCCACTTGAATTGCTAGAATCTCTAAGATCTTTAAAAATCCATTTTATGGTCTAATAGTCTATATTCTGAGATACTTTCCAGCTCTGGTCTTAGAATAAGAAAGACTTGGTTATACCTGTTTTAGATACTTGCTAGATTGGTGACCCAGGCAAGTCACTCATCATTAGGAGCCTCCATTTTCTCAACTCTAACATGGGAGATAACAATGACACCTACTTCATAGGTTTGTGATGATCAAATGAGATAATGTATGTAAAGTACTTTCAAACCTTAAGCTTCTATGTGTTAATTATTGTTGTTATTCTGTCTTTTCAGTATTTTTTTTACTTATTCTGCTCTTATACAAATTCCATTCACTAATTGAAAGAAGATATTTGTAGTACCACAAACATGCCTGGACTTTCTTACATCTTTATCTTTGTTTAGGATATTCCTCTCTCCCAGATACACCTTACACTTTACTCTCTAGGAAACAGAATCATGATACTCGTTCTTCAAGATCCAGATGAAAAATCTATTTCTTCCCATAAGTCTTCATGGGCTACCTGGAGCTTATGTGATATCACTTTTTTGGTTTCCATAATATTTATTGTTTATCCTACTTATTTGGGTCTGGATATAGACTTTTTTGAACCATTGTGCCATTTTATGCCTTCTTTATGACCCAATAAGACAATTATTTCTTTGAAGGTCATTTGAAAATATATATATATATATATATATATACATATATATATATTTTTTTTTCTTGTATCTCCTTCTCTTCTTTCCCCCAACAAATCATGTTGCTTAGCATTACTAAGTGGCTTGTTGATAACAGGTGGTTAATGAATATTAGTAGATTGATTGACATTGGGAGGATTATGTTTGTGTTAGAAAAATTATAAGCACTCTTGATTGATAATTTCTAGGGTATCACAATGGGGGAAGAACTAATGCTTTATAATTAAAAGCTGATGAAAAGGACAAACATGAGCTTTATGCAGCTTGCCAAATGAGCTTCTTCCCTGTTGTGAGTTGGATAAATGATAAAAGGCTGGAAGCAGCCAAAAGTCTTTTAGAGCAGTTGCTCAAGACATCTGGAGGTCTCTCAGGTGTTGAGAAGCTTGCAAAGTATACCTGAAGCTGGACACAAGATCATGGAATCCTGAAATAGAAAGGGACCTCAGAGGTTATTAAGTCAAATCCATCTCCTTACTGACACTCACATGGCCAGTCCCTAAGCTCTGTCCATCACATCTCATCAGGCCTAATGCGATAATCTCGACTTTTCTCTCTGCTCTCTTTAATTGATCCTCTGCATGATACCAGAGAAATATTGCTAAAACACATATTGTTATATTGTTTCCCTGGTCCAAAATCCTTAGTAGCTCCCTATTCCCTTTAGGATAAAAGTCCCCCCCCCCACCTGCCACTTAAAACTCTAAAAAATCTAACTGCTTATCCTTACCATATATCTCTCCATAAACCTGGGATTACTTGTAAATATGATTGCTCTGAGATTTTTATGTTCTATATTTGAAGCCATATGGATTAACTATGAGGATGTATTCTGTGTATATCATGGCCTCTGGGTAAGGGACAGATCTATTCCTGGGATGGGAGATAATGTTTAAGGCAGGTGGGATAGTGAGAGAATGGATGAAACGGTACCTCAAGAATTCAATTATTCATGATCCCCAGCTGCTTATCTCTCCATCCTCCTAGAAATGAACATACAACTGTTTCATTATTGTTTCTGTTATCTAGAGATAGGTACTAGAGTACCTAAAATATGCTTGGTACATAATAGACAATTAATAAACACTTGTTGTTTTACTGTTCATGATCCTGTGCTTTGAATAATAGGACCAAAGTGACTTCTAGGAGAAAGTTCATATCAAGAAGCATTTATTAAGCCTCTACTATGTGCCAGAAATTATAGTAAGCATTGGGAATACAACACAAGGCAAAAAAAGTCCTCGTCAAGGAGTTCAAAGTCTAATTATGAAACAATATGCAAACACTACATGCAAACAAGAAATATGAAATATATTCTTGTTTGTAATCCTGAGTCCTTTACCTTTTAGAATATCATATTCAAAGCCTTCTGCTCCATTATAGTGATAGATGCTAAATCTTCTGTGATCCTAACAGTGGCTGCATGGGATCTGAATTGATTCTTTGTGGATGCTTAAAGTATTTTCTCCTTAATCTGGTGGCTTTGGAATTTGACAATAATATTCTTGGGAGGTCATTTGGGGATATCTTTCAGGAGGTGATTGATGAATTCTTTCAATTTCTACTTTGCCCTCTGGTTCTATAATATCTGGGCAAATTGCCTTTATAATTTCTTGAAATATGACATCTAGGACCTTTTTTATGAGCATGGATTTCAGGTAGTCTGGTAATTCTGAAATTATTCTCACTTTGATCTATTTTCCAGGTCAGTTGTTTTTCTGATGAGATATTTTGCATTTCTTTCCTTCTTTCCTCCCTTCCTCCCTCTCTCCCTTCCTTCCTTCCTTTATTCTTTCATTCTTTTCTCTTTATTTTTCTTTTGACTTTGTTTCTTGATGTCACTTTACCAATTCTAATTTTTAAGTAGTTATTGTTTCAGTGAGGTTTTGTACCTTCTTTACCAAGATGTTAATTCTCTTTTCATAATTTTTGTTCCATCTCTCTCATTTCTTTTCCCCAGTTTTTCCTCTGCCATTCTTGTTTGAGCTTAAAAATATCTTTTGCTCCTTTTAAAAAGCTCTTTCCTTAGATCTTCTAGGAATTTGGAGGGGAAAGGGGAACTTGTGTCTAATATGCATTTTTCTTAGAAGCTTTACTTGTAGATGTTTTCAAGTCATTGTCTTCTGAATCTGTGTCTTTCTTGTCTCCATAGAAGTATTTTATGGCCAGGTTCTTTTATCTCCTTAATGTTTCCATCCTATTTCTTGAATGGATGTGATGGTAGCATGGGGTTATGCTCACATTGGGACTTTGTTGCCTTTTGATGTGGCTCTTTTAATTTGTGTTGCAGCATCATTTTTTTAATTAATAAAGTATTTTATTTTTTCCTGTTACATGTAAAGATGGTTCTCAACTTTTGTTTATACAAACTTTCCAATTTCAGATTTTTCTCCCTCCCTCCCCTCCCTCCCCCCCTCCCCTAGACAGCAGGTAATCTGTTATGTTTATATATATATATATATATATATATATATACACACACATATATACATACATATATATGTATATATACATATATATATGTGTATATATATACATACATACATAATAACATTAAACATATTTCTGCATTAGTCATGTTATAAGAGAAAAATCAGAGCGATGACGACAAACCTCAAAATATAAAAACATCAGCACCAAAAACAAAAGAAATAATATGGTTCATTCAGCATCTACTCCACAGTTCTTTTTTTTTTTTCCTGGATTTGGAGATCCTCTTCTAACATGAGTTCCCTGGAACTCTTCTGTACTGTTGCATTGGTGAGAAGAATATAGTCCGTCACAGTAGATCAACACTCAATGTTGATGATACTATGTACAATGTACTTCTGGTTCTGCTCGTCTCACTCATCATCAGCTCACACAAGACCCTCCAGGTTTTCTCTGAACTCCTCCTGCTCATCTTTTCTTACAGCACAATAGTATTCCATTGTATTCATATACCACAACTTGTCCAGCCATTCCCCAATTGATGGGCATCCCCTCAGCTTCCAATTCCTTGCCACCACATAAAGAGCAGCTATAAATATTTTTGTATATGTGGGTCCCTTCCCCCTTTCCATGATTTCTTTGGGGAAAAGACCCAAAAGTGGTATTGCTGGGTCAAAGGGAATGCACAGTTTTATCGCCCTTTGGGTATAATTCCAAATTGCTCTCCAGAATGGTTGGATCAGTTCACAGCTCCACCAAAAATGCAGCATCATTTTTTAAAGTTATGTGTATAGTTATTCTCCTTTTTTTACTATATTTATTGCCTTATTTTTTTAGCTTCTGCTCTAAGTTATTAAGTTTTCCTTTTGAGTTTTATTTTTGTTTTGTTTTGTTTTGTTTTTGCAGGGCAATGAGGGTTAAGTGACTTTCCCAGGGTCACACAGCTAGTAAATGTCAAGTGTCTGAGGCCGGATATGAACTCAGGTACTCCTGAATCCAGGGCTGGTGCTTTACCACTGCACCATCTAGCTGCCCCCTTTTGAGTTTTATTAAGAATTTTTATTTTGTACCTTACTTTCCCCTTTGATTAGTTTTTTTAATAATAAACATTTTTTACTTAATGTTTTGAGTTCCAAATTTTATCCCTCTTTCCCTCCCTTCCCTCCCTCCACCCTGAAGTGGTAAGCAATCAGATATAGTGTATACATGTGCAATTATGACAATGTGTTTGTTTTTTTCTTTTTTGTTGGGCAATGAGGGTTAAGTGACTTGCCCATGGTCACACAGTTAGTATGTGTCAAGTGTCTGAGGCTGCATTTGAACTCAGGTCCTACTGAATCCAGGGCCAGTGCTTTATCTACTGCACCACCCAGCTGCCCCTACATGTAGAGTCATGTAAAATATTACCATATTAGTCATTCTGTATAAGAAAACTTGAAAAAAAGACAAAAGAATAAAAAGAAAAGAAAAAGAAAAATAGCATGTTTCAGTCTGTGTTCCATCAATATCAGTTATTGCTTTGGAGGCATATAGTATGCTTCATCATTAGACCTTTGGGATTGTCTTTGATCATTGTATTAATTATGCTGAGCATAGTTAAGTCATTCATGGTTCCTCAAACAGTATTGTCGTCACTGTGCAAAGTTCTCCTGGTTCTGGTCACTTCACTATACATCAGTTTATACAAGTCTTTCCAGGCCTTTCTGAAAGCATCCTGCTTTTTATTTCATATAGCACAATAATATTCCATCACCATCATATACCACAGATTGTTTAGCCATCCCCCAATTGATGGGCATTCCTTTCCTTTCCAATTCTTAGCTACTATAAAAAGAGCTGCTATAAATATTTTTGTGCAAAGGGGTCTTTTTCTCTTTTTTGGGATGTCTTTGGGATATAAACCTATTGCTGGATCAAAGAGTATGCACTTGATAAGGGTTTTTAAAAAAAGTAATTCTGGGAGGTACTTGGGGCCATTAAAAATTTGTCTTAGTTTTAGTTGTTGGAGAACTATTCTTTCCTGGAGACTCCTCACTTCTTTATGCTCATTTTTAAAAGCCCTTTTAAATTTCTTCATTGCATTGGTATTTTTTGCCCCTCTCTTTCCTTAACCCATTCTTTCAGTTTATATACTTCTTCCCACCCCACCCCCAGATATTTCTTTCTTAGGATTTCTTTACTTTTGTGTATTTTTGTTGTTTTTACTATCATTTGATACTTTTTTCTCTATTATTGTACTGAGGTTGAGAATGGCTTAGATATATCCTCTCATCTTGCCAGAAGCCTGTCACCAGGTTGGGTTTTTTTATAAAATTAATTCAGATGATTTCATCTTCCCTTATTATCTCACCTAGAGACAGAGAATGTTTTTTTTAAATAACTCTCAGTTCTTAAAAATAAACCATAAAATATAACAAACAAATTAGCAAATCTTGAATCTGTTAGGTTGGTGAGGTCTATAAGCTTATGTTAAGATATCACTTTGAGGGGCAGCTAGGTGGTGCAGTGGATAGAGCACCAGCCTTGAAGTCAGGAGGACCAGAGTTCAAATCTGTCCTCAGACACTTAACACTTACTAGCTGTGTGACCCTAGGCAAGTCACTTAAACCCAATTGCCTCACCAAAAGAAAAAAAAAAGATATCACTTTGAGGGCCATTGAGGCAGTGATTAACTGGTAAATATTTAACAACTGGCTCTCCTAAAAACCTGAACACATGACACACTTTAAATTTAATCTGCATTATTAACATTTTCTTTATCCTTTTCTTAAGCCTGGACAATCATCAGAACAATGAACCAAGGTCTAATTTGTAGCATTTGGGATAGCACAAACATCTTGGACCGATTATCCTTTGTTCTACTTACTATTTCTATGAATTCATTTTTCCTGACTTACACTCTTTTACTTTGGAAATAAGATTGTTTTCTTCCTTTTCGTAAAGTTGTCTTAACTCAACTTTCTTTCTTGTCTTTCTGCTAAAAGCAAGCACCTTGCCAAGATGCTTACCAAACTTCAGGGGTTGGTGTTCTCACTCATAACATTATTAAGACTACCCATTTTGATTATTCATACCTTTAAATCTACCCTAATCAAGGAAATTTACCATAGATTCACTGTATTATACATGTGATAATAGTATCCTAGGACTCAGGGCTAGAAGGGATCATAAAGAGTAACAAATCTATCACCTTTGTCACCAATTCCACTCAGATCCTGTTGGGAACAGCTCAAGACACTGAACCCAAGAGTCCTAGAAATAGATAGCAGTGTCCCCTAAAACACCAGACCTGCTTCCACCCCAGCCCTCATAGCCATCAATGAAGGGAGAACTTATTGTGAAGAAGGGTCTCACCTTCTCTTTCATCAGAAGCAACTGCTGCTGACCTGTTGTCCCCAAAACATAGATAGGCATGAGTCTTGGGATCGATAGCTTCTCTCAAATCATCTCTCATGCTTCTATCCCATTCCTCACAACCATCATCCAGAGAAACAATCCCTGTAGAGGTGAGGCCAATCATCCCCTCCCACTTTCAGTCAACTGCCACCCAAAGGGTAGGAAAGATAGCCTAGATGAACCAATAGGGTTTCCTGAGGGTGAGGCAGAGAGAAGCATATGCCAGGAAGGTCTAATCACCACCACTACCACAACCACCTTGACCACTCATCTCCCCTTAGCTTCTGATGAAGAATGTCCAGGACCCTGAGCCCAAGAGAATTGGGAATAGCAGTTCTTTCAGCCAAGTGCCTCAAGCTATCACCCGAGAATGCAATCTTTGTGGTGATGCAGCCTGGTAATTGCTCCTGCTAGTGCTACTGAAGACTCTGAAGAGAAAATTCTTGTTACAAAAGTCCTTGGCACTGTCAAAAATAGTTCGTCATCAAAACCTGATATAATTTTGTCAGGAGAATTAATATTAATGAAGTAGTGCCATCTGCTTTGCCACTGCACCCTCAGGACCGTGAGACCTTTTCATTTTACTTGAAGCTGAAACTTCTGGTAAGTATTGCCTCCTCCATTGGAATGTGAACTTCTTCAGAGCAGAGATTTTCTTTCTTTACTATTTGTATCCCCAGCACTTAGCACAATGCTTTGGACATAGTAAACAATTAATGAATAATTTATTCATTTATTCCAAGCCTCACATTTTACAGATGAAGATTTTGAGGCTCAGAGCAGAAAAATGACATGCACAAGGTCACCCATGTGCCTGTGTAGACCCTGTATTCAAATCCAGATCTTCTGGCTACTCTGGATGCATACTCACATACAATTCGGATCACTAGATTTAGGGAAGGCTATTATTTTACAGACAGGATGAGATGAACTTAGAGTAGAAAAACATCTCAGAGGTTAACTGGTATTTTAATAGGAATCCACAATATAAAAATTTCCAGCCTTTTCTCGGGAACTTTGAACAATATGGATGTCACCTCCTAAAGTAGCCTAGTCTGCCTTTTAATTATGCTAAGTAATAGGAAGTCATTTCTTACAGCAAACCTTAATCTGCTTCTTTGCAACCACCCTAGGTGTGTGTGTGTGTGTGTGTGTGTGTGTGTGTGTGTGTGTGTGTGTGTTTGGGAGGGGGGGCAAATAAGAGAAGTCTAATGCTTCTTTCACACGACAACTTTTCAAATACTTATGAGAATCATTTTCCTCTATTGTCCCTAGTCTCTCTTCCTGACTTTCCCACTCCGTAGCTTCCAACTTTCTATTCTCCAGGTAAAACAACCCCAGTTCCTTCAGAAGATGCAGCCATGTCATGGTCTCCAATTAGATTCTCCATGCTACCATTTGCTTCAGTGCAATATATTCACTTTTCTTCATGTAAAGCCATGAAACTACTTTGTTTCATTGGTTGTCACTGACATGGCAGCAAATCCTCAACTCCCTTAGAATTTTAATTTACCTTGATAAATAAATACAAATCAGACAACACTTTGGAACCTGTAGATAGAGTAGTGGTGACTGTTGGTAAACTGTCCAAACAGTAAGAGGAAATAATAAGTGCCTAGATATTTGAGAAACATCATGATAGACAGCCACAAAATAATTGTTTATTGCAAGACTTAACACTTTACTAATAAACAGTAAGCATTGTGCCTTTTCTGGTAAAAGGAAAAAGGAACTTTATTTAGATCCAAACTATGAACCAATTCTACTCAAGGAAAGGGGTGATTAGGTGGCTTAGTGGTTAGAGTGCTGGGCCTGAAGTGAGAAAGACTCATCTTTCTGGGTTCAAATCTGACTTTGAAAACTTACTAATTATATGACTCTAGGCAAGTCACTTAACCATGTTTGCCTCAGATCTTCATCTGTAAAATGACCTGGAGAAGGAAATGTCACATTACTCCAATATCTTTGCCAAGAAAACTCCAATTGTAATCATGAAGAGTCTGAAATAACCAAACAACATGGGAAGGGGAACAACAATAGAGAATATATATCCAAGATATAAGCAATAGGCTAGGGTCAAATACCCAGAAAGACGCCTGAGGTTATCAGTCAATGCTGATTTGTGGACTCATGGATATTAGGCGTTTGAAAGCTTTGCTCCAGCTTGTGGTTTAGGTCAGAAACTTCTCCCCTCATTGTCCATGGTTCTATCCACAAGGTTGTGAGGTTCCCTTCTGGCTATGGAAGCCTCTCTTCAGGTATATGGGGGACTTGAAACCTGGTTTGGGGGCTAGGTTACCCAAAGAATTGGAGGATCATCATGAATCTTGTAAAATAAAAAGAAATTTATTAGGAGAGAGGAATATGGCCAGGGAAAAGATCATCTTGGTGAACTGTCCCATTGGAATAAGAGAAGACCTGGTCCTTTGTATCTTTACAAAACAAAGAAAGGGGAGGGAAAGGCAAGATAACTATGAGGGGATCATTGAATGATAGGATATCAGTAAGATATGCAGCACCCATCCATATCTTGTATATCATCTTGCAGACCTCTGTATTGCTTATTAGTGTACCAGGGTTGTACTTGGCAAAACTCATTCCTGTTATGAGAGACAGAGCTGCCCCTCCCTTGGGAGAGTTCAAGGATTCCTTGGGGGTTGAGATCTTTAGATTTCTTGGGGTCCCACTGCATTCCTATCACAAAGGGATGTGTCAAATAGGAAATAGAGATCACCCTGGTTAATGATGGCTCCTTCCATAGTCTCAAAGAAGACTGATATCTGGATAAGGGATTTAATAATCTATGGATGAGGACCATTAAAAGATAGGGACATTTTTAGCTTGCATTGTGAGAGGCCAAGTAGATACTCTGAGAAAGAGAATATATTTCTAAGTATTACCATGTATGATTCAGTTAACCTCACTTGGCCTCAGTTTCCTCAACTATAAGACTAGATGTCTTTAAATTCTCTTGCTTCTCTATGATCCTGTGATCCTTTGATATTTGGGAAGAGTTGCAGATGCAAAATATGGGAAAGAGACAGAGAGTGAGATTAAGAAAATATGATTGTGGAGCTGGCATTTTTTTTCTTTTCTTTCGGCTGGGCTGTATTTTCCTTCAAGAGGAGCTAGCACTTGGCTTCATTTCATGTCTGCATTGCTAGCTCTTTAAGATATTGAAGAGGCATCATCTTTTAGAAACTGAGACGTCACTCCTGTGAGGTAAGCAGTTGGCCACAGAACCAGAGACTTCTTCACTCATGTGCAGAGATAGCACCCTCCCAGACACTGAGTCTTCAACATTTGTTAATGAAGCTTATGATTAATTCCCTTTCTTGTTTGGTGGCTGGCAGTACTGTGTTGAGAAGGCACAATAGGTCAATGGACTCACAATCCCCTGGGAATGAAAGCAAAGGAAGGGATAGTTTTAGAAAATAGGGTACGAGTGGCTGCTACTGATTCTAATTCCTTACATTATTTACCTTGTGTTTCACTTTAATTGTCTCCTTTATTTTGATGACTTTTAATTCTGATGGGGAAGAAGAAGTTGTAGAACTTATAGAAAATGGGAAGGTGGGGAGACACTCAGGAATACTGGTTTTGAAAGCAAAATGCAGAAAGTTTGGTCTATCACACTACACCATCCAGATTCATGAACACAGATAGATTCCAAGAACTTGAATGTGGTGGTGACATGTCATCTCTCAATGGCTCCCTTCACATCTGGGTTTCTGTCTCTGGATCTCTGCTTTTCCTTTGAAAGGATAACCCTAAGAGAAGAGTCCAAGGCTACGAACTGACTGTGAATCAGTACATCATTGTCATTGTAGTATAAATGGAGGCATTCAAAGGGAAGACAAGAAAGTCACACTTTAACAAGGAGTTTGTCTTTTGGAGAGGCCTGGCGGCAATGGGAACTTTCTCCCTCTTAGAATCACAGATTTAGAGCTCAAAGAGACCCGACAAGTCATCTAATCAACCCTTTCATTTTACAGATGGGGAGAAGATACAAAAAAAGTTAAGTGACTTACTTTAGGTCCCCCAGAGGATAAGTGACAGGTCCAGGATTTAAGACTAACTCCTCTGACTCCAGATCCATTAATATTTTTACTAGGCCACACTGCAGCATTTAGACAGACAGTATCAATGCCACAATGGAGTTCTCATCAATAGAGTCAATGAGGACCCAGAACACTGGCTGGGCACACCCCCTATATTTGCTCTGTTCACGTTGCCTGACTTGTACCTGTGTGCCTCAACCCCAGTCCAGTAAATCACTGAAGGTAATGGATCCTGACAGGGTTGACACCATTTAATGAGAGTCAAGAGGGACTGGTGATAAACCACAGACAGCCATTAATGTGTTTTAGGAGCTCTCGAGTTATCATCACACCATCCTCGGCCAAGTGGCCATGTAAAACAAATTCTGCTCCTGTAAATACTCTCCACTCAAAACTCCTATTCCAGGGGAAGAGATAAGCAGCCTTGGTCCCTGGAAATGTCCTGGAATGTCTGGACCATATTTCCTTTCATCCCTCCTGCTTCCCCCCCTTGCACTCTGACACATCACCATCTGGTTGCCTAGCAACCACCCCAGCACTGCTGTGCATACTGGCATAATTTGCTGTTCCAGGCTGTGAGGGCTTTCCTCCCCTCCCCCTATTCTCTTCTCTTTTCTCTCTCTCTTTCCTGGTTGAAAAGCAAGGAACCAATCTAAAATAGGCCTTTTTTTTTTTTTTTTTGACAGACAACTTCGGTGTAAATGTTGAAATCTGTGTTGTCTGTCAAAAGCCGTCAATCTGAAAACTTTGCCGAGGCCCATGTATATTTAGTAACAGAGAACAAATAGAGGAAGACATTTAGATGTCAATTACTCCAGCAAGTTAATGCAGAAACTGGGTATTTAAATCAAGCCATTTGGAGAAGATAAAAAAGAGGTGACTTTAGGATACTTGCTTGTATTTTTAAAATCCAGTTGTTGTTTTTCCCCCTCCCTCCTCCACAGTAAGTCTTCTGCCTATGGCATGGCAGTAACTCTTTCAACATCTGTGGGACTGATGTCTTAAGGGGTAAGGACTGGAGGCAAATACATATGTAGAATGTTAGAGCTGGAATGATTTTTTAAGATGCCAGAACCTCATTTATATATCACTGTAAGGTTTACAAAGTTCACTCCTCACACTAAGATGGTGAGGTAGATAGTACAAATATTATACCCATTTATAGATGAGGAAACTGAGACTGAGAAGTTGAATGCCTTGGCCAAGATCATATATCTAGTATCTATGGAACAATTCACATCTGGGTCTTCCAACCACACACTCTTTATTCTCTCTCATCTAGGAATCAGTATAGACAAGGAAAGACAACATATATTTTATGAGGTGCTTACTATGTGCCAGGCACTGTGCTAAGCCATTTACAATTATTATTTCATTTTACTCTCACAACAAGCCTAGGAAGTAGGTGCTGTTATTATTCCTAATTTATGAATGAGGAAACTGAGATAGACTGAGGTTAGGTGACTTACTTAGGGTCACACAGTTAAGTAAGGGTCTGAGGGGAGGCTGGATTTGAACTTGGGTCCTCCTGAATCCAGGGACAATGCTCTATACACTGCAACACCTAGGTGCCCCAAGTCTTTCCAATTCTAAGCCCAGTGCTCTATCCACTGTGCCACCTAACTTCACTGAGTTCCTATGCAGATACAATATGCTCACAGATAAGGAAATATGGGATATATGCAAAATAAATACTCTGTAATATAGGGAACTAACAAATGGGGGGAATTCTCATAAATCCCCTGAGCTCTACACCCAATTACAAAATATCATAGCGAAACACCTGTAGTGGGGTCTTAGCCATTACCAACACTGTCAGACGGCATAGCGAAATGGATACATTGCCAGCTTTGGAATCAGGAAGATTTAGGTCTCTGACACATACTAACTGCATAACCATAGGCAAATAACTTAACCTTTCAGTGCCCAAGACAATGCTATATATTCTAAGTTACAAATGAGTTGCTGTTCTGTACCAGTGGATGAAATTTTCACATTTGAGGCTCCCTATACCAATGAAATCACAAGACTGGACCCCTCACTCCCAATATGGAGGAGGAACAAGAAAAGGCTTTAAGGTAACATATTGAGAACTCAAAAGGAGGAGGGAGTCCACACTTATGATCAGTTTGGTAAACCAGGTACCTGTTCACCCATGAGGAGTCATTCAACTAATAAAGAGCTACCATTGTATTAAATATACCATATGCCATATCTCATCGTGACTACATGGAAGGGGTAAAGCATGAACTACAGTCTGCATGCCTTGTTGCTATCCACACCCTGACAAGATGTCACAGGGACAGCCCCATCCCATTAGGTTTCTCGGGGAGGAAAGGATGGACCAGCCTGAATAGGTCATGATTCTGTATTGTTCTAGAAAATGATCACATCAGTGATATCACATATCCATTGAAGGAACAGATTATCTAATAATTTCAGTTCTAGCCAGTGGTCCCATCCTGGGTGGGTCTAATTTCCCTAAGCTTTTATGTGTGCGTTTCTAAAAATGACTTAAGTTTTGTGAGATCGGGAACAATGTATTATACTTCTTTTTTAGGGAATACAAAGTTCAGCATAATAAGCATTTTGTGAACATTCCTTAATGTTTCACCTTCCTCAATTGGCTTGCCTTTTTCCCCCCTTAAGATAAGAAGAGTAGAGGAGACAAATCATTCTCTAGTGAAACTGTAACACTTGTCCAGGTCAGTAATTCCCAATCTTTTCAGAGTGCTGACGAGTTATTATGGTGTATTT
The DNA here is from genome assembly GCF_019393635.1 of Dromiciops gliroides. NCBI lineage: Eukaryota > Metazoa > Chordata > Mammalia > Microbiotheria > Microbiotheriidae > Dromiciops > Dromiciops gliroides. The sequence goes on along the minus strand of NC_057861.1, from coordinate 92,997,533 downwards.
GATTTCATGACATTCTTCCCTTTTCCTCCTGGGAGTGTTGTATGTCAAACACAATAGAACTACCCTATAACCCTTTTTGATACTGAAATACTTCTAGGATCTGTAATTTCATCAGTGCGGATATTCCTCTGACCAAGTCAGGTCACAGTCTCTCTATAATTTAGTAGATGGTATTTGAAAATTGCCAGGGTGGTCGAAAAAATTCATTATCCTAGGGCCAATGCAGTAATAGGCCTTTCAGAACTTAGCTAAACTGGTCTTTACATGACAGAGATGTATTTCACTTCCAGGCCTTTCCTTGAAGTGTTATCAGCTTGATAAGGTCTGTCAGAACTTAGTCTATTCCAGAACTTAGCTTCAAGCACCCAGGGAGATGTGTATACCACAAAGAGGATTTGGAAGAAGACTTTCATGGAAAACAGAGATCCCAGAGGGTAAAATTTAGAGGGTGACATCAGCATTTGCAGTCTTTCAACAGTGTAGGGACAATCAAGTTTATCATTTAGTAGGCAAAAATACCTAGTTAAAATAGGAAGTTCTGGTAGTCTCATCTCCCTGGGTAGATGTATCTTTGGTGGGCTTCTTTCTAGCCTAACCCCATCTTTAGCTTCATGGTATCCTAGAGTGTATTTCCTCCCTTGGTGAGTCTACTTCATGTAAAATCCTCTAAACCTTCCTTTCTCCCCCTAGCATACTGTGTCTGTATGTGTGCATGCCTGCACATGCAATTTGCCTCAGATGTAAAAATTACTGAAGGTATTGGCTCTGGTGGAGAACAAGATTATTCTTTAGGAAAAAAGAGAACAATAAATGGTTGGAATCATGTATCAGATTCTTTCTAGCCATATCAAACCAGGTCAGTAATTCCCAAATTTTTCAAAGTACTGATGAAATATTTTTGTGGATTTGATTTCTCAGGACCTTTCCCTTTTCCTTTTGAGAGTGTCATATGCCAAAAACAATAGAGCTACCCCATAGTGCTATTTGAGCCCAAACTTCTCAGAAGGTACTATTCAAAGGTATACTGCTATAATTAATGTGTTATTAGGGAATGAAACCCAAGAAAGTATTGAGAAACAGGCAAAATGAAAGTACAGTATTTTTAAAATGATATATCAGCAATCCCTCATTTCCCCCAAGATCCTGTTTTTCTTTTCAGAGAATTTTCTGAAACATGGAAACATTCTTCATCAGCAACTCTCCTTGACCACAAGGATATCATGACTCTCACCTCCATCCCTGATACCCCACCTCATTTATACTAATCACTTAAAATCTCATCACTATGACAGGTTTAGATAGTCGGCACCTTCTCAACTCACCCGCAGTTGCCTCTCCCTTCTAATTGGAGGCTGGAGGATGGAGCATTAAAGTCCTTCCAAAGCCTTCATTTATAGGGGGTTTATAATCTTCCTGCTGCCTCCATTGTCTATTGTCTTTAGGGGACCATATGGAACCTCCTACCTCTGGCCAGATATTCCATGATCTTTGCCTCCTTCCTTTACAGCTTTCTTTTGTGGGCTATCTTCCTCCATTTAAAATGTAAGCTCCTTGAGGAAGGGACTGTCTTTTTCTTATTTGTATCATCAATGCTGAGTGCAGTTTCTGGTGCATAGTAGAAACTTAATAAATCTATATTGAACTGGATAGAATTAAAAATGTTGTGGAATTTCATAAAACTAGGACTGGGAATAATTACTTTATTTTTTAAATCATAAAAGTATTTTATTATTTTCTAGTTACATGTAAAGATAATTTTCAACATTTGCTTTTATAAGATTTCTAGTTCCAAATTTTTCTCCCTCTCTCCCTTCCCCAAGACAGAAAGCAATCTGATATAGGTTATATATATATATATATATATATATATATATATATATATATATATATATATATATATATATATATACAATCACATTAAACATATTTCTGCATCACTCATGTTGTGAAAGAAGAATCAGAAAAAAGGAACACCTCAAAAAACAAAACAAAAGAAAACAAAAAAACAACATAGAAACAGTATGGTTCAATCTGCATCCAGATTCCACAGTTCTTTTTTCTGGATTTGGAAGCATTGTCAATCATGAGTCCTTTGGAATTGTCTTGGATCATTGCACTGCTGAAAAGAGCCAAGTCTATCACAGTTGATCATCACACAATGTTGCTGTTACTGTGTACAATGTTCTCCTGGTTCTGCTCATTTCACTCAGCATCAGTCTACTTAAGTCTTTCCATGTTTTTCTGAAATCTGTTTTCTTATCTTTTCTTACAGCAGAATAATGGAATCATTACTTTAAAGACACCAAAGGTTGACAGGTGGATAACACAGCCTTAGGAGAGGCCAATCAAAAGGAGAGGAGGAAGGGATAGTAAGAGAAAGAGAAGAAAGAAAACAAAAAGAATCCTGTGCACCATGAATGTTTTATGAGGAAAGTCATCTGCCTTCATCATGATGGATCTCTTTATAGGAAGATGTAAAGGGAAAACAAGCATTTATTAACCTCACACTATATGCTAACCACTGTGTTAAACTTTTTACAAATATGTCTGTTGAGGGGGCAGCTAGGTGGCACAATGGATAAAGCACTGGCCCTGGATTGAGGAGGATCTGAGTTCAAATCCAGCCTTGGAAATCTGACACTTACTAGCTGTGTGACCCTGGGCAAGTCACTTAACCCTCATTGCCCCACCAAATATATATATATATATATATATATATATATATATATATATATATATATATATATATATATATATATATATATATATATATATATATATATATATATATATATATATATATATATATGTCTGTTGATCCTGAAAAACAACCCTGGGAAGTAGGTGCTGATATCATCCCCCTTTTACAGCTGAGGAATCTGAGACAAATAGAAGTTAAGGCAATGATCAATCAACATTTATTAATCTCCCATTATATGCCAGGCATTGTTCTAAGCACTGGGGATACAAAAAAGGGGGGGGGAAGTCCCTGATCTCAAGGGGCTTACAATTTAGCTGCTTGGTCACAGCATGATATAGTTAGGGCTGAAGATTTGGTGGGTGTAGTGGAGACAGCACCAGCCAGGGATCAGGAAAGCCCACAGTTCAAATCTGGCTGTGCTAGCTGTGTGACCCTGGGCAAGTCACTTAATCTCTGTTTGCCTCAGTTTCCTTATCTGTAAAATATGGATAATGATAATACTTATCACCCAAGGTTGTTGTAAGAATCAAATGAAATAATATTTATAAAGTGCCTGGCACACAGTAAGCCCTATATTAATTATTGATCCTGGTTCTACCATTGATTAATCAGCCCTAACAGTTGGAATTTTTTCAAATATACTGCTAAAGTGATAGCACATTGGTTTGTTTTTGTTTTTGTTTTTCTCCAGGTAAACTAACTGAATTCAAATGATTACTTCATCACAAACAACCTGCTCAGCTAACACCTAACTGAAGAGAGGTGAACAGCCACCATGATAGAGGTGTATGGTAGAGAAAGGTGAAACAGACTCATTGCAATCCTTCACCATCTTCTCAGAGGATCAGCACCTTGTTGAATACTCACAAGACTCCCAGGTGAGGTCAGGTCACAACCACAGTTGCTCCCTTTGCTATGTGCTAGAGGCTTCCCTGGGTCCATTGAATTCTCATTGCTGATCTAGCAATGTTTGAAGACAGGATTTTTTTTTTGTTTGTTTGGTTGGTTTTTTTGTGAGGCAATTGGGGTTAAGTGACTTGCCCAGAGTCACACAGCTAGTAAGTGTCAAGGGTCTGAGGCCGGATTTGAACTCAGGTACTCCTGAATCTAAGGCCAGTGCTTTATCCACTGTGCCACCTAGCTGCCCCAAAGACAGGATATCTTAAGTCTTTTTTTTTAATGCATGAATCCTCTGAAAGTGGGTGAAGCCTACTCCTCCTGTCATTTGTTGCCTACATTTGGAATTAAAGGGAATACTAAATTTCAGTTACAGGTTAGTGAAAATAAAGATGTAAGTTTTCCCTTGCAAGTTCATTAAACCTCTGCTATCTTTCCATGGATTCTTTGGGGGTCTGTGGTGCTTGAAAGCAACAGAGTGGAAGCCAGGATATACCTACTGTTGAAAAGTATTGCCTATTGTTTCCCCCAAACATCCTGGTCAGACAATGGTTCTTTATATTCTGATAACATCACAACCCTTTGTGAAATTCCCTTCCCCTTTCCTTCTCTGCTGCACTCCTCTAGTTAACATGCAAAACTGTTTGACCTTGGGAAAGTCACTTCCAGTATTTGAGAAACTCTGAAAGTCTTCCCCTCCAAGACTTATTCTTTTGTGAAGGCAAAGTAGGGCATCTTTTGCCTCAATTCTTGCCTTACCTTTAATCATTGAATAGGTATAGCATCAGACAAACTGAGACCTGGGAAATACCTTGGATTAAAAAGACCAGAGTCTTCCAGTGCATCCTGGGTCATTGCCAGTTACACTGACCTGTGTTTTACCACTGGATTCCAATGATTCTAAAGGAGAGAGTGAGGCAGATGATTTAACCCAGCCCTGCCTCACTTAAATCCAATTCATTTGCAAGTCAAGACATGACCTTCCTAATGTCATTGGTCCTCTTTGAGAAGGAAAGATGAACAACAGTGATCCAGTATCTGAGCCTCAGTTTCCTAATCTATAGTGTTGCAAAAATAACCTATGACCTACCTACCTCACAGAATTGTTTTGAGGAAAGTACTTTGTAAACCATCAAATGTTATAGAAATGAGAGATATTTGAAGCAAGCAGTCAGCAAGACAAGCAATTTGCCTTTTCCAGAGAACCCTGAAAACACATCAGAGACCTTCAAGTGCCACAGGGCAAAGAAACTCATTGCTCAGTCACATGGGTTCAAAGGTCCATTTATATCAATAAAGAAGCCCTGTAAACAAAATGCAACTCTCATTATTTGTATGCCCAGCTGGCTGTGATGGTTGAATGAACACTTAAGATGAATGCTCTTATTATGCCCGATTTGTGATTTTATAGTTGTAGAAAGATGGGGAAAAGGAAGTGAAATTGGTTTCCTCAACATTAGCTTGATGGGAAAAACACACACATACGCGCGCGCACACACACACACAAACACATCATCATTTTGTGTTGTTTTTTTTTTAAACTGCAGAATATGATGTGTAAAACAATAAAGTTTCCATCTGCAGGCAACAAGAAATGCATGGAAATAAATCGTGCCCCTGGGTTTCTCATTTCCAACCATGTTTAACACACTCAGTGCTACTTGGGTATAGTACTCAGTGAATAGCTAATGAGAGAAAAAAACAGCAACCAGAAAACAGAATGTTGGTTCAAATGAGTCCTCTCACTATTTTTTAAAAAGCTTTTTTAAGCTCGTTTATATCACTTTGGGCAAGTCACTCCCCTTCTTTAGGTCTTAATTTCTTTATCGAAAAAATGATGCAGTTGGATTTGATGACCTGATCTCTATGGTCTCTTCCTATTCCAAATCTAGGATCATAGCTATGGTCTTTCAGGACATCATGTTGCAAAGCATTTTCTAGTTCTGGTATTCTATGTTCTAAGATCCTTTCTAGCTTTACATCTGATGTTCCATGAGCTGACATTATATGTTCAGGACCATGTGGTCATGGAATCTCTACCTTAAAAGGGACATGTGAAAAATTCTTTCCTGCATAGGACTCTATTAGGACAGAGATTGAAAGGTGGATAACACAGCCTTGGGAGAGACCAAGCAAAAGAGGAGGAGGAAGGGATAGTAAGAGATCTAACAGTTCAACCTCCTTGGTTTCTTCTTCTACAAAACTGTTGTTTTTGTTTTTCAGTCATGGCCGACTCTTTGTGACACCATTTGGGGTTTTCTTGGCAAAGATACTGGAATGATTTGCCATTTCCTTATCCAGATCATTTTACAGATTCGGAAACTGAGGCAATCAGGGTTAAGTGACTTGTCCAAGATTACAGAGCTATCAAATGTCTGAGGTCAGATTTGAACTCAAGTCTTCCTGACTCTAGGCCTGGTTACTTTTCTATAAATGGACTCTTGCTTGTCACTATCCTTCTTCCTTATAAATTGTTATATGTTAAACTACAGAAATTAACTCATCAATACCATGGACAGGGAAATAATCCACTAAGGCTGCAGATGAAAGGGCTGAGGTTTTCAAACTTCCAGATGTCAAAGAGTTAAGAGTGATAGGAACTCACGCTTTATTACTGTTGTCTGTTATGTTCAATATCATAAGGTATGAAATATGGAGCATCTCATTAAGCCTATTTCATAGTAATGAATATTCATGAAGTATAAATTTCTCTCCAACATAATTTTAATTTTTCTTTATTCATCTATGAAAAGGGCTAGTAAAAGTCCCTCAGAATCCTGCCAACCTGTCTGGAAGGTCCAGCTATTTGGGGGTTTTGTTTCTATTTCTTTTGATATTTCACATGGGTGTAACCATTCTTGTCTATTGATCATTTTCAAATTTTGCCAGCTCAAAGAATTCTAATTGTACTCTTCTCCCCCCATACCTTACCTAGAGAGAGCACCAGTGATCAAAGGAATGATAAATAACTATTCATTTTACCACTTCATTTTAGCTTCTGGGTCTTATTAAGTGAGTACCTGTCAACAAAGGAGATCTGGGTTTGGGATCTGGAGCTACCCTTGACTAGCTGGGTAATTAATGTACAGCAAATCATTCCTTGTCTATTTGCTATGTCAAATGGGAGATGGTGATGGGCTTGGTGATTTCTCGGTTCCAATTTTGCCTTAAAGTCTATGATCACTAAAATGTGGCTCCTAGAAGGAAGCAGTTTGGGTCTGTATAGGGCAGAATACACAGGGACCATTACCTTGTTAGCTTTGGTTGCTACACTTCTATGAATGTGGCCTGGGGCTGCATTAGCTTTTCTGGCTTCCAGTAATGCTGCTAACTCATTTTAAGCTTGTGGTATACTAAGAATGCCCTGGATTTTGATCAAATGAACTGCTATCTAGCCATATCTCTCCTCTAAGTATACAGTATACCCTTGATAAGTGGTAAACATTATTCAGTTTTTTAAAAGTTCAATTTCTTTTTCAGTTCAGATATGAGACGTTATGCATAATTATTTCTCTTAAATTTAATTTTGTTTGTTTCATTTCACTATTCTGCCCCCATAAAGCCTAGTTTGGATCCCACTTCTGTTGTTTTCCAACATGCTTGCTGTCCCTTCAAGCTTTGGGCCAACCACACATCTGACAAGTATCCCATCACATCCCATGAATGCCTTCATCAAATTCATTGATAAAAATATTGAACAGCAGAGGATCAAAGAACCAATCCCAGGGTACTTTGTTAGTCTTCCTTCTATCATCACTCACTAGTTGTGGTTGTTCAACCTCTTTCATAGTCCTTTGTGAAATCTACATATACTATGTCTGTGGCACTCTACCCACTTACATAGCTACCTTTTGCCTGGATTAGCATTGTGATGTTCAAAATCTAAATTGTGGTCACCGTAAATTAGAAGCTTTAGTACGAGTCCTTGGGCATTAAACATTTTTTAAAGCATACAGATATTCTCATGGAGTTCAGAAAGTTAAGAAAAAAAGCCTATTTAGCCTAGAGTTCCAGTCTGGTCTGGTACTTCCTCAAGTCCTCTGCCACAAGCCTGCTTCAATCACAAACTCTCTCCAGCAAACTGATTGTGAAAGCTTTTTATAGGTCTGGAACAGAGGCAGTCCTTACACACTGCTTCAAGCTGATTGGTTGGCATCATCCAAATCCATTGGTTCTGAAGGTGTTCTCAAGGTGTGATTACAATCCACTTAACTTGAAGTAGGCTAATCAGCAGTTAATCAGTCTCACTTGATTCAATCAGTCTAGATTAATCTCCAGGTGGGTCTTTGAGTATCTGCTAAATCTCATTATTTCATCACATGCTTAAAGTCTGATAGTATTCTGTGGCTAAATTTGTTCACTAATATTCATTGAAGGTATTTTCACCTCTAATATTTCACTTTCTTTGTTCTTATGTGCGATGTTCTAAGGTCTTTTCCAGTTCTCATATTTCCTGTTTTAATGTCTCTTCTATCTATAGGTAAGGTGATGTGACAGGACCTTTGTCCCAAGATATTGAAATTTAGATCGGTAAGTTTTCTTCCTGAGCAATCATTGGGTCCACTCCACCCATCCCTTGTAGTCTTCCTCCAGGACTATAGATCACCCATTAATTCCAGACATGAATCCTGTTTGTTACAACTTCCCCACCTGCCATCTTCCAGAGAATTAAGGGTCAAGGGACCATCAGCTGTTCTGCATGGGTTCAAGCTGAATCACAAGTTAAAGAATTTAACCATGAGTGGTTTACACAGAAAATACTGTTGGTTCAATGAGGGGGAAAAGCCTGACCTGAAAGCAACACTAGAAATGAAACATCAAGGGCTACCTGTGCTTCAGGTGAAATCTGTTGCCTCTCTTGTCCCTGAAGCCTCACCTCCTTGTGTCTCTAAACCTCCCCTCCAACTTTGATTGGAGGGTAGAGCCATAAACTCCTCCATTTAAGGAAGGGAACAGAACTGACATCTTCTCAGACATCTCATTTCCCTCCCAGTTGCACTGATTTGGGACTTTTTTGACTTCTTCACCATGCCCTTGCAGAGGTACATTCTTTTCCCCCACATTCTTCTTTTCAACTTTCTTTGGTGTATTTTCTTCTTCCATTAGATTGTAAGCTCCTTGAGGGCAGACTGTCTTTCTATTTTGTATTTGTATGTCTAGTGCTTAGTTCAGTGTCTGGAAAATAGGTCAATGAATATTAATTTATTAATTGATGCTTAATAAATCTATAAATAAATTTAATAAATGTTTATTAATATTTATTGACTACCCTAATATCTTTGTTCTAAGATCCTTCATAGATCAATAGATCATGAAAAGGTTCAAAGATCAAATGAAAAGGTTCTGATTTGTTTTTAATTCTGGGATTCTCTGCTTCTCTTTCTTTTCTTTTCTTTTCTTTTTTTTTTTGTAGGGCAATGAGGGTTAAGTGACTTGCCCAGGGTCACACAGCTAGTAAGTGTCAAGTGTCTGAGGCTGGATTTGAACTCAGGTCCTCCTGAATCTAGGGCTGGTGCTTTATCCATTGTGCCACCTAGCTGCCCCCTTCTCTATTTCTTTGGGGGAAAATATTACAAAAATAGATATGACCCTGAATTTATTGAACTGAAAAGTCTGGCTCTAACCTTCCTGAAGTTTGTTCCAGAACAAAGAATAGGACAAAGACAATTTTGTGAATGACAAGAAGTGATTTCAGGGAAAAGGAAGACTTTTTTTAAACTCCTTCCTTTGATTTTTAAGAGTAAATTATCGGGGACAGCTAGGTGGCACAGTGGATAGAGCACTGGCCCTGAAGTCAGGAGTACCTGAATTCAAATCCGACCTCAAAGACTTAACACTTACTAGCTATGTGACCCTGGGCAAGTCACTTAACCCCAATTGCCTCACTAAAAAAAAAAAAAAAAGTAAATTATCATTTAGCAGACGGGATTTTTTTTTCTTAATTATTTCTATAATTTTATGTCACTTAGATATGCTCAGATGCAGCAGGACATAGTGGAAAGTATAATGCATTTAGAGTCAGACTATCTGGGATAGCCACCAGACCCTCTTCCAATAAGTACCCCTGTGTCCTTGGGCAAATCTCCTCCCTGCCAGGCCTCTCAGGTTCCTAATGTGTAAAATCCCAGAGTTGCACTAATTGATCTTTGAGGTTTTTTCTTCCATCTCTAAATCTGATGATCCAAAGATCAGTTATCATGTGCATTTTGTTAGTTTTCAACAGAAGACTTGTGTATTTTATACTCTTACAGTTAAAAAGCAAAACCAAAAATATACCCCAAACAAAAAAGCACCATGATTCACAAATTTGCGGTAAAGGTCCAGAAGAGCAGTATTTTGTTATTACAAACCACAGCAGAAGGAGGTCAGTTAGCTCTCTGAGAAATCTCCCTACACCCCATTTTCTAACGAGTGTGTGTGTGTATGTAAACAAACATGAATATATACACAAGCCATTTTTTTCAACATACACACACATATATATGTATGTATGTCAATGTATGGAAATGTTTATTGACTGACTGACTGACAATAACAAAACATATTAGAGTACAGATTACTGGCCTTAGAGTCATAAAGATCTGGGTTCAGAATCCTCTGTTGGATATTTACTGTGTATATATGATCCCAGGGAAGTAATTTAACCTCTGTGTATTTCAGGGAAATCCCTCACACTTATACACTGTCAGAAATAGTTATAGATAGAGAACAGAGACAGATAGAAAAGAAGAAGAAAGAGAAAGAGAGAGGAAATGAGAGGAAGAGAGATATGTAGAGAGAGAGGGGAAAGGGGAAAGAGGAAAAGTGAAAAGGAGAGAGAAAGGGAGAAAAAGAGATCGAAATGGGTAGAGGGGGAGTGAAAAGACAGAGACAGAGAGAGAGAGAAACAGAAGCATAGAGAAAGAAAGGGAGAGGAAAAGAGATGTGTAAAGGGAGAGTGAAAACAAAAGAGAGATGCAAAGACAGAGACAGATAGAAAAAGAGGCAGAGAATGTGGAAGAGAGGGAGGAAGGAGACAGGAAGACAAAGAAACAGAGTGAGAAAGAGACAGAGCGAGAGAGAGATTGAGGATTGAGATGCAGTGACCTTTGAATCAAAACAGCCAGTTACAGAATTGGAGGAAAGGGGTTTAATAAATTGTTATCAGGGAAATTTAGGTTAACTCCAGAAGGACTCCCTGTCACTGAAGGTTATTGAACACTGGAAAAAGTTACTGAGTACGTTATGTCATTCCTCCCCCGGAGATCTTTAAGAATAAGGAAGAAAATCACCAATTTGGGACAAAGTGTGGCTTAGAGGTAGAGCATAGGCCTAGTGAGTGATACATGTGAATTTGCTTCCAATTCCAGTAGGACACAGAATACTTATTAGAAACAACTTACATCTATGGGCAATGCTTTATTGTTATTACAGAGAACTTGATAAAAGTTATCTCACTGGAGCTTCACAACCATCTCATGAGTAGTGCAAATATTATTATCCTCATTTTCCATACAAGAAAACTAGGGAAAAGGAAATGACTTGCCTAAGGTCACACAATTATCTAGCAATGAATGCAGGTCTTCTGGTTCTGAAAGAGCAGATTGCGAACTGTCCCTGCCTCTGTCTGCTATTCATCAAGTCTTCTCATAAATCTGTGGTGAATCTACAAAATATTCTGTGGACCTTTGTAAATGTCTTTTCACATTGGGTGAGTGCCAGTGCAGCAGGAAGGCTGCCTGCTAGTATCCCTCATTTTTTTTTTTCAAACTACATCACAGGTCTCTCTATTTCTAATTACATTTCCTGAATGTGACCTCCTATATGCCAATTGAATCATTGTTCCCTAATTATTTGCAGTGTAATCAAGTTCCCTGTTGCTTAATCCATTGTCTTTTGAGTTTCCCAGAGAATTGGTCCCTTTAAGATTATGGTTCTTGAGAGGTAGGTAGGTGCTGTAATGGCTAGAGTGCTGAACTTGGAGTAGGAAGACCCAAGCTTGAGTCCTATCTCACTCACTTAGATGTGTGACTGCTAGCAAGTTTTCTACCCCTTCTCAGTCTCAGTTTTCTCATCTATAAAATGGCGATAATAGAGCCTATGTCATGGACTTGTCATCATAATCAAATGAGATGTGAACTATTTATATCTATGTATGTATCATTTATCTATCTATCATGTATCTATCCTTTGGTAATAGGAATATATGGATGACCTGGATTTGATGGAGGTACCTTCTAATCCAAAAGCAGTTTTATGAAACCCTGGATTAATAGGAGTAAAATGTCCTTCAACTGACCTCCAAACTTAACCCAAGAGCTAGCAGATAAAAGACCCTACCCAGTGACTTCTTTTCCCTCAGGATAGTAAGTCCCTATCCTATTGTAACATCTGAGCTTCCTCATCCTTGCCAAACCCTTTTTTGGAATACTGTAATCTTATCATGATGCTTCTGTATTTCCTCCATACTTGTTATAACTGAAATTGTTAAACTCCTTTTTGCTTCTGGGTCGATTTCTGTATCATACTATTGAAACTGATAATGCTCTGTAATCAGTGGACTAAAAAAACATATATACCCTCAGAAATGGGGAGGCCTCTGAGCTTCTCTCTTAGGAGGGAAGTCTCCATATGATTATGTGTTTTGTTAACTTTCTTCTTGGGACAATAAAATATCAAATTGATATTATTTTTTTCTGTCTGTCTCTGAACTGTTTTCGTGGGAGGACAAGTATGTTTTTTCTGTCTGTCTCTGATTTGCAGGAGAAATTAAACATTATTTCTCTGATCTGGTTCACTGTAGGAGACAGACAGTTATAACATGTTCTCTTTCTAGTTTGTAGGTAATAGAATATAATTTTGCTGATCTGTTTATTAATTTGTAGGAGAGATTAAACATTATTTCTCTGATCTGTTTGTAGGACAAAGGCAGGTACAAAAGCTATATTTTAATATTCAACACCTTCATATGCCATATAATATTAGCTATTATTATTCCATTACAATTTTGGTTTAGAAAAACATATGTGAGAACATGTGTGTATTTATGTGTGTTTATGTGTATGTGTATGTGTGAGAGGAGAGAGAGAGAGAGAGAATCTTCTAACAGCCAGTTTTAGATAATTTCTCAAATATCACCTAGTTAGTCCTCTTCTTTCTTTTTTTTTTTTTTTTGGGGGGGGGCAATGAGGGTTAAGTGACTTGCCCAGGGTTGCACAGTTAGTAAGTATCAAGTGTCTGAGGTCAAATTTGAACTCAGGTCCTCCTGAATCCAGGGCCGGTGCTTTATCCATTACGCCACCCAGCTGTCCCTGAGTCGAATGATTAAAAACAAAAACAAAACTAATCAACCAATAATAAACCAAGTGGGATCTTGCATTTCCTACAAAGTAATATAAAACTTTGAAAATATCTCCTATTATAGAAAACACTTCTACAAGCCTGCCTACCCTCACTGATGATCTCTTACACATGGACAACTGAATCAGAAAAGACTCCCACATCAATGATGAGCTGTTTTCTTCTGTCTAGAGTCTAGTCAGTCACATTCGCGTGTGTGTGTGTGTGTGTGTGTGTGGTGTTTGCTTCTCATCTTAGTGCCTTCTGACTCTTCTTGAAGAAAATATTCATGATATACCATGGTTGCATTTTCTGGGTAGTCTTCATTATCATCACCACCAGAACCACCACCACCACCATCACCATAATCATTGTTCTTGTTATCATTATTATTGCCATCCTACCCTCTTCCAATCTTTATATTGAAGTTTCTGAATAACAAGATATTCCTTGACTGGGTGTGAAGGATCTGATCTAGTTCTTTACATCACTCTCCTCCATCTTTATGCTCTACCATCAATGTTGGTGGGTAAGGTGTGGCTATCTTCAGGCTGGTCTTCTTGCTGTGTTCACTATGGGCACTGTAAGAAATGATGTGTAGTCATTCCATGAAACTATTTCTTGATACCTTTGGGTATATGATGAAACCAATCTGGCCAACTCCTCCAGTTACTTTTTCAGAAATAATCTGTTAATCATCCTGTTATTAAGAGATGATTTCCTTAGGTCTTCTATTTTCATGTAATGGAGAGTGCCAATATCAGTGAGGGTGAACTTCTCCAATTGCATAGCGAACAGCTGCAAATTGGACAAGGATCTCCCACTGAGAAGACTAATAGTTTAATGAAGGTTCCGCCAGTTTGAAATCTGTGTGGTTCTTGGTACTGTCTTTCCCTTTGCTATGATAGATTTCGCACTCAATGGTGTCATGGCAATCATTTCATCTAAACGTTCCATTTTGCAGATGACGAAGCCAACTTGGAGAAGTGAATTGACTTGCTCAAGATTACCCTCAAGTTAAATAGTAAAGTCAGAGGTTTAGTGAATGTTCATCCTTTGAATCTAGAGCTAGGCCTCTTTTCACAAAACTACACTATAAGTCCACCATTGTCAACATTTAACTGGACAAGGTAAATACAGGGAAGAAGGCCATAATGTATTAGTGGATAAATAATAGCAATACTCCTGATTATGATTACCATAATAATAGCAAATGCAATAGAAAGTTAACATCAGGTGGTCAACTACATACTTAGTAATGATAATGAGATTTTAGATTTAGGTTTAGAGTTGTGAGTGACCTCAAAGGCCACCTAGCCCAATTTTATAGATGAGGAAACTGAGACTCAAGGAGGTTAAGTGATTTTCCCAAGGTTACAGAAGTAATAAATGTTAGAAATGCAATTTGAACAACACTTAGTGAATTTTTTGTCTTTTATTTATTCTTTGTGGGGGGCAATTGGGGTCAAGTGACCTGCCCAGGGTCACACAGCTAGTGTCAAGTGTTTGAGACTCGATTTGAACCCAGGTCCTCCTGAATCCAGGGCCAGTGCTGTATCCACTGCACCACCTAGCTGCCCCAACCCTGGAAGTCTTGGGGAGGGGCAGGGAGTATAGATTTGTGTGTGTGTGTACACATACACACACACATACACACACTCACAATTCTTCCTCTGGCACAAAATATTAAAAGAACAAGAGGTCAACCTCCAGTTCATGGGGGTAAATCCTCTCTGGAGGATTTATGGAAGGATATGAACATGAGTCACATAATATAAGAAGACACTAATGGGTTGTGGTAGAGAATGTTTATATCAAGGGGATTACGGAGACTTCCAAATATTGATGTAAACATATGGAACATCTTCTTAGATTTTGGGGTATTGTCCTTTGCCCCCTCCACACAGTCAGAGAAAAATCACAGAAGACAATAGATGTTTCTTATGTAATTATAACATTATGTCACGTTTTGTGTCTAGTTCAAGGCCTGAGGCTATTCTCATTTCCTCTGGAAAAGATGGTCACAGGCTTTAATCCTCAAAAAAGGAAAGTAGCTCATTTTTCATCTTGGAAAGACAGGTGCCTCATGCCCTAGGGGAGATTTTGTGGTTAGACCAAGACCTCATTTGTGGCTGATTAAGCTGACATACCTAAATGAAGGGTCCCCAGGACTTCAGAAGGGCTCTTCCATTTTAATTAATGTGGTTTATGATTTTGCTCAGGTTGATCCTTACATCCCAAATGACATTATTCTCTTTGTTTTTGTTTTTGTTTTTGTGGTGCAGTGAAGGTTAACTGACTTGCCCAGGGTCACACAGCTAGTAAGTGTCAAGTGTCTGAGGCCAGATTTGAACTCAGGTCCTTCTGAATCCAGGGCTGGTGCTTTGTCCACTGTGCCACCTAGCTGCCCCCATCTCTCTTTCTCTATTGGACTCTCACCTATCCTTTAAAGCCCAAATCAGATGCACAGTGGCCACATGAAACAGCGGAGAGCATGGTAGACCTGGAATAAGGGGGACTTGGATTCAAATCCCACCTCATATACTTACAAGATGTGTGACTGTGAATGCTTTACCTGATCTCTCCTGGTCTCAGGCTCATCAGTAAAATGAAGCAGTTGGACTTTATTGTCTTTAATTTTTTTTTGCAGCTTTAAGTCTCTGATCCTAGATATAATGGAACCATTGAAACTCCATATTGGCCATCTGTATACATTTAATGAATCTCTTAACTAAACAACGATTTGTAACGATTGGAATGATGCCACCTGCTGGATACTTACTGTAGAAGAGTTCTGCCCATGAAGCGAAGGTCTTTGAGGGCAAGACCAGGAGTCTTTTCTTTGGCGGGAGGAAGTGACGCGGACTAGTGGGAGGAGGAAGGAAGAGACTGGCGCTGGCTTTCCTCTGGACTCTGGTGGAGAGCGGAGCTAGAAGTGTTCTCTCCCTTTAATAGATAGGAATCTAGGCTTTTCTCTCTCTTTACCAAATTCTTATTCTCCTTAATAAATGCTTAAAAGTCTAACTCTTGCTAAAGTTTATAATTTATTGGCGACCACTCATTAGATATTTTAGACAGTTTAGCTAGAATTTTAGCCCTTAACAGATTTATTATATAAAATAAGTTCCTTGGAGGCAGAGACTATTTTTTCTTTTGTCTTTGTATTCCTAATACTGTATACAATTCCTTTCACACAACAGGTATTCATAATATCAGCCAAAGGGATCCCAAAAGGACTGAACTGAAGAGATAACCCAATCTTTGCATGAGGGCTTCTAGTGTGAGAGAGTTTACTCACCACATTCTGAGCAGGGCATTTTCCTTTTGGTTACCTCTGTCAGCAAGGTCTTCCTTTCCTCTCAGAAGTTTTCCTTTATGATCCTAATTTTGCCCTCTGAGGCCAAGGAAAACAAGTCTGGTTTCGCTTCCATATGTTGACCCTTCAACTACTTATAAATAGCTATTATGCCCTCACTGTATCTTGTCTTTGTATAGGGTAAATGATCTTTTATGGTTTCTTGAAGCAACATTCTTAGTATGATTTCAAGGTATTTGACTATCCTGGTCACCCTCTTCTATATGCCCCCAGTCAAGGATAGCAGGACAATCAACTCTCTTTCAAGGTTCTATGCCTCTTTAAAAATAGCTAAGATATCTTTACATTTTTGCTGACAAGTTACGTTATTGACTCATACTGAGTTTTCAGGTCACTAAAATCCATAGATCTTTTCCAGATAGATTGTTTGTAGATACTTTCTCCCCATATTATATTTATGAAGTTGATTTTTTAACATAAATGTGAGACATTTGTCCTTATTTAATTATATCTTATTAGATTTGGCTCAAAGTTCAAGCCTTTCGACATTTTTTTCCCTGTCCTCTAATAGGTCAGTGGCCTAGCTTTGTATGATCTGCAAATCTGATAATCATTATCTTTATTTTTGATAGAGATATTTTGATAAAAATGCTAAGGAGTTGGGGGCGGCTAGGTGGCGCAGTGGATAGAGCACCAGCCCTGGATTCAGGAATACCTGAGTTCAAATCCGGCCTCAGACGATTGACACTTGCTAGCTGTGTGACCCTGGGCAAGTCACTTAACCCCCATTGCCCCGCAAAAAAAAAAAAAAAATGCTAAGGAGCACCTAATCTAGAACTCATCTCTGGAACTCTGTCCTTCCACAGTTGACATACTTCCACATTGACATGCAACCATTAATGAATACTTGGGGGGAAGGGGAGGGTTCTGACCATTCAACCAGTTAGAAATCCAGCTAACTGTACTATTATCTACCTTGTGTTTCTCTGTCTTATTCACAAGAATTGAATGAGCAACTATATCAAATGCTTTGCTAAAAATCTAGGTCATCTCCATCTCTGGCATTTCCTTGATCTAGCAATCTACTAAACCTGTCAGAAAAGGAAATGAAATTCATCTGCATGGCCTATTCTTAATGAAGCCATAGAGACTTGGTGATCACAGATTCCTTTTCTTGATATTTCTTAACCATCTTACTTAAAAACACAAAAGTTGGGGGCAGCTAGGTGGCACAGTGGATAAAGCACCGGCCCTGGATTCAGGAGGACCTGAGTTCAAGTCAGACCTCAGACACTTAACACTTACTAGCTGTGTGACTTAACCCCAATTGCCTCACCAAAAACAAAAACAAAAAAACCCCACAAAAGTCACACTCACTGTCTAAAGTTTTCTGTATCTACATTCTTTCCTTTTTTGAACCTTTAGACACATTCTCTTTTTCAGTCCTTCAACACCTCTTGTCCATATCATCTTTCAAAACCTCCAGGTTTTCTTTGTTTGTTTCTTGTGATACAGTTCTTCTCGATTTGCTGATATGAATTCCCCTAGGATAGCCAGGCGCTCATTTATTATTACCTTAGGTTACTTGGGTATCCACTCTTTATTGATCATTTTTGTTCTATTTTTTTTTAATTGAAGATTGATCTCCCAGATAGAGAAAACAAAAGAAAATTAAGAGAGTTGAATTGTTTTGTATTCTGTCCGTCATGTGGTATCATTGCTCCATCCTATCCTACTTTGTTTTTCCTATTTTTCATAGTATAGCTTTTTTAAAAAATAACCCTTTTTATTGTAATTAGTATTCTTTATCAATCTCAGTTCATTCTGAGAGTTAATTATCTTGACCCTATTTTTACAAGACGATGCCACACTTTTGAATTCACCTTCAATTATACGCCCTTCCTTCCAACTTTTGTATTGCTTAAAAATGGTTTGTAAATTCCTTGTGAATCCACACTAGTCTTTCATACAACTTCACTTTTTTCTTCTTCATAAGAATACTTTCCTTTCATCCTCAAAATCTAATTCTTTTGAGCTTTTCATCTATCATGGTCTAACTTTCTCTGCATAATATTTGCCCATGGAGTCCTAACCATTTTTTTCTGCCTTCTTATATTTCTTTAATACAAATTTTAAGATGTGATTATAATTTTCCTCCAATGTTTCCATCATTTATACCGCAGAAACTAGTTCCTCTATGTTGGTGAAAACCATCTAGATTCAGAATAGAATATCTCCTTTTTGGTTTCCCCATCTTTTGAGGATTATAACTCTATTGTTAAGTGAGGTTAAGAAATTATTAGTTATTCTGTTTTGAGCAGAGAGAGGGAACGAGAGCCCCCAACAGATGGTCTCCCATCACCACTATATCATGCCTTCATGCTAGCCTTGTGGTCTGCTTAATGAACACCTCTATTTCCTCTTTCTGTCATGATAGCCTTTTCTGCCTCCATTTATCCTTACTGAATTATTGTACATCATCTTCCCCTCATCTGCATCCTAGATTTTCTTACTTGAGTTTATTGTTTTTAAGATACAATGCTACCCACTGTCCAACTCACCTCCCCCAAGCCCATTTAATGTGCCCTGATTTTTCTAGAACCAAATTTCAAACACAGTTGTAATTTCATCAAATCTCAATAATACTTATGAAATCCTATTATATCTTATTGATGATTTGAGGATTTCTATATAGTTATCTGAAGTAACAGACTTAATTGTTGGATCCCTCTTTTGGCTTATGTTTCTTATGAATTACTTTTACATGCTTTTCTTTTTCCTTTGTTGTTCAATCATTTCAGTCATATGTAACTCTTCATGACTCCATTTGGGATTTTCTTGGCAGAGATGCTGAAGTTGTTTGCCATTTCCTTCTCCAGCTCATTTTACATATGAGGAAATTGAGGCAAACAGGGTTAAGTGACTTGCCTAGAGTCACACAGGTAGTGACTGTCTGAGGCCAGATTTGAACTCATGAAAAGAGTCTTCCTGACTATAGGCCTGATACTCTTTCCACTGTACCGCCTAGCTGCTTTCTTTTTCTTTTACTGTAGCTATTCTCCTTAGTATCTACTTTGGTAACAGGTAACATTTCCCTTTCCCCTTTCTTTTTCAGTTGAAATCCCTTTTGATTAGATTGCAAGACTCAAACAATTTTTGTTAGCCCTTGTTAGGTGCAGAACCCATCATTCCTTCATTTTAAACTAGGATCCAACAAGCCAGTTCTACTCAAAGCCATCTTCTTAACCAGCTGTTCATTTTCCACGAGTTTTGGAATATTTTCCATTATAATTGACCTCTACATTATTCTTGCCAAATGCACCCTCCTTACAGAAATGATTACCTCACTTTAGAGATTTTTAACAACCCATGATGAACGTATTGTTTTATCTATTTCCATTAGAATTATCATGTACTATTGTACATAATTATTTGAGTTTATATCATATGCTCGTAATAGATTATAAACTTCATGAGGGCAAAGACAGTATCTTACCTAAACTTTATATCTCCCTTTGAATTTAGCATAGGGTTCTTTACATATTAAATGACTCATAAATATTTGTTGTCATTTATGAAAACCACAAATTTCATATTTAGGAAGTACTCCAAAGATCAACCTGTCTAACTTCTAGAAGCACAAGAATACAACATTCCTGAGATCATCCAGTTTCTATTTGAAAATCTTCAATGTTGGATATATTCCTTGTCCTCTGGAAGCAGCCCATCCCATCTTTAGATAGCTCTAATTGGTACAAAGTTTGTTTTGTTTTTTCCCTTTATTCTGTAATATGGGTTTCAGTAGTCTTCCCCAAAGAGACTTTGGATATTGTTGCTGTATCTTTAGGAGAGACTGGAATCTTGAGGAGTTAGTTAACTGTCATCCGTGAGGGGTCTATGAGAAGAATACCAGTTTAACTGTCACTCTGGAGTCTGTTTTTAATGTAATGGCTGGATAGAGTCTGATTAAGGACACAGAGAAAGTACTAAGAGAACTTCTTTCCTGTGAGACCAAGTGATTTACCTGCTGTAGAAATAGAGTCTGAAGAGATGCTTCCCATGAGAACAGAGTTTAACTCTTGATTTGTGAAGAAACATCAGGAAGAGAATTCTGGAGAAAAGACTTTCGCAAATTGAAAGAACTGAATGGTTGGGATTGTTTCCAGAGTTTGCTTGTAGATGATTATAAAGATTATAATTCTCATAATTGATGCATTAAAATAATTATTTACATTTACTTAATTATTGGTTACACTAATAATAAATTATGTAGTTAGTAACCTTGATATTTATTTAAACCTAAGAGATTAGGGAAATTGATAGTAAAAGAGATAAGCAAGATTAATTTAAGAAACAGTGCTACTGTGTGACCCTGGGCAAGTCACTTAACCCTCATTGCCCCATGGGGGGGGTGGGGATAAAAAGAACAGAGTTGGGACTCAGAACTAATTGCTTACTTAATGAGAGATGTTGCAACTTTAACAATTCATAAGAAAATATTAGAACATGTACCTTGACTTAGAACCCTATTTACCTTGGGATGAGAATTAATGAGATAGTTGATCAATTTATTTGCTGGGGACAGTTACATGGTACAGCAGATAGAGCATGAGGCTGGGAATCAGGAAGACCTGAGTTAAAATCTGTTCTCAGACACTAACTAGCTGTGTGAGCCTGGACAACTCACTTAACCCTTTTGCCTCAATTCCTCATCTGTAAAATGGGGACACACTAGAGAAGGAAATGGCAAACGACCCCAGTATCTTCACCAAGAAAACCCCATGGACATAAAGTTGGCTATGACTGAATGACTGAACAGCAATATGTCAAATAATAGACTGAGCCTGGATGGTTTGGTGTGGTTGTTGAATAGTATAGAGGCAGTAAATTAGCACAGTTGATAAAACCCTGGTTTGGGAATTGAGATGACCAACATTTAAATCATACTCTCCTTAGATATTTATTAGTTTGTGTTAGCCTGGGCAAGTCTCTATACCTTTCTCAGCCTTAATTTCATCATATGTAAAATAGGGATAATATGATAGCCCTTCAAATATTCATTCAATTTGGGGCAGCTAGGTAGCACAGTGGATAAAGCACTGGCCCTGGATTTAGGAGGACCTGAGTTCAAATCTGGTCTCAGACACTTGATATTTGCTAGCTGTATGACCCTGGGCAAGTCACTTAACCCTCATTGCCCTGTCAAAAAAATAAAAATAAATAAAATTTAAAAAATATATATTCATTCAATTCAGTAAACATTTATTAAGCCTTTGCTTAATGAGCCAGCCACTGTGATAAGCTATGGGGATACAGATAAGAAACAGCAATAGAAGACTTTACAGTCTAATAGAGGAAAACATCACCCAAAAGGAAACTGAAAAAGCAGGGACACCAAGGAAGAAGCTTGCTTAGGGGCATGGTGCCCCATGGGGTCAGAACCTTTAGCAGAGATGCTGATGGGAATGAAAAGATACCTGGAAAGTTCTGAAAGTTCTAAGCACTCAATGAAGAAAGGCTTTAGGAGGAGTTTATTGTTCTACCCTCCAGTCCTCCAATCAGTTGGAAGAAGCAATTGTGAAGAAGGTGTTGAGTATCTAAGAATGAGTCAATTAGAAGAGTGATGAGATTTCAGGTTATCAGCTTATCCTGGGGATATACATGATGTTCTGTGGAGTCAAAACCAAGCAGAGCTTAGAAAATGGAAAGTTGCCACTGTGAGATTTAAAATTGGATACAAATAACCTTTCCCTTATTTATCTCCCAGACCAGTAAGTGGAAGAAGTCTCTGATCTTTAGTTAGAGCTTTTATTGTTTGGAAATTGCAAGGTGATGTTGATTAGAGAGATAGGAAAGTAGAAATAAAAACAAGTAGTCTTAGATCTAAGCTTAGTCTATATTCCATATAGAACTCATGAAAACCCGTATAGGACTCACCAAAAACCCAAGGCCACCTCTGAGGTTGAGAACCAAGTCAAGCACGTGCTGTTAAGGAGAACCGGGCCTGAGTCAGCGTCTGTGTGTGCAGCGCAACCAGCGGACGAGGAGAGCGGAAAAAAAAAAAAAAAAAGACCTCACTTCCATTCTCTCCTTGCCTTTTAAGCTCGCACCCCGGAAGTGGAGTGCCTAGCAGACAGAGGTGGAGTGCTTAGCAGATGCACGGCCCGTTCGTCATGGTCTCCTCCCCAAAAGGGTGGTCCTTCAGTTTTCCCAACTGTGAGATTTAAAATTGGATACTAGAGCATTAATCTCCCTTTTTAACTTTTCCCTTCTTTATCTCCCAGACTAGTAAATGGAAGATGCCTCTGGTCTCTAGTTAGAGCTTTTATTGTTTGGAAATTACAAGGTGATGTTGATTAGAGGGATAGGAGAGTAGAAATACAAAACAAATAGTTTTAAGTCTGGGTTTAGTCTATATTTCGTATAAAACTCACCAAAAGCCCAAGGCCACCTTTGGAGGGGAGAGCCGCATCAAGCACGTGCTGTTACGGTGAGCCAGGCCAAGTCCAACCTCCGTCAGCCTCAGTGTGGCTTGCCAATCTGTTAAGGGCTAAAATTTTAGCTAGTCTATCTAAAATATCCAATGAGTGGTCGCCAATAAATTATAAGCTTTAGCAAGAGTTAGACTTTTAAGCGTTTATTAAGGAGACAGAACGCTCGTCTCTTCCTTCTTCCTCCCACTACCCAACGTCACTTCCTGATGCCAAAGAAAAGACTCCTGGTCTTGCCCTCAAAGACCTTCGCTTCTTGGGTGCAACTCTTCTACAGTAAGTCTCCAGCAGGTGGCGTCATTCCAATCGTTACACTAACCGACAGTTTAAAACTTTCACTTTTTACCACACCACTAAAGATTTCACTTTAAAAATGTATATTTTGGGGGCAGCTAGGTGGTGCAGTGGATAGAGCACCGGCCCTGGAGTCAGGAGTACCTGAGTTCAAATCCAGCCTCAGACACTTAACACTTATTAGCTGTGTGACCCTGGGCAAGTCACTTAACCCCAATTGCCTCACTAAAAAAAAAAAAATACAAAAAAAAATGTATATTTTGCACCATCCACACTCTTCTCAAGATTTCACATTTATTGCCTAAATATTCCCAACAAAAACCAAACCTCATTTCCTATCCCATGACCATCCTCATTTATCTGTCCTTCCTTCCATTTCCTGTGCATGCCTTTCTGATGTGCTCCAGCTTTTCTATGTTGTTAAAATATAGTGGAAATACAGAATTTAAATTTTGGAAGGAACATGAGTGGCTATCTAGTACAACCCATATGCAAAAGGAATCCCTGCTCTACTTGACAAGTGACCATATGTAACCTCTGCTTGAAGACCTTGAAGGAGGAAGAACACATCATAGCTCAAGTTATTCCATTCTACTTTTGGCCAGCTTGGATTGTTAGGAATTTTTCCTGATAGGGAGTCTAAATTTGTCTCTTTGAAACTTCCTTCCATTGTAGATTAAATATACCTAGAAATAAAGACAATACTCCAGATGTGATCTGAGCAGGGCAGACTTCAGTGTGACTATCAATCCACTAGCCTCTCCATCCCTACAACTTTCTACACATAAATTATTGTCTAAGCTACACCTTTACTTGTGCAGTTGATTCTTGGAACTCAAACATAGAAGTTTACTTATTAGATTTCATTTTATTAGCTTGATCTCATCACTCCAATCTGTCAAGCCCTCTACAGATCCTGTAAGGAAATGTGTTAGCTGGGTCACCTACCTTTATGTCCTCTGCAAATTATATTTATTAGAATTCAATAAAGGCAGAGGATTCATTATAGCATATTTTAAAAGCAAATTTAAAAATCTCTTTTTTGACAATTTTCCTGTCCTTCAGATGAATATACTCCTTCAGAAAAGGAATGGTGACTGTGTCTACAAAGAGCTCACGACTCAAATGTTTTGGACAGAGCAATTACATTTTTCTTTTTTCCCACTCATCAACACAGCTACAAGAAAATGAGCTGGATAAGTAAATGGCAAACTACTGTAGTATTGCTGCCAAGAATACCCCAAATGAGGTCACAAAGAGTTGGACACAATTGAAAAATAACTGAAAGTAAAAATAAGTGAATTTTACTGTGGAACATGTTAATGATTCTAGGATAATATCAAAAAATTTGGGGACAGGTAGGTGGCACAGTGGATAAAGCACTGGCCCTGGATTCAGGAGGACTTGGGTTCGGGTCCAGCCTCAGACACTTGACACTTAATTAGCTGTGTGGCCCTGAGCAAGTCACTTAAAACTCATTGCCATGCAAAAAAAAAGAAAAAAGAAAAGAAATTTCCCAAATGTCTTTCCTCCGTGTCATTTCATAGCACTGTGTACTTCTCTAATACTCCATTAGGACACTTAATTATGTAATACATTGACTGTATCATCACTAATTTATTGAATGTTTGTTGTATATAAATGTATTTATCCCATCTCTCTGCTAGCTTGTGATCTTCATAAGGGCAGGCATGTGGTTTTCCTTTTAGATCTCCTTAGTATTTTATAGATAATGTTTAATAATAGGTCGCTAAATTCTTTTACTTTTCACAGGTGTGTGCTACCTTAAAATGCACTATAGGGACATATTGTCCCAGATGATATGGGATGTTCCATAAGCCACTTCTATAATTGGCCCACTCTTTACTAACCATGGTCTTTTTTCTGATGGGAACAGAAAGCTTGTCAGCACTAGGAATCAATGAAGTGAGTTAGGAGGTGATTACTTTGAAAGATAGTGTATGCTCATATAGCTAGAATAAACTATTTTGAAGTCACTTTAATAATGGACTCAGCCTTAAATTAAAAATGTCAGATATGCCCCAAGGCAATGTTCAGGTTACCAGGACAGTTTATATCATTCCTTTTCAGGGAAGACAAAAAGCAGAGTGGAATCTAGAATTATAGAAATTCAGAATTGAAGGACCTCTGAGGCCATCTAAGCCAATAGCTACCTGAAATGGAATCCTACCAACAGCATCCTTACAAAGGAACAGAAATTTTAAAAAAGAACCCCTACCCTAAAGAAACTTACATTCTAATTGGAGAAGACTACACATAAAAGAGGCTGAAAAGCTCCTAGGTTTGGGGGGGAGGGAGGAAAAGGCCCTTAAACGGGGGTGTGAGAGGAAGAATTCTAGAGAATCAGAGTGGGACCTAGAAAAGAATTAAAGGAATGAACATGGCTGGCAGGGCTGCTTCCTTAAAATGAAAATTTTGGTAGGAAATGACCCGTGGACAAAAAAACTTAAGGATTGGAGGGATCTCCCAGGGGAAGAAAGCTGTGAATGGTAGAGAAAGAATTCTGAAGATTCAGGAGTGAGCCCCAGAGAAGAAAGGAGGGAATCTTGAAGGAAGGTGGGGAAGTCAGGAGGTCCGGGAAAGGAGGGAGAATCCTAGATGACCGGGAAAACCAATGAAAGGCGCAGAGTCAGGACATGGAGAGTTTTTTGTTCAAGGAACAGCAGAAAGGCCACTTTCACTGGATGATGAAGTATGTGGAAAAGAATAAAATATAAGAAGACTAGAAAGGTATTAATGGTCTTGGTTATAAAGGGCTTTAGAAGTCAGGCATAGAATTTTATATTTAATCCTGTCGTTATTTGGGAACCAATGTAGTTTATAATGGGGTGACATGGTCAGATCTGTACCTTAGGAAGACAACTTTGAAAGCTGAGTGGAGAATAACTGGGGTGGGGAAAAACTTCAAGCAAGGAGACTGACCAGCAGGCATAGAGAGGTTAAACAAATTGCCCAGGAGACCCAGCCACTAAGTGTCTGAGGCAGGATTTGAACCCATATCTTTCTGCTTTTAGCTTTAGTGCCCTATCCACTATAATGTATTTCCTCACTAGGAACCTTTCAGACCATGGAAGGCTTTAAATTCCAAGTATATTAAGATTGATCTGGAGAATGACTAATCATTTTGAAGAGCCCCCACAGTTAGTTTGATGAGATTATGGCATGGACCTTTGTCAGAGGGGAGCACCTCCCATGGACTAGCCATATGCCCTAGCCCCTTTCTGAGAGAACAGGAAATTCCTTTGATGGTGGCTGTCTTAATGGTAATTGGTGCCTGAGAGGAGCTTCTATCTTTGTTTTATAAAAATGAGCTGTAAAATGGCCCACCCTTTTGACCTTTTGCCCTTATAGACAAGAGACTAGAAAATGGCAATGCAGAGCATATGGTGCACAGCCTGTGTTTGCCTAGACAAGTCTAATATTATAGCTTAGGAGAAAGATAGGGCTTAGAAGAGCAGATGTGAATGTCATCTCCTTAGAGAAGATAATTTAACCCATGGGAGCTGATGAAATTACCAAGAGACAGTGAGAAAAGAGAAGAGAAGAGGACCCAGGAGAGAGCCCTGTGATGTACTCATGAATAAAAAGAGTAGCAGCAAAAGGAACTTCAGAAGGAACAGTGAAATGGGGAGAACAGGGCCACCAAACTCCCACCATTCTCTCCCCATCCTTACTACAGCAATGGAAATACTTACCCAGAAGGAATCAACATCAACTGCAGGGCTGAGTCAGGGAGTGGGGAACAGGAGAGGGAGGGGGAATGGGGGAGAGAGGGAGAGAAGGGATGCGGGAAGGAGATAGAGACAGAAACAGACAACAAGAAGAAGAAGCAGAAGAAGCAGAAGCAGAAGCAGAAGAAGAAGCAGAAGAAGAAGAAGCAGAAGAAGCAGAAGAAGAAGCAGAAGAAGAAGAAGCAGAAGAAGCAGAAGAAGCAGAAGAAGAAGAAGCAGAAGAAGAAGAAGCAGAAGAAGAAGAAGAAGAAGAAGAAGAAGAAGAAGAAGAAGAAGAAGAAGAAAAGAGGGGGATGAGGAGGAGGATGGGGGAGAGGGGCAAAATGGAGAAAGGGGGAAAAGGAGGGAGAGAAAGAGAGGGAGAAGAAGAAAGAGGAAGGAAGAAGAGGAAGCAGTTTCAAGGAGCATGACTGACCTCTAGTAGCAAAGAAGAAAACCAACCAAGGTTTCAGTAAAAATTTAACCCTGGTTTGAGCTGCTACAAAAGGGCATTATAATAAGGGAAAGGGCATTGAGACTGCAATTTTCTTGGCCATGTGTGTTCCCTACATGTCACACCACCAATATATTGTGTTTATATACTCTTTCACTGATGTCCTCTGTATTTGTTGGGTATCTCCAGCTGGATTATTTTATTTTCATCTCAAACCCCAAATGTCTAAAACAGTACTCATTCTCTTTTCTCCCCAAACCACATTCCCCTTCTAAACTTCCAATAATTCAGGCTCATAATGTTGGAGTAATCCTCAACTCCTCCATCTCCCTTTCCTCCTTTGCCAAACCTTGTTGACTCCACTGCTACATCTCTTGCATCCATTCCCTTCTCTCTCCAAACACGGTCACCTCCCTTGTCAGGAGCTTAATTACCTCTTACTGAATGACTGTTACAGACTTCAAATTTTTCTCCCCATGTAGAGCCTTTCTCTTCTCCAATACATCCTCTATACAGTTGCCAAAGTGCTCTGACCATGTTAATCCATAGCTAAAAAAAACCTTCAGTGGCTGCCTATTGTAAAATACAAACTACTCTGTTTCACAGTGAAAGAGCTTCATAATATAGCTCCAACCTATTTTTTCCAGACATTTCCATTACTTCCACTCAAATACTCTGTCTTATAGAAATGGATCTAATTGATATTTCCCATAGAAGACATTCCATCTCCTTTACCCATGGTTTGATAGAAGCTGATCACTGTCTCTGGTTAATTATTCTTCCTGAGCACCATTTTTTTAAATTGCTAGTTCCATTTAAGGCTCTGCTTAAATGTTGCCTTCTACATAAAGATGTTCCTGACTGATCTCTTAAGTACTTTGTACTTTTTTCCCCAAAGTTATGTTGCATAAATTTTGTGTTTACATATCTGTCTATGGGGGGCAGCTAAGTAGAATAGTGGATAAAGCACTGGCCCTGGATTCAGGAGGACTTGAGTTCAAATGTGGCCTCAGACACTTGACACTTACTGGCTGTGTGACCCTGGGCAAGTCACTTAACCCTCATTGCCCTGCAAAAACACAAAACAAAAACAAAAATATATCTGTCTATGGGTCATTTTTCCAGTAGAATTTAAGCTCCTTGAGGCCCAGAATTGCTTTTTTTTTTCTATTTTTTTTCTTTAATCTTTAGTGCCTAGGACAAGAGCGAATGTGGCATAATGAATAGGGAGGTGAACTTGGAGTCAGGAAGACCTGAGTTCAGTTCTTACCTTTGATACATACTGGCTATGTGACCCTGATGCATCATTTAACATGCCTATGGCCTGACAACTCTATAATGATAGGATGCAGAAGAGTTACCCATCCACATAGGTTAAGGAAGTTTTTCTACTTAGGAGTTACCCAACAGAGAAATTACGGTCAATATTTTCTTTCTTTACCCCCATTATCCAATGCCCCCAAAATAATGTCTATCCCATGGTCTTATAAATAAAGTACTTAATAAATCCTTATTGAACTGAAATTTTTAACAAGAGCATTTACTCTGTGAATACTTTTCTTCCCTGACACCTGACAGTACAAGTATTATTAACTCTGCTTTTTAAAGGAGGAAACAAGGTCAGAGAGGTTAACAAGGAAACATAGCTATGCAAGGTGGAGCTAGATATTGAACTAGGTTCATCTGACTTCATGGCATACAGTGGCCTCTATAATGAAGAAATAAGGTTTCATTTAAATGAACACACGAATAGTCTTCATAGTAGAATGATAAATAGGACACTGATTCATGAATTTTCTAATGGTATTTCTCAGTTCCAGATATTGGTTACTGTTTGATTTTTATCCACAGTATCTCCTTTGATGGGATAGATAGGTGGTATATGGACAGAGCACTACACCTGGAGGCAGGATGAACTGAGTTTAAATCCAGCCTTAGACACTTATTAGTTGTGTTACCCCAGGCAAGTCTTTTAACCTTGTTTGCCTCAATTTCCTCATCAGTAAAATGAACTAGAAAAGGAAATGGCAAACCACTCCAGCATCTCTGCCAAGAAAATCCCAAATGGGGTCACAAAGAGTCAGTCATGACTGAGCAATGACAACAATCTCTTTTGTCTGTCATTATAACTCTCCTTCATGCCTCTGAATTTCCTTGATCAGAAGCAATCATGAAGCCCATGCTGTTCTAGAGATCTGCAGGGAAATCAAGCTCTTGGCTTTCCTTAGTTTAGCACAAGTACTCTAAGCATTGGTGAGACCAGAATGTAGCACAGCTGGCCCAGATGCTTGTCATCCTAAGGCCTGTAATAAAGGCAGATGCAGCAGAACAATTTGCTAAGAAAGTCATCTGTTTACAAAAACCCAAGAAAGAAAAAGAGAAATATTATTTATGTTTTATGTCATTCATACCCATATAGGCCTTGGGAGAATGTTGATGGCTGTTGCTCTCAATGCAGCAAGAGTGTGCTAATCTTTACTATGGGAAGAGTGCTGACCTCAGTCACAGTCCCAATTCATCTACTACCCAGTTCTATGACCTTGGGGAAGTTAATAAAATTCTGAAACTTTTATCACTCAACTAGAAAATGAGAGAGTTGGGCTAGGTTATCTCTCGTGTATCTTGCAGCTCTGACATTCTGTGTTTATATTATTCTAATCAAGAAGATGGAGTGGTCATTCCTTGAAAAGCAAATTGATATACTTGTATAAGAACCAGTAAAGATTCTTTCTTCTATAGGTTTCCTTCAGTTCCCACTAGATTATGGGCACAGACCATTCAATCATTTGAAACTATTATATGTCAAAATATCAGCACAGCTGTTATCACACTTCCCAGATGCTGCTTCTGTTCCCCACCAATGCCTACATGCTTTGTGAGCATTAACTCTACTAAGTCTGAAAAACTAGTTGGATTATCTCCTTTCCACAGATGGGGAAACTGGACCATGACAAGAGACTGAGGCAAGATAAAAGATACACATGGTTTGTTCTATGCCCTTTAAACTCCCCCTATGCATTATTATGGGAGGAGACATTTGCTTAGTCACTGAGGAAAGAGGAATCAGTTTCCTTGGTTTTCAGTCAGGTACCAAAACCTATTGAGGGCCTCCCACATGCATGACACAGGGGTGATAGAGAGAGACAAATAGAAAAGGAAAGGAAATATATATATATATATATATATATATATATATATATATATATATATATATATATATATATATATATATATATATTACTGGATCCAGAAGGGAACTTTAACAAAGAATATCAATAGAAAGGAGGGGTCAAAAATCAGCACTTCCCTCCTCCCCTTTACTTATTTCTGACACATTTATTGGGTGTGAACACATCATGATTCTTTACTAAGTATGAACAAAGCCTAGATACCTCCTTATGGCTATTTGAAGTATGTTTAGATTGGCTGAGGGACTTGACCACATCCTCCAATGAAGTGGATGGGGATAACATTAGTACAGGCTGATAAGCCTGGAGTCAGAAGTTTTGTTCTTTAGTTGTTTCAGTGTGTCTGATTTTTTGTGACCCTATTTGGTGATTTCTTGGCAAAGATTCTGGAGTAGTTTGCCATTTCCTTCTGCAGCTCATTTTACAGCTGAGAAAACTGAGGCAAACAGGGTTAAGCCACTTGCCTGGGGTCACACAGTTAGCATCTGAGGCCAGATTTGAATTCAGGAAGAGGAGTCTCTCTGACTCCAGGCCTGACACTCTATTCACTGCTACTCCATCCACTCTACCACCTAGTTGCCCTGGAGTCAGAAGATCAGAGTTCAAATCCAGGCTCATATACATACTAGCTATGTGACCTTGGGCAAGTCATTTAATATGTTTGCCTCAGTTTCCTCAACTGTAAATTGAGGATAATAACAGCGCCTACCTTCCATGGTTCTTGTGAAGATCAAATGAGATAATATTTTTAAAAACACTTAAAACAATGAGTGGTAGATATTGGACACTACAATATATAAATATTTATTTCCTTTCCTTCCCCCTGTTTAAAAATCATCACGCCAATCAGGATCAGGGATTTGGAGCAAATGGTGAGCCAGGTAAGAGTGTTACAGACAAGCCCCTTAGATAGGGAATGATTTGGGAGTGGGGTTGGGGTGTTGACAAATTGACTCAGCATCAACCTGGATCTCTTCCCTACCCCTTTGGATGAAGGATTTGGGCATTTACACAAGCGTTCCTGAAAGTGTCTGCATCTAGAACTACAACAAGGACAAGGGCTGATTCAAGATGCTACTAGAAGTCCTATAGAAAAGCCACAATGTGATTAAAGGGAACTTCCTGAGTTCCCAGTGAAAGAAAGAAAAATACTTTTAGTCACCAGAAGCTATGAGTTGCTTCTTTGCCATATGTGATCTTTAAGCTTGGGACTACTTTCCTCTGAACTCTGAATTATCAGTAAGAAATTATACCACATGCCTTTTTTTTTGAGGGGAGTGGAAATGATGATAACTAACATTTATATGACACTTTAAGGAAGTGACTTACAAATATGATCACATTTTTTCTCATAACTATGCTGGGAGATAGGTGCATTATTATCCTCAACTTACAGATGAGAGAACAGAGGAAGACAGGGGTTAAGTGACTCACCCAGAGTCACATAGATAGAAAGTGTCTGAGGCCAGTTTGAACTCAGGTCATCCTGACTCCAAGACCCTTGCATTATCTATTGAACTACCTGGCTGCCTAGTCTAGTTGTGATTTGAAAAAATTCAGTAAATATAAGAGGTGGAGGTGAGAAGAAAATGAATTTCAGAGATCGAAGACAATTTTTGTGCAATGTGATTATAGATAGAATGTCATGTACAGGGAGTAGCTGGCAGGCAAGTTTGACAGAAACAGAGCTCAGTAAGAGGAGTAATAGGAAATAATACTGTATTAGTGGATAAGTAAGTAAGCACCATTTTTTTTTTTGCAGGACAATGAGGGTTAAGTGACTTGCCCACGGTCACACAGCTAGTAAGTGTCAAGTGTCTGAGGCCGGATTTGAACTCAGGTCCTCCTGAATCCAGGGCTGGTGCTCTATACATTGTGCCACCTAGCTGCCCCTCAGCACCATATTTTTGAGAACTTTAAATGTCAGATTGAGGAGTTTGTGTGTTTTTCTGAGGTAATAGGGAGCCATTGACAATCTATGAGTGAGGGAGTAATATGGTCAGATCTATATTTTATATATATTGGTTTAGTAGTTGTGGGGAGAGTAGATTAGAGAGAAGACACTGAAAGAAAGGAGGCCAATTGGGAGGCAATTGCAACAATCCAGGTAAGATTTGTAAGTGCTTGAAGTAGGGTAGCACCTATGCGAATGGAAAGAACATTTATGAGAGAGAAAATTGACAAGATGTTACAACTGATTGGTTCTGGGGATTGAAAGAAAGGAACAGAATAAATTGATTTCAAGGTTGTGAACCTGAGTAACTGGAAGGATGATGGTGTTATCAACAGAAATGGAAAAGATTTAGAGACCTTTGGAAGGGAAATATGATGAGGTCTGTTTTAAGCATGTTGAACCCAAGATGTCAACATCTAGATAAAAATTCCCATTTACTAGGCAGTTGGTGATTCAGGACTGCAGATATAGAGAAAGATGGTTGCTGTAAAAATAAATTTGAGATGAAAATCAAAAGAATGCCAATCAATTGGGGAATGGCTGAACAAACTGTGGTACATGATTGTAATAGAATATTATTGTGCTATAAGAAATGACAAGCAGAATGATTTCAGAAAGGCCTGGAAAGACTTATATGAACTGAACTGATGTAATTTGAAGTGAGCAGAACCAGTAGAATGATGTGCAGTGACAGCAAGATTGATTGATGAAGAATTGTGAATGACCACTATTCTCAGCAATACAATGATGCAAGACAATCTCAAAGGACTAATGATGAGGCATACTATTCACCACCAAAGAAAGAACCGATATTGATTGAACACAGACTGAAGCATGTTATTTATTCACTTTATTTCTTTCATTGGAGTTTTCCTGTATAAAATAACTAATATGGCAATGTTTTGCATAATTAGACATGTATAACCTATTTCTGATTGCTTACTGCTTCAGAGAGTGATGAGGGGAAGAAGGGAAGGAGAGAGAGAATTTAGAACACAAGACATTAAATAAAAAATGTTTATTGTCTAAAAAAAGAAAGAAAGAAATTTAATAGTGGTCTTCATAAAGATAATAATTGAATCTATAGGAGCTAATGAGATAAACAAGAGACTGTGTATATAAAAGGAAATCTTAACTCTTTTTGTATCGTGGACCCTTTAGGTAAAGATGAAGCCTATGGACTTCTCAAAGTATTGTGTTTTAAAGGCATAAAAAAGCCACATAAGATTAAAAGGAAACCATTCATAGTGAAATATAATAGGGAAAATTAAAAAGAAACAACCTCCAGGAACTCTGGTTTAAGAACCCCTGAAGTGTAGAAAGATAAGAGGTCTAGAACAGAGCTTTGGACCATAAAATGTTAGAATATATAACACAGAATGTTAGATCTAGAAGTAATGTTGCAAATTATCGAGTTCAACCTTCCCATTTCATAGCTAAGGAAACTTTTCAATGACCAGAAAATTTAAGTCACTAATGTACTTGAAAGGTAAGAAAGCCAGTTTGTCATTAAGTCCATAGTTTAAAGTTTTCCAACTTACTGGTGCTCTGCTCAAAAACAAAAACAAAAACAGAACTCAGGATCACTTCTCTTTCATGTCATCCTTTCAAAAATGGAAGAATTGAGTAAAACTACTATCCTGGAAGTGATTCAGACTAACAAGGAAGAAGAATGGATTGCTAAAATAAAAATTATACAGATGTCGGGGTGGGGGAAATACTACGTAATCTTAGGATTTGTGCTAGAGAAAGAGAGAAAAGTTGACCATGATCTGACATACACCCTAGCTTTGCGGAGAACAAATTTTCAAAATAAAAAAAAAAAAAAGAAGACACTGTAGGATGCACAAAACTAAAATTCTACAGGGGAAGTCAGCCCAGGAACCATGGAAAAGCTTCAAGCACAGAATTCTGAAGAAGAAAACAGAAATGATTCTGATGAAGAGGAAAAGGGCCTAAAAAATCCAATGGAGCTCATTGACCAAATCAAAGGGTGAAAAATATAGTTGGAAGTTTAGTTACAAAAGGAGGATTAGATAGAAGAGAACATTTTAAGAATAGTGCCAGATATTCTACAGTTCAGCATGAGTTGAAACTGATCAAGAATGGTAAGGGTATTAACATGGTTGTCTTACTTGTTTTACTTTAAAAAACAACAACAACAAACAAACTCTATTTGGAGAAAGGAGAAAGACCAAAGAGGTGCTCTGACTACTGACTACTGTGGTGGCACAGTGCTGGGCCTGGAGTTAGTAAGAGCAGAGTTCAAATGAAACCTCAGACATTTATAAGCTGTATAACCCTGTATAAGTCACTTAACCTGTTTGATTCAGTTTTCTCATCTATAAAATGGGAATAACAATAGCAATTACCTCCCAGGTTTGTTGTAAGAATGAGATACTCATTGTAGAGCACTTAGTATGGTGTCTGGCATATAATAAGCACTATATTAATGTTAACTATTATTTTTAATAGTAATTATTATTAATGATAACAGATCACTGCTAAAAGTCTACTTTGATTCTAATTTCTTTTTCAAGGAGAATAACCTTTTAGACTGTGAGAAATAATTATTAATAATTGATTTCTTGAATGACCCAGTGACCTCCGCTTAATTCTTGGTCCTTTCTCTTCCCACTTCAAAACATCCACTTCTTCTTGAGAGATTCCAGAAAATCTCTACATCTGGGCAAAGCCCAAGTCATGCTCACAAAAGGACCCTTGGGCAGAGTCAGATTATTTTGTCTAGCTAAGGTAAAGGACTTTACTAATAAAATTTGACCTGCACGAACCAGTTCTAAGTGCATGTAAACCATCATGCCATTATCAACTTAGCTGGCAAGGTGGGGGAGGGGTCTCTTCATTTTTCCCTGATGTCATCTTTACTTGAATCATGTATCCTCCAACTTAATTTTAATATAACCCACCTCCAATCATATCACCTGGGTAGATTTGAATGATGCTAACCAAGTAGATTTGTTTGCTATGTGATGGGGTATATAAACTGAGGCCCGACTGTGAGGAGGGGGTCTTTGGATTGAGAGAGACTCCATAGAATTCCTTTATGCTGCCAGTCATATTAATAAAATGATCAAATTACCCAGAAACTGTCTATCATATTTTTAATCATCTCAGGATCTGAAAAGACAGGACAAAAATGAGTCATAGGAAATTGAAACCAAAGCTAAGTAAGAGGACGATAAGAGAGCCCATTGCTTGCTGCCCTTGTTGAGTTTAAGTTATCAGGTTTGTATGACCTGTGTAGCAGGACACAGAAAGAAGTGATAAATATCCTTGCTCAGCCATAGTCATGTATCTTTGGAAATATTGTTGAAAAGAAAAGAGGTGCTACCAGACTTAATGGCTGATGTAGAAACAGGTTTTGCATGACATCATTACTTAAAACGGGTATCATTTTTCTTACCTTTTCAATAGATGGAGGATGGGTGGAGGAGGGTAAAAACTTGGAACTGAAAATAAAAATTAAATTAAAAAGTAAAACAAAGATCAGGAGAATGTTATAAATATAATTTACCTATCTTTTAACAAAGCATCTGATAAAATCTTTCAGACTTTTTAGTGCATAAGATAGAGACATGTGGACTAGAGGATATAGAAATGTTCCACTTTGTCATTGTTCTGAGGATAAAATGAGACAATATTTGTATATCACTTTGTAAACCTTAAAGTGTGACTTACCCAGGGTGACACAGCTATTAAATGTCTGAGGTCAAATTTGAACTTATGAAGATGAGCCTTCCTGACTCCAGCCCTGGCACTCTCTCCATTGTGCCACTGTCCAGTTGTTGTTGTTGCAGCTGAAGCTACTGCTGCTGCTGCTCCTGCCACCACTGCCACCACCAATTTGGAAGAGATTTCCAGGTGGCCTTCTTAGGCAGCTTTGTCTAGTTCAGATCTGTTTACCATTTTTATCAAAAATTTGGGCAAAGGCATAAATGACTTAAAGTTTAATTGTATTAAACTCTTTGGTGACATCTCAGCAGTTTTCATTGCCTCTGCATTTCCTAGGAATGCCTCAGCAAACACATCATGTTTTTTTTAAAAAAAATTCATGTTTAGGGGCAGCTAGATGGCGCAGTGGATAGAGCACCGGCCCTGGAGTCAGGAGTACCTGAGTTCAAATCCGGCCTCAGACACTTAACACTTACTAGCTGTGTGGCCCTGGGCAAGTCACTTAACCCCAATTCATGTTTTATTCTAATCAACGACTGATACTAGTCTTTTAGAGTGTCATCCTACCAGGTAAACAAATAATTGAAGCTTATTAGGAGGTTATTCATATCTTCTATTAGCAAAGTAGATATGGTTTCCTTGAGTCTCTTCACCATGCAATTTCTAGTCACTTCAAAAAAGCACCAATGGTCATAACTCTTAAGGAGTGTGGAATTACTGGGGCTTTACCCCAAAGGTGCAGAAAGTTTCAAGTAACTTACATTACTTTTAGTCTTTCAACAATTGAATATAACTTATAGTGACTTCTCTGCCCTCCCCCCCGCCTCGCCAAAGAAGGTTAATATAGAAAGCTATCTATCAGATGGATGTTTCTGCACAAAAGTTGCTACATCCCAAGGTGAGCTCCACCCCAGCCCAACCCCACCCTGACATCGTTCCCCTGGGAAGTAGCTTCCCAGTAGTAGTCTTATGATGCCCCAGGTCTTTGCCATGTGCTATTGTGGGTTTTTTTATCTTTATATTTCTATACCTTGCAGAACGTTTTTCCAAAAACTGAATTGAATTGCACAACCTTAGGCAAATCATGGAATCTCCCTGGGTCTCAGTAAAATTTCTTCATTTAATAAAATATAGATTGTTGCCCTTTCTCTCTCTTCCTCCCACAGCACACTGCAACTTCCAGTGATTTTCTAAATGACACTAAAAGATGGAGTTACCTTCTACATAAGTGAGTGGAGCTCTGATCAAAAGGGAAGAGTGATTGAATCTGCCATTCTCATTAGCACTGAGGAGGGCATTGTTTGCCAATATGTCTGATCAAGCATGTGAGGAGAACACCTGTTTGGGTCTCAGAACCAGGTTTTCAGAGCTGGAGAGGTAGCAGCTACTGTTAGCATCATTAAAGGAGATTTCTGTGGTCACAGACTTATTGAAGGAGGAACAGAGGAGCAGCTCAGAATGAGACAGTTAACTGGACAAAATTGATTCTGTAAAATCAGCTTATGCAAAGCCTCTGTGTGAAGGACAATTTCCTACCCAGAGTCTCTATTTTCTTTTTCCCTTTCTCCTCTTGTCTGTATCATATCTTCCCTTATTGCAGACTCTTAGTCTTAACGGGTCACTTTCTATATGAGAATTGCCTGATCTTCCCAGTTATTGTGAAGCTTAAAAATCTAACTGTGATGTCTAAAAATCTAATGAGTGGTCTCCTCAAATTAGAAACATATAGCACCAGTCTTTGGGCATTAAGTATTCATTAAAGTATATTAGGGGTTAGTAAAAGGAACATATGTAGAAAGAAAGGAAAAACCCTCGCTCCCTGCTCCTGAAGCTGCTCCTCTCCCTGCCTCCAACTGAGAGACTCCACCCCTGTCCTCTGGAGTGAAAACTCTCTTCTGGCCTACCCAGGCAGGATCCCTACACACACAGCTCCAAGCTAATTGGCTGGTAGCAGTGACTGACATGACTTAAAGGCATTTCTATGAAGAGATGTAACTGTTCAGATGCATGCTTTTTCTTCAGGGTGGTTCTCTGATTCTCACATTATTATGACTCTTCCCTTTCCCATATTACTTTGTGTTAACTTGTTTATATACATGTTGTTTTCAAAAAAGCTGGAAAAAAGAGAAGAAAATGTGAGGTACATCATATCCAAAATAATCAACCTGAAAAATAGATCTAGGACTTATAATCTGAGAATCATTGGACTACCTGAAAAGCATGACCAAAAAATATGCTTAGACATCATCTTTTGAGAAGGCATTAAAAAAAGCCCTGCTTAGATATATTAGAAAATGAAGTCAGAATGTACAAGCAGATGGATACTCCCTCAAAATACTCTAACCTCTCAGTTATTCAACTTATTTATTTCCCATGACCTACTCTTCCATTTCATCTCAGCTATACAGAGAGATGTTCATATCCTTGACTCTCTCATCACCTGCTAATGTTCTACTTCCACATTTGTGAACTCTAAAATTACCTTATCTTATCACAATTCCTTGTTAGTCCCCCCTCTCCACTTGCCTTGCAACACTAAATCCTGTCCATCCTTATTACAGAGTCCAACCCCTCCACCCTTCACTTTTTTTCACAATCTGTTACCCACATACTTCCTATAATCACCTCCCTTCCCCATTCTGACCCCTTGGTAAACCACTTCAACTTTATACTGCCTTCATCTCTCGAGTTCCTTATTCCTTAATCTTATTGCTGATCTAGTCCTTCCAAACCTTAGCTTTGGATTACTTTCACCATCTGTTGCTGCTTTCTTTCCTTTCACATTCTACTGAATAGAGCTGAGAAAAATCACATAACTATGTTGACTGGGTCCATTACAAATTTATGTTACATAATTTCAATGGGGCTTTCATTGCCGGAAGGCAATCCTTTTATACTTCCCTAATTGATTCATTATTCTACTCACCACATAAGGGCTTCCAAACCTTTTCTTCCCTCCTTATATCTCCCATGCCCACCCCCCCCACCTCCTTGGCTTAGAATTTTACCTCCTATTTCATTGAAAAAAAAATTGAGATCACTTACTGAGAGCTCCCTCATCTCTTTTGCTCCTCATCTTACATTATCCAAATGCCTTCCATCACTATCACCTCCATCTCACATGAAGAGGTAGCCTTTCTCCTTGTCAAGGCAAATGCTTCTACATATACAAGTACATCTTCTCCACCAGATTGATCCATCTATCCTCTGTAGAAAAATAGGGATACCCTAAATTGCTTGAGCCCCCAGTTATCCAAGTAACAAGAGGACTGAATGAGAACAGACCAACAATCCATTGCAGTGGCAATGGAGCAAAACCTCTGAAGCAGTTTAAGATCATATCAGTTTATCTACACTCTCCCCTTGCCTTTGTCTTACTGTTTTATGCTGGAGGCTTGAACTGTCAGATTGGGAATAGAATGAGGAACCCAAGTGTTGGTCCTAATCAGCACCAGTGGCAGATTGCTGACTGTACAGACATCTCACTTACCAGGAAAAAATAAGGTGGTAAATCTTAACTGTATCCCCCTAAAACTGTGATCCTGCTGTTTAAATATCCCTTTATCTTTGTGAATGTGGGGGGTCTCTTTCGAGATTTCCCCATGCATGCCATGCTGAGGAGAAATAGAGTGTGTACTTGTCTAAATAACTGTGCTCTACTCTGTTTCTGTTTTTGTGGGGGGCAGGTTTCTTTTTTAACACATCCATCCACACCTTCCCTTATCTTCAATTTCTCCCTGTTTACAATCTGCTTCCCTCTTGCCTACAAATGTGCCTATGGTTCCTCCGTTCTCAAAAATCCCTCACTTAACTAATGTGTGCTGCTAGCTTTTATCCCATACTTCTTTTCTTCCTTTTATGGCTCAATTCATTGAGAAGGCTAACTAGGGGTGAGGAATGGGGCCATGAACAGAGGTTAAAAATGTTCCACTATGAAGGCCAAGGTTCCCTTGTTGGAGATAAAAAAGGAAGACCTGAAGACTGCTGCTTATGGAAGGGCAACAAATGACCATTATATCATAGAACATTAGAGTGAATATCAAGGGAGCTTAATTGAGGGCAAAGAAAAGTATCCTCTCTTGCAGGCAGTACTGTCACCCTGATCAAAAGCAGAGACTGACAGTGTGAGTCAATAAACTTTACTGAAGAGTCAAAGACCAGAATAAGCATGAGAGTCTTAATTCCATGAAATGATTTATTTTATTTAATGCACTCAGTGTTTTGATATGTTATTATGACTTGTCATAACTTTATCCCTTCCAGTTTTCTCAAAATTAGCTGCAATTAGAAAGTCACTACTGCCACCTTGAGTGTCTGCCCTAGTCATATTGGAAATGGCCAACACAAAGTGGCCATTCTTGGTCAACTCCTGCTGTTCTATAGTGGCCAGTATTTTTGTCTTCCTTCTCTACATACACCCCATCAAATGCTTAAAGACCATCTCTTTGATAATCTGTTCTAGAATTTTGCTGTAGATTATTATCATATTTGCCAGTTTTCTTTTTCCACCACAATCTACTTTTTCCTTCATTTTGTATATCTGGGGAAAAATTGTCTGTTTTTAAAGACCATTATTTTTAAAAAATTTATTTATTTATTTAAGTTTTCAAACTTTGTTTAGATAAGATTTCCAGTTTCAAATTTTTTCTCCCTCCCTCTCCTCCCTGCCCCCCTCCCCTAGACAGCAGGTAATCTGATATATAACATTAAACATATTTCTGCCTTAGTCATGTTATACAAGAAGAATCAGAGCAAGAAGGAAAAACCTCAAAAAAGAAAAACAACAGCACCAAAACGAAACGAGATAGTATGGTCCAATCAGCGTCCATATTCCACAGTTACTTTTTTTTTTTTCCTGGATTTGGAGAGCCTTTGCCATCATGAGTCCTTTGGATCTTCTTGTACCATTGGATTAAAGACCATTATTTTTCATGATATCTAAATAATCAATAATGGTTTTGTTATCGCATTTAGAAAAAATTTCTCAGTATCCTGGGTCTCCATGGTCTGGATAACTTAAACTTTAGTTTCATTTGAAGAGAGTAGGTACCCTCTTCTTCCATTAAAATCCAATTCTTTGTGGTGAATGGGG
Organism: Dromiciops gliroides; assembly: GCF_019393635.1. Lineage (NCBI taxonomy): Eukaryota > Metazoa > Chordata > Mammalia > Microbiotheria > Microbiotheriidae > Dromiciops > Dromiciops gliroides. The sequence goes on along the minus strand of NC_057861.1, from coordinate 92,956,404 downwards.
AATTAGGAATTCTCAAAGGCTATGGAAAGTTAATGAAATTTGGGGTAGGTTCAATCAAAAGTCAAATAAAGGGGGCAGCTAGATGGTGCAGTGGATAAAGCACTGGCCTTGGATTCAGGTAGGAACTGAGTTCAAATCCAACCTCAGACACTTGACACTTAACTAGCTGTGTGACCCTGGGCAAGTCACTTAACCCTCATTGCCCTGCAAATAAAAGTTGAATAAAGTATAAGATGACTGGAAAGATGGGGGCGGGGAGAGACAAGGCTTTGAAGAGTTTTAAATATCAAAGAATTTAATATTTCATTCTAAATGTAATAGCAAGTTTTTTGAGTAGATGGATGACATAGTCAGACCTGCACATCAGAAAAATAACTTTGACAGCTGAGTAGAGAAGAGATTGGAGTAGAGAAAGAATTGGGGCAAGGGTACTGGATTAGAAAGCTATTTCAATAGTTTAGGTAAGAGGTGATAAAGACTTGCACCAGGTTGGTGGCTATATAAGGGAAGAAAATGGAGAGGCACAGCAGAGGTGCTGTAAAGATGGAAATGACAAAATTTGACAAGAGATTGGATATGTGGAGTAAACAAGGGTGAGGAGTTGAAGATAACATTGAAGTTATGAATCTGAGTTATTTGAAAGATGATGGCTAACTACTAGGGATAGGAAAGTCTAGAACAGGGTACAGTATGGGGAGAAAGATAATGAGCTCTGTTTTGGACATATTGAACTCAAGTTGGTGATGAGACATCCAAAGGACAGTTGGTAATGTGAGACTAGAACTCAGAAGACTGTAGTATTCAGATCATTTACATATCAATAATTTAATTCATGGGAGCTGATGAGATCAACAAATGATATAGTATAAAATACAGGGAAGAGAGAAGAGGGCTTAGGATAGAGCGTTGGGACAGGAATTGGGAAAAAGACAACCATACTGATTGGACATGACCTTGATGAAAATCTAGCAAGAGACTGAGAAGTAGTGGTCAGATACATAAGAGTTGAACTGGAAGAAAGCAGTGTTTAAAAAAAACAACCCTAGAGAGGAGACAGTTAATGCTGCAGAGAGTTTAAGAAGGTTGAGGACTGAGAAAAGATCATTAGATTTGGCAATTAACATCATTTAGTAACTTTGGAAAGAACAGTATTGTTAAGGCTAAAATTCTAGCTAAACTGTCTAAAATATCTAATGAGTGGTCGCCAATAAATTATAAGCTTTAGCAAGAGTTAGACCTTTAAGCATTTATTAAGGAGAATAAGAATTTGGTAAAGAGAGAGAAAAAGGCCTAGATTTCTATCTATTAAAGGGAGAGCACATTTCTAGTTCTTCTCCACCAGAGTCCAGAGGAAAAGAGAGCGAGACTGAGCGCCAGTCTCTTCCTTCCTCCTCCCACTAGCCCGCGTCACTTCCTGACTCCTGGTCTTGCCCTCAAAGACCTTCCCTTCATGGGCAGAACTCCTCTACAGTAAGTATCCAGCAGGTGGCGTTATTCCAATCGTTACAGTCCCCCCTGTTGTTCCTCAAGAAACAAAATGTTTCCTTGACGGAACAGTAAAAACAATATGATAACTATTGCTAACTAATAATATGTGAACAACAATATAGAAAAGGAAGAGAGGAAAGTTTTGTCCAGAGGGGCGATTTTTTTTTTGTCCTCATGAACCGACGCTTTGACATTAGTCTTGCAAAGGGAGGGCCTCTGCAGAGAATACATGTTACAGATGGTGTATATTATAACAGAAAGAGAAAAAAACCAACAAAAAGAACAAATCAAAACTGTTCATTTAAAGTCTCTGAAAGTCTTTTCTCAGATGTCCTCTAGGTGTAGTCGTGGAATGGAAGTCTTTTCAGGGGTTGATGTGTGGATGCTGGTAATCAGCCAGGAAAATTTCCTACAAAATTGAGCTTAACACAACTTTAAAATAGCTTTGTCAATAATCAAATCAAACAATGAAAGTTCTCAAAAACATGTCTAAGGGAATTCAGAATCTTAGTTGTTACACATGAAACATATAATAAAACAAAAATTGAACCATTCTTTAAAATTATAATATTACTATAGTCCCCCCCTTATGGAGGGTAATTGAGAAGACAATTGCTGCGATATTAATTATTAAAAATAATTTTTTATCTTTGTTTCATCACTTTTTGCATCATCTGCCTAATTATCCTCATGCCATTATGAGAAATTAAAAAATCTAATATAATTGGTAACAGATGTCAAGGCCAAATTCAACACTGTATTTATCATGACACCTGAGATAATTATGGGGGTTACCATAAAAGAACAGAGAAATGATGGGATATGAGCATTCCCACACTTGAGCAGTATGTACTGCCCATACAGTATGCCAGGCTTAAAAGAGGTGGATGGAATATATGTCCATGCCACCGAACATATTGGAAGAAACTGAGTCAGACTTAATCAGATGCATGGGATTGAGATGTCCATGGCATCAGGCATATAGGAGGGAGCATAGAAGCCAGGTGTAGAAGTGAGATGGGTGGGATCAATACTTCCAGCCATCTGTACAATATTGTGGGGAAAAATAAAATAAAATATTAAACCAAGAGAATCCAACCTCAACATTTGTCAAAAGCCGTTCCCTTGGCCATACCTTGACTTCATGCATGTCTCCCCTCATGTGACAGTTCAGTGTCTGCTCTTGCGTGTATTCCTCTTGTGATTGGATGGCATCTTGGCCAACTGGCATCTGATAACTCAGAATAAAGGCAATTAATGTCTTAAATGATAAGTTCCCATAATCCAAGTCTCATATGTATTTAAAAATTGAGGATAATAAATGATTGCAAAAAATGTGAATACATCTTGACTCAGAACACAATATATAATTATGCAACAATTTCAAATAATACCCCTTTTTTAAAAACTTAGTATACAATTACTTTTGTGAAAAATCTGAATATATTTAAATACAAGTTAAAGCATAACAGAATCTCAAAGAACTTTTTTTTTTTGAAAAAAGAAAACTTTTACAAATGTTCCCCTCTTTTTTTTTTTTTGGGAATATGCTTATCAAAAATAATACTTCTAGAATCAATTTACACTTGCCATGGCAACCAATTTGCCAGGGAAATGCTTTAAAGAGTTTGATCAAATAATCAGTTGAGGAAAAAAAAATAACAAAAACAAACAACTCAGAATATGGGAGCACAATACTCCTAGAATTAACATTGTATTATGAAATCAAAACCATGTTTCAAAATTAGATAGATGAATGAATAGAAGAAGATACATGTGGAACAATAAAAGACAATGAAATTCAAACTAGGGAAATCTAAATGAATATGAACTTAATATCAATAAGAGTATTATAAAATATAAACTGGACCACATGACTATAAAAAGCTTTTACAAATATTCTCTTTGTTTTAGAAACTAAGTATAAAACACAATCTCAAATGCATGAAAACCTCTACGAAAATAAACCTATACCATTAATTTCAAAATGTACATATAATAGCATAGAAATCCTATGTAACCTCTGAACTGATACTATTACTCTGAGTGAATTCAGAACACTTTTGATTCCGATATCTAAAATCCCCAACACTCATATCAATACCTTGCTGCTTACTTCTACATTTCTGTAAAATATATACCCTTCCATGGCAAAAGAATCGGAGTCTTGAACTATGTTGATGATTGTCATTCTTATTCAGCTTAAGTTTTTCTTCTTTAACCCCTTTATATTGTCTGTCAGTCTTTTCACCATACAAATGCTTTATAAGATTACTAATTAAAGACAAAAGCAGGTTAGCAAAATTATGAACAAAACAAGCATATCTGGAATTTAAAGAGTTTTCTAAGATTGTCTCAAAAGCACAGCCAGGCCGGGGAAGGGCTGAGCCTGAAGCTGCAAATGCAGGTAGAAAAAGTTGAGCATGCGCATCAGATCTCTGGACTTCCCAGGCAGGGGAAGCTATGGGCTTGGCCATAGGAGGAGTAGAGGGTGGGGTCTGGGGAGGAGGGGAGGGACCAGCGCAATTTGAATCCGACTTGATTTTGAACTCAGGCCTGGATTCCTCTTCTCCCACTTTGCCTCCAGGTGCTAGGGGATTAAAAGCTTCTAGAGGGTGGGTCATTGCCTCCAGGCATGCAAAATTAGAGCAACAATTAGTGTTGGAACTGGGAAAAGCAGCAGGAATCTCTTCAGGTTTCTCTGAAAAAGCATGGTTGGGAGAGGGAGAGATATTTCCTTGTGTGAGTAAGTTACTGGCTCTTTTAACAAAAATAAAAAGAAAAATAGAAAATCCACAAAAACAAAGCATTAACATGATCTTATCTCCCATTTGTCTGGTTAAACAGACTAAAATCAAAAATAGGGTAATTAGGGAGTTTAAAAGGTCCATTTGAAAAAATTTAAAGGAAAACACAGCCAGTGCGCCAGTACTTAGCAATTTAAAGGGTAGGGGAAATTTCTTACCCAACCAGAAGATCAGAAGACTGAGGTTTAGCTTGTCCCTTCGTGGTCGCCATCTGTTAAGGCTAAAATTCTAGCTAAACTGTCTAAAATATCTAATGAGTGGTCGCCAATAAATTATAAGCTTTAGCAAGAGTTAGACCTTTAAGCATTTATTAAGGAGAATAAGAATTTGGTAAAGAGAGAGAAAAAGGCCTAGATTTCTATCTATTAAAGGGAGAGCACATTTCTAGTTCTTCTCCACCAGAGTCCAGAGGAAAAGAGAGCGAGACTGAGCGCCAGTCTCTTCCTTCCTCCTCCCACTAGCCCGCGTCACTTCCTGACTCCTGGTCTTGCCCTCAAAGACCTTCCCTTCATGGGCAGAACTCCTCTACAGTAAGTATCCAGCAGGTGGCGTTATTCCAATCGTTACAGTATCATTTGAATGATGATGTTGGAAACCGGATCTTAGAACATATTTTTTAAGCTAAACATTCACAGGCCTTTCAATTGATTTTCATATGACTGGTGTTCACCATCTGGGTCATCTGTCCCTATATGCTCCAATATGTGCCTTTTGGTTTTTTGGTTTTTGTTTTGTTTTGTTTGCGGGAGAGGGGTACAATGAGATGGGAAGCAATGTTGTAGTTTAATGGAAAGATTAATGGATTTGCAGCTGGAAGACCTGGAATCAAATTCCAGTCCTGTCACTGACTATTTCTGCTACTTTGGGCAAGTCATTTAACCCCTCAGACCTCAGTTTCTTCTTCTGTAAAATAAGAAATTTGGAATAGATGACCTTGCAACTGTTAACTGTTCTGATGATTCTATGAACATAATCCTGTTATGATCAGAACAGAGTATGATGGGAATATAACCTCCCTTGTGTTGGGCAATTTGCTTTTATTAATGCAATCTAAGATCATATTCTCTGCCATGTCATACTGTTTGTTTTATAATTGGTTTGAAGACCAATAAAATTATTACATTTTGTCACATAAACTATTGTTTGGCAGATATTCTCTAACTTATTCTTGTCAAGGTTGGGTTTTTTTTGGGGGGGTAGAATCCATATATAGGATATTACATTTTCCTTATTAAATTTCATTTTATTAGATTTGGACCATTATTCTAGCCTACAGATATTTTTTTTTGGATCCTAATTCTCTCATCAACCATGTTAGTTCTCCTAACCCAAAGTCCAATCTCCTCATTTGACAGAGAGTCAATCAAGGTTACTTAGCTATTTAGAGGTAGAGCTGGGAGAAAAGCCCAGGTCTCTTGACATCTAGTCCAAAGCTTTTTCCATGGCATTGTGCTGATTTCCCATACTAGAAGGTGATTCTTAATTACCTGGCTGAAAGGAAAAACACAGTATGAAAATGCCAAAAGAAATCAATAATTTTGCCAGAGGTCAAATGTGCCAGAGCTTTTCATAGCTAAATGAGATTAGAGTATTTTTAAGTTCAGCTATGTATTTAGAATTTTTCTAAGTGTATTATTTGGAGAATTATACCACATTGCCTTATCATTCCTTCTATGAATATTATAATTCCCTAATTCATAACATCTCAGAGGGGCAGCATGGTACTGGGCTTGGAGTCAGTAAGACCAGGAACAAATCTCAATTTACTAGCTTTGTGACCAGGGATGAGTCACTTAATTTCTGTGAGCCTCATTTTTTTAACCTGTAAAATGAAGGCATTGGATAAGGTGGCCTGTGAGACCTTTTCCAGCTTTGGTCCTTTGATCTATAGTTTTAAATGATTATACTAGATAGAGATGTGTTCTCCCAGTAAGAGTGATAGGTACTATCAAAATGCTTAGATGGTAAGATGAGGGTTTCCACCCCATTTCATTGTAAGCATAATCACAGAAGGCCCAGACAGTTGGATTGAATTAATCAAAGTTACAAACCAGGAAAAAACAAGTATTTAATCAACTTGGGAGGGAATGAAATGTTTGGAATGTTGGGCTCAACACACACACACACACACACACACACACACACACACCTTGCAATTAGATAAAAGAATCAGACACATCTCCTGGTTTCTACTACAAACCAGTTTGGAATCATATATTACAGAAGCAGGCCACTTGAGTGGTGATCTTTTCTAATGGTAAAGAATTCCTAAGAGGGTATTACTCTTGGATGGGGATAAGAAATTTTCTCTCCTCTCCTCTTCTCCTTTCTCCATCCTCTTTAGTCCCCATGGACCAAGTCATGACCCTGTGAACTTCAAAAGGTAAGAAAATTCCTAATGCTGTTGTTAGCTGTGTTTCCTAGAGCTGGTAGTAAAATCTCTAAGCAGCAGTAAGCAGTTGATATCAACCTTTGAAAAATGAGTTGAGTGAGTTACACGCTAGGGAGAAATGAGACACGCTGAAGAAACTCATCTTAGGACTCCACAAGAGAATCAACTCTTAGAGAAGAACAGAGAGCTACCCTTAAGGGAATTTACATGAGGACCACATTAAAGGAGGAAAAAACAAGTTTCCAATAACAAGGAGCTGTGAGTTTATCTTTTGGACACACATGCTCTCTAAATAGGAGCCCACTCTCCCTAGGGACCTTGTGTGTGCAAAGGGAGAGCATTCATCCAATCTGAGGAGATGTTTCTGTTCCAACTCGTTTAAAAATACCATTTTGAGAAGGGAATTGTCTGCCCCCAAATCAATGGGAAAGTCTGCTGCTGCTGCTGCTATTCATGAATAACAGAGCTAGGAACCCCAGTCCTTTGGAATTTCAAGAAGAAAAGTTGTCACCTGCTTTGGGGAACTTAAACCACCAATGTGAGTGGGACTTGGGGAAGTAGCATCCTAAAGGAGGTGTTAGAGGTGAGGGGTTTAGTGTATCTTAATAGGAAGGCAAGAGGAATAATAGCCAGAATAAGAAGTCAGAGTATTAGCAATGATAACAAGGAAGGTCACACTGATGGTAGAGCTCTGAGTAAAGGTAGCTTATGATAATTTCTGGCAAGTGATGACTGGGCTGGTCCAGAGATCATTCAGATTCTTGTGGAATCCCTGGTATTCATATTTGCTGTTATTTTTAATCTCGCTGAGATTGCAGAACCTTTGTCCACAATGCTCATTATGTCCCATATGACCATAACACCCCGCCCTTGTACTCAATGGTAGCCCTGGTATGGTGGATAGAGTAGGAGAAATGAAGTCAGTAAGATTGAAATTCAAATCCTATTTCCAATACTTGATAGCTGTGCAACAAGGGGCAGGTTATTTACTGCTTCTGAACCTCACTTTCCTCATATGTAAAATGGAAATAAGGTTTCAAATACCTAGTGCACAGGGCTGTTCTGAAGCTCAAATGAAATAAAGTTCTTCAAAAACTTTAAAGGTTTATATAAAATTAGATAATTAAATTCCACAACTATTTGTTAAGTGCTGTTATATGCATAATTAACTGTCTTAGATATCAATGACTTTTTTTTTTTTGAGGGGCAATTGGGGTTAAGTGACTTGCCCAGGGTCACACAGCTAGTAAGTGTTAAGTGTCTGAGGCCGGATTTGAACTCAGGTACTCCTGAATCCAGGGCCAGTGCTGTATCCACTGTGCCATCTAGCTGCCCCCATCAATGACTTTTTTAAATGAAAAAGTACCTGCCTTCAAGGAGCAAACATTATGTTGGGGGGGTATATAACATGCTACCAATAAGCAAAATATAAGTTTATAAAAAAGGAGAGAACATTCTCAACTGAAAGAATCAAGGAAGGCTGCTAAGAGGAGATAACATTAGAGCTAAGTTCATTTCTCTGCTCATTTAAATTCTAAACTGTCTTCTCATTATAGAATTAATTCTAACCCTTCTCTTTATAGAATCACTGACTGTTAAAGTTTCTCTTTGATGGAAGGGACAGTATTATTCAACAGTCTTTCATCATTGTAAACAGAGCCCTACAAATAATACATCACCAAGTCCTATCAAGTCTATTTCTGAAATATTCTTTGTATCTATTCTTTAACTTCTATATTAGCCTAATTCAGACTTGTAAGACATCTTACCTGAACTATATTAATAGCAATTTAACTAGTTTCCTAGCCTCTACTCTAGTCATCTCTAATTCAATTTTCACACAAGTGGCAAAAAAAAATCTTCCTGTTGCCTAGATCTGTTTTCATCACTTTTCCTGCTCTAAAACCTTCAGTGGCTCTCTATTGTTTTCCAAATAAAAAGCAAAGTCATTAGCCCAGTTTGCCATCCATAATTTGACTCTAAACTATCTTTTCAACCTTATTTCATTTTATTCTCTTTTAGATGCTCTATATTTCAGTGAAATTTGTACTACTCATTTTTCCTTATCTTATTCTGTCCTTTCTGCTTCTGTGTATTTCCACAGGCTCATTTTCATCATGCCAGTAAATGACTGTCTCCATCTTTATCTGTCAAAATTCTTTACTTCTTTCAGTTCTCAGCTTCAGATTCCAGATCCCCTCCTGTCCTTAATCTTGCCCATCCTCAAGTGATATCCCTCCCTATTCAGATATTTCAGGCACTTATTGACCTGTCTTACGGAATTCATTAGATTATAGTTATTCATGTACATATTATTACTCTTAGTAGATGCCAAGTTCTTTGAAGACAGCAGACGTGTCTTATTTTTTTTGTATTCCTCGTTCTGAGCTATGGATTTTATATACATTATGTACAAATCTCTCCAACTTTTTTATTCTGCCCCTACACCCCCAACCTTCAGTTAGGAACTTCTTCCCAGAGCCTCCATACTGAGAAAGTTCCCAAGCCAGTCATCCTTCACTCCTTTCCATGTTATATACCTTAATTTCCTGACTTCACCACCATATCATGATGTGTTACTTTTTCCTCCATCCCCTTCTGATTTTCAGCTCCCTTTGATATGTTGTCTTACTCCATTAGAATGTAGGCTTCTTGAGGGCAGGGACTATTTTAAGGGCACACAAGTTGTAGGGGGAAGACTATCCTGTCAGCTATACCAATTGTAAGACCAAATATAAGGGGGCTGATGTGTTCTGTCCTGATATGTCAATTGTAGGGATGTAATCCCTCTGGGAGAATACTGAAATAAATACCAAGGAAAAAGTGACCCATGCTAGTTTGGTAGTAAATATATGTAGATATATTAGGGTTTGATAGACTAATTGTGTTGTTTAAGAGAGTTTACTCATGAGACCAGTTGTCCTGGGAAGCAGCAGGACAAAACAGTGTAGTGGATCCCTATACCACCCCAGGCCAGGACAGATATATAGAAACAGAATGAGGAAGACATAGTGCCAAGGATGGGCCAGGGTCACATGCAAGTGTTCTCATGAGATGGTTGGAGCTTCTTTTGCTGTTTACATTTACTCAAGGTAATTTGCTTTCTTTGTGAGACTAGAGGTATGTAATTTAAAATTCTAAATGTGGGTTCTAATCGGTTCCCCCAGTTTTGGGGGAAACTGACCAAAATCACTGATAAAATGAGTTTAGGTTTTAAAGGGTTTATTGAAAGATAGAAAGAGAAAGATTGAGAACAGAATTCCAACAGCCTGGCTTTCCTCAATTTTCCTGTGAAGTCCTCTGGAGTCTCTCTTTCTCTCTCTCTCTCTCTCCCACCACGGTGAAGTCAGGAACCAAAAAGAGACAGAGCTCTATGCACAGGCCCTCTTTCCTCCTTCCTGTCCCCTCCCAGAAAATGGGAGGCTCCTCAAGTTGATTGGCTGGTAGCCTTGATAGACATTACCCATGAGCAAACGTCACTTCCTGATGCCAAGGAAAAGTCACATGGCCTTGCCCTCAGAGGCATTCTCCTCGTGGTGGAGCTTTCCTATAGTAAGTCTCCAGTAGGTGGCGTCATTCCAATCATTACTGGACATGTTCACACTCTGACTCCTGTCATACAACTATCTTTCTTTGCTCATATTTATATTCCCAGAATTACCTCAGTAGCTGGAACATGGTAAATGCTAAAGAAAGGCTTTTAGATTTGACCTGATGGATGAGTCAGGCCTAATTTAAACAGAATTGAATTGAACTGAATTATATATTTGTTGATTGAATATCAGAACTGATTGTTAGTATCATTAAACTAATATTTTTCTCCCTTTTTGTACCATTGTTCACCACAGAACAGAGGTGTTAATAAGAAGAAATCATAATTCTGGAAGATAAGAGATATAGAAAAAGTTGGTTAGTAAATAAGCATGTATTGGGATGGTAATAGAGGTTGGGAGAGTATCTTTCTACATGCAGCCTTGTGCTGTGTGGGATAAGAAAGAAGAATGGTCCCCAAGGATCATTTACATTAGGAATTTACATTGAGAAAAAAAAAAACTAAACTAAATTAAATTACAACAGAAACATTTTATACTAATTAGTGATATTCTAATTACCTGCATAGTGGGAGCTTAATGGAATGAAAGATAAGTCTGAGGTTAAGTATTCAAGGGATACTTCATGAAAGAGATGAAGTTTAAACTGAGCCTTGGAGGATGAATAGATGTGAGATAAGTGGAGGGAGTAATGGAGACTGCATCAGATCTGGTATGAGCAAAACCACTGAAGCTGGAATGAGTATGGTCTAGGAAGGGAGTATGATGATCTAATACCATTGGTGTGTATTGGGGAGGAAGGACAAATGAGACAGTATGGGGACAGCTTGTGTGGGGGACAGTGTTGACAGCCAGGTTTTACCTTAGGTAAAATATCTTAGAGTTTTATTTGGTACCTAGAGACCAGAGCTTTCTATTGATGTCTGGTTGGCCACAGCTCAGGAAGATGGACTCTTGTTGAAGGAACTATCTTTATGTCATTGAAGACCTCTCTTTATGTCCTCAGTGCTTGCTGTACTGCTTGACACTTTGCTCTTAAATCTTGTGGAATGACTATGGTCTCTAAGTGTGGGCTGTGACATAAATATACTCCTTTCTATCTTTGCTTTCTATTCTTTGGACTTCCAGTATTGAAGACAGCAAGTGGTGGTGACTGAAGGGATTTCTCTTTCCTCCCTTCCCTCCCTTCCCCTAGCAGCAGAATGTCCACTGGGAAGAGAATCAATGGTAAGCAGAAGCTATGCTTGCCTAGGTGAACCTGAGAATAGAGTTTCTAGACCTCCAGATCCTGCCTGCCTTCATATACCCTCTATTTCTGTTTCTGAGAGCAGGCCATTGACATCTGATTCTCAGAATGGGCATTTCTAGCTGATGGGAGATTCATGAATTTGAGAATTTCTAAATTTGAGTCAGATTCTGACATACTAGAGATAGAAGATTTCCTTAAGAAGTCACTTCTTGGGGGCAGCTAGGTGGCGCAGGATTCAGGAGGACCTGAGTTCAAATATGACCTCAGACACTTGACACTTACTAGCTGTGTGACCCTGGGCAACTCACTTAAACTCAATTGCTTCACAAAAAAAAAAAAAAAAAAAAAAAAAAAAAAAAAAAAAAAAAGCACTTCTTGGAGGAGAAGAGGACCATCAACAGTAGGACATAGCCATGCCATAGGGGCCAGGAGATCTGGACTTTACTAAACTTTTGTGCTATTGCTTTGAGTTGCTCAAATGGTTCAAGTCACAGAGAAATGAAAAATGTTTGTTCAATGTAAACTGCCTTTAAATTTCTGAGACTTCCAATGACTCTACTGGGGTTATTTGAGTTTTACAATATTTCTTATATTTGCAAATATGAGCCCATCAGTAATTTGCATCTTATGCATTTTCTGTCGTGGATGAAATAAAGGTTGTTCAATCTCATTGTACCCCTATGCAAAAGGAGAACACTGTTACCCACATTTGGGAACACCTAGACATGTACCATACATAAGCTTTGTTTTAGCATAAAACTAGAGTTTTACTGGGGCAAAGATGAGCTAAAAAGACATGCTGATTCTGCTTTTGGCCCTCAAGATCAAACTGGTTCTATGTGAGTCCAAAGTACTTTGGTAGGTGAAGGTGTGGTGATGATCCTAGGCCACAGGCATTATCGTGTATGTGTGTGTGCGTCTGTGTGTGTGTGTGTGTGTGTGTGTGTGTAGGGGCGGGGAGGGGAATACTATTAAATGTTCACTTAGGAGCACAAAGGATAGAACTGGAATCAACCTTTGAACATCCTTCTAGTCATCTATGTTAGGATGTCCAAGTCATTCCTGGGCTCTTTACTTTCACTAACTTATTTATATTGACTAAAATCAAGATAACTTAGTGCTGGATAAGAAATAAAGAGATAGATCAGTAGAACAGACTAGGTATACAATATACTGAAGCAAATAAACATAGTAACTTAGTGTTTAAGAAACCCAAAGATCCCAGATATTGAATCAAGAACTCAATATTTGACAAAAACTGTTGAGAAAACCAGAAAGTATTCTGGCAGAAACTAGGCATAGGCTAACTTCCCTGTTTTTTTTTTTTTTCAAGGGAACCACCATTTTTCCAGTCACCATCCAATTGAGGTTCACAACCATGAAATCCTTCTCAGTTCTTCCCTCTCCCTCACCCCCATATCTAGTCAATTGCTAAGTCTTGTCAACTGCGCCACTATAATATCTCTGACATCTCTTAATTTATTTCTACCCACATAGTCACAATTGTAGTTTGGGCCCTCATTGCTTCTCACCTCGACTTACTGCAATAACCTCCTAGTTAGTCAGTCTGATTCTGAAGTATATAGCTATCCATGCTACTTCTCTGTTTACAAACCTCTACCATGAAATGCACACTCCTCTGGTATTTAAAAATCTCTCCTAATTTGTCTCAGGCCTAAGTTTCCAAGTTTATTACTGTGAGAAATAATGATTAATAATCTATATCTTGGGAGACACAGATCTCTCTTTCTCTCTGTCTCTCTTTCTGAGGGCAATGAGGGTTAAGTGACTTGCCCAGGGTCACACAGCTAGTAAGTGTCAAATGTCTGAGGTTGGATTTGAACTCAGGTCCTTCTGAATCCAGGGCTGGTGCTTTATCCACTGTGCCACCTAGCTGCCCCCAAAATCTCTCTTAAGTTCTCCCTTTCCTTCCACTCAAAGCCTAGCTCTCTTTGAGAAATTCTATCAAATCTTATCTAGGTCAAACCCAACCTAAACTGAAGCTGACAAAAGGAGTCTTAAGTGGAGACAGATTCTGAAGGACTTTGCTGATGAGATTTGGCCTGTATTAAGCAGTTCTAGGTGGAAACCATTGTGTCAGCTTGGGTGAGAGTCTCTACATTTCTTCCTGATATAATCTTTACTTGAGTTCCCCACTTCATATTAATATAACCCACCTCCCAATGATATTAACCAATTAGATTTGATTTGCTGGGTGATGGCCCTCCTGCAGTGGGAAAGATAAATGAACTAGACCTGACAGCAAGGAAAAGGCCTTTGGTCTGAGAGAGATGGCCATAGACCTTGTTTTATTAATAAACCACTGGTCATATTAATAAAATTATTAAATTACCCAGACATTATGTCTCAAAATTTCAATCATCACATTACACATCATTCCTTTTCCTACTCTCTGCATTCTAACAAAATTGACTTACTTGCTGGTCATCATACATAGAAATCCACCTCTTATCTCTACACCTTTCTACAGTCTGTCCCCCATGCTGGGGATGTATTCCCTGTCTCCTTGTGCTTCTGAGAACACCTGGTTTCCTTCAAACCTCAGCCCAGGTGGAAGGTTTTTCCATATCCCCTTGAGCTGCCAGAGCACTTTCTTAGCATCCTTTTGTGTCATATCTATCTATTATATCATATCTGTGTATCATTTCTACTTAAATAAGTACAAATTATTTCCTCCAAACGAATGTGAGATTTTTGAGGGCAAAGATTATTGTATTTTTGTCTTTGCATCCCCAGGGCTTAGCATAATATCTAACATGTAATAAGTACTTAGTACACATGGTAGGCACATGGTAGGAACTTAATAAATGTTAATTGATTGATTGCTTAGTAAATGCTTATTGGTTGACTGATGGAATGGAAAAAAACCAAAACATTATGTGGGGCAGCTAGATGGTGCAGTGGATAAAGCACTGGACCTGGATTCAGGAGGACCTGAGTTCAAATCCAGCCTCAGACACTTGACATTTACTAGCTGTGTGACCTTGGGCAAGTCACTTAACCCTCAATGCCCTGCAAAAATAAAAACAAAAACAAAAAACGTATTATGTGAAAGTTAGAAAGAGACATATTTGAATTTAATGTAAAACAATACTTTCTACCAATCTCCAAGTGGAATAATGGCTTTCCTCAGGAGGTGGTAGTTTCTTCCTCACTGGAGGCTTTCCACAATTGTTGAATGACCATTTGTCTTCTGTGTTGTTGAGGTGATGGTTATTTAGATAACAGTTATAAAAGATAATCTCTGAGATCCTTCCAACTCTCAAAGTGTATGATAAGTTAGAGCTGGAAAAGATCTAAGAATATAGAATGTTAGGACTGAGAGTGACCTTAGAATCCTAAGTGATAGAATGTAGAACACAGCTAGAAGGCACTCTAGAACTCAGCCGGTCCATCACCTTCATTTTGCACATGGCCAAGGTGAGCTCCTAGGAAGGGAAGTGACTTCCCTAAAGAATAGGGAGCACACCAAGCTACTGAAAACCCCTGCCAAGTGCACCTCTGTGAGCCATACCACAAGGCTCTCTAATGACTCAGACTTAGTTTATTAAGCACACTTCAAAACTGGCTGAATTGCTTGAATTGGTAAATAAAAAAAATTATATGCTACATTTAATCAGGCCTCCTTTAAGGAACAAATGTCATTAAACACCACTTAATTAGTCACTTTTGCAGCCGGATTGTGTGAAAAATTACATCCTTGACAACTACAAAACATTTTTAAGGTCAAATGTAGTGAATAAAAATACCATTGGGTACCCTCTGGTAATAGACTACAGTAAAGTGCAACTCATTCCCATCCACTGAAAAGATTCATTCTGAATAAGAGTTAATCAGACCCTCAAGGCCATTTTCCTGGGTAGCCTCATAAGACACAGTTGGGGGTCTATACCTTTAAGGGTAGAAACAAAACAGCAACAAAAAGCCCTGCTCAAGAACAGACACACACAGACACACAACACCACCACCACATACTTCTACTCCTCCCCTGCCCCAAAAACATTTTATCAGCATGTGGATTCATTTTGTGGGAATAAAAAGTTTCCCCTTGCCTAATATACTATTGCATGTTATAGTGTTCTGCTATGGAGATATGCTAGGGATGTGGGGAAAGAATCCAGATAAAAAAGGACAAAGGGCAGCTAGGTGCCACAGTAGATAGAGGCCTGTAGTCAGGAAGACTGATCTTCCCGAATTAAAATCTGGCCTCAGACATTTACTGCTTGTGTGACCCTAGACAAGTCACTTAACTGTGTTTAACTCAGTTTCCTCATCTATAAAATGAGCTGGAGAAGAAAATGACAAAACACTCTAGTATCTTTGCCAAGAAAACCCAAAATATGGAGAAGAATGGGAAGTGACTGACATGACTGAACAACAAGAAAAAAACGGACATAGAACATAATGTCGCGAAAATTTCTAAGTCCAACACAAAAATAACAACAACAACAACAACAACAACAAAAAACCAAATAGTGAAGTCTCCAAGCCGTAGAAAGATAGGTTTATTGAGAGAGGGATCCTGTCTCACAATAAAGCCTGTCTCAGGTCTAGAACCCTAAGACCCCGAACCTAGGGGTTCTGTGGTATTTATCCCCGGTGAATCCCTCCCATTGCATTTTTAGAGCATATAGCAAATGGTATAGAACATGATACAAATGGTATAGGAATGAAACATTTTAACATAGTCAGCATGCCCAAGTCAGGAAAATGGTCTTCAGTGACAGTAACAGGGCCAAACAAATACCTGGCAGTCAGCCAAATCAGGGTTCTTCTCAGAGCTTTTTGCAGAGTCTAATGCATATCTTATCAAATACTGATTAGTCCCTTCAGCTTAGAAAATACTATTTTTAGTACCTTGGTTAAACATTTAACAATAAAGAAAGGATAAGGTCATGAGACGAATTTGCAATAGGAACATGTTACACAATTTCTTTCCTACTTTCTGCATTTACTTAAGCCACTAAAGAATATTCAGAGCATATTGAATCACAGTTTCTAAGGGTTGGGGAAAATCTCACAAAATGAAAATCACAAGAGAGTCCACTTTCTCCAAGAAGTCTTTCTGAATCATTCTTCATTCTAATAAAATCCTTCTGTAATTTTCTAGTTATCCTATATATCACTGATTATACACACACACAGAATGTTTGCATATCTCTTGCATTAGATTGTGAACTTCTTAAGGGGGCAGGGATTGTCTTTTGCCTTTCTTTCTTTGTGTCTCCAGTGCTTAATATTGGGCATCTTGCATAATAGGTACTTAACAAATCCTTATTGACTGAATGACTGGCATTAGCTAAAAGGAGGAAATAATGAAGAATGAAATGAGCAGAACCAAGAGAATGTTGTATGCAGAAACAGTGATATTGTTTTAAAAATAACTTTGAGCAACCAAGTCTTTTTTACTATTATAACTACCCAAATTAACTACAAAGGACCAATGAAGGAATGTGCTATCTGCATTCAGAGAAAGAACTGATAAATAGAAGCATAAAGAAGGGCAGGGGGAGGTGATTGGCAGTTCCATCTCCCTGGAACACAATACATGAAATAACTTTGAAGGACTTAAGAAATTTGATCAGTGAAGTGATGCACAGTGAGTCCAGAGGATTGATGATGTGACCACCTTCTGATAGAGATATAATGGGTAGAGTGATGAAGCCCTAGGCTCAGTTGTTTTTCAGTCATATCTGTACTTTAAATTGTAGAAGTATCATTAATGTTTAAAATGGACAAAATCCAAATATCTCATCATGTCTGTTACCTATATAATAGGGACTTACTTTGCACATGTCCAGACCATCTAAGATGGAGGTACCCACCTAGGAGGCAACAGGGAACTGCTTCTGGGAGAAGGAAGATATTCTGTCTTTCCCCTACCAAATAGATGGGAACAGCCTCTTCCTAGTGGTTGCATAGTAGGAACAGACTGTGTCTTTAAAAATCCCAGACTGGGGCGGTCTCTCTCACTTTTTAAGACAGTGAGTGGGGGTTGCGGGTCCTGTTCACTGACAACATGGTCTCCATGAACTGAACTGGGTGATGAGGTCAGTAATAACATTCCCCTTTCCCACTCCACTCGTTTGGCACTGTGGCCCTGAGAAAGGGGTTTGGGGGAGCTGGGTTTGTTCTTTGTTCAGGTGTTTGTCCTTTTCAATTATAGGCACAGGCGGTAAAGATCCAGGACTCTAACTCAGCTATATAAACTTTGGAGGAAGGATTCCAGGCTAAATGTTGCAGCTGTCCTAGCAGGGAAGCCTGGACACTCCAGTATGCTGGGATGTGAGAGTGATGACTGGACTTCGTGGGATCATGCTATATAGGAACTGAGTTAAGCTGTAAACCAGATCCTCCTTCCCTTTTCTGTGTGTGTGTGTGTGTGTTGAGGGGAAGAAGGCAATGCTTGCTTATATGTTTGTTCTCGCTATAGCTTTTTAAAGTAAATGTTCCTTTGTAAAAATAATTTGTTAATTAGAACTGGGGTGCAATTGACCCTAAAAATTAAGAAAACATAATTGTGGGATCCAGAGCCAATGGAAAAGAGAACGCATACTCCTAAACTCCCTTAGGGGTACAGGAGAACTCTGGGGGAGGCGTGAAATATACCTACCATACCTGGCCTTTAGGCAGTGGGGGCCAGAGTCATCAATGTTATACATTTCCTTTACATTCTGCATCTCATCTAGTGGCGAAGAAGAATCATTTGTTCAAGAGTCCCCATGTCACTTTCCCTGATTAACACCAATACATTTTATCATCTGGTTCTCACAAAAAATGTGTAATGGGATAGTAAAAAAAAAAAAAAGCATTATTCCCATTTTATAAATAAGAAAATAAGCTCAGAGAGCTTAAACCATTTGACCAAGGTCATACAACTAGTAAGCAGAAGAGCTAAGAGTTAAGAGGTCACAGCTCTTCTGAATATAAATCCAGTGGTCTTTCTTCTGCCTGTGCTCTATCTCATGCCCCTCCTCATCCCCAGAGCATTCTTGTTAACTGAGCTACATTGACCTTACACAATATATGAGGGCATAGTTTCATCCATGCTTTAGCCCCTACTGCTTTGGAGATTTGATGTTATTAGTAGGCTGTGGTTACAAAAAATGCCACCCAGGTTGTCACTGTAAATAGGAGAGCTAGGGAACTCGGGGAACCTCTCTACTGTCTTTCAACAAGCAATACAATTTGATGAAGATTGGCATGGAGTGTGTGTGTGTGTGTGTGTGTGTGTGTGTGTGTGTGTGTGTGAGGCGGGAGAGGAAAGCAAGGGAAGAGGGAAGGGGTGAGAGAAAAGGAGGGAGAGAGGGGGAGAAAGAGAGGGGGAGACAGAGAGGGAGGGGGAGAGAGACAGAGACAGAGATAGAAACACACAGAGAAAGACTGTATGTGTGCCTCAGGAGGCAATTGCTATTCAAATCACTTTGAGAGAAAGTTTTATATTTATATAAATTACATACAACCTTACAAAGGAGGATCTCTTCTGACAGGCAGACACATTAATAAATAGGTATTTGGGAATCTGTGCAGGAAGTAACCCACTGTAGGAGCCACAGAACTTAATCAAATGCCTCTACAATGAATGGAAATCATAGGTGGCAAGCAAAAGTGGGGAGGGGAAGAAGCACATTGGATCAGATTCTTTTAAGAAGGAAGATTTTGAGATAATTCAGAAGTTGAGACAGGGATTAGCTAAATCAATGAAAAACACAGTGTTTGTGGAGTGGTGGAAATGGAGTCTTTAAACTGTTTTTGCAGTTCATATTTGTAACTAAGTGCCTTCTATTTACAAATAATTCTTATCTTTTCTTTCCAGTAGTTTGCCTAAGGACTAGGGTTATAAGTTACTTTTATGAAAATATATTTAGATTATTTCCAAGATATTATGATGATATTATGATAATGATAATAATATTTATTATTTAACAGAGCTCTGCAGTTTAAAAAGGCATTTAATCATCACTACCACATGAGGTAGTCAGTGCAAGAATTAATAATACTATCCAACACTTATATAACCTTTTAAGGTATGATGTTTAAAACCTAATGTGGGTCCTAACCTCCCTCCACCCCCAGTTTTTTTGGGGAAACTGGCTAAAATTACTGATAAATTCAGCAAGAGTTTATGATTTTAAGGATTTATTAAAGAGTAAAGACAACACATGGGATCCCATAATGCCAGCAAAGTCTATCTACTTTCTACTTTCCTCTCTTTCCTGTCTGCGTTTTCTCTGTCTCCCACCAAGCCAAAGTCCCAAACAAAAAGAAGCTTTCTCTTTTTCTCTGTCTCTGCTGCCATGTACTGATTTCTGAATGAAAAGAGGAAAATCCATCAAGCCAGCCTCAGCTTCCCAGTTCTTCTTTCCCTCCTTGAAAGGGGAGGTCCTTCAAGTGATTGGTTGAGGGTGGTCTCCTGTTGATGTCTTAGTCCACAGCCTCTGAGAACAACGCCCTATTCAGGGTGGGCCAGGTGTGGTATCGATTTAATCATTCTTAAGTAGGTTCTCAGTCAGTTTCTCAGTCTCACCCAATTCAATCAATTCTAAATAAATCATCAGGTGGGCCCCTGGGTGGCTGCCAGATCCCATTATTTTATCACAAAGGTTTGCAAAGCACTTTAGAAATATATCATTTGATCCTCATGACAACCTTGTCCGTTAGATAGTTTTATTATCCTCATTTTACAGATGAGGAAAATGAGTCAGAGAGCAGCTAAGTGATTTGCCCAGTGTCACACAGCTAGTAAGTATCTGAGGACAGATTTGAACTCAGGTCTTTCTGACTCCAAGTACAATGCTCTATGTTCTGTGCTATGTAGCTCCTTTAGCATTATTACTAAAAACAATTAATGGAAGTTATAGGGAAGGTAGATTTTTGCCTCAATATAATCAGTAGACATTCTTATAATTTGGACTGTCCCAAATGGAAAAGAAATGGGAGAGATGGAAGGAGTGGAAAGATGGAATAAAGGGAAAAGGTTTCTTCATCATTGGAATCTCTAAGAGGAGGTTTGGTGAGATCACTTGTCCAGGATGTCATTTAGTAGAACCTTGATTTGGCTAGAGGCTGGGCTGGATGGTCTTTGACATCCTATCAAACTCTAGTTCCAGGATTCTACTATCCCTATTGTATGGATTAGGAATTTGAGGTTTAAATACATAATTTCAAAACAGAATCTTAGAGATATAGTTCCTTTCATTTTACAATGGAGGAAATCCAGAAGTGAAATTTCTTGCCCACAGTTCCATGGGATGTAACACAGCCAGGATTCAAATTCAGACTCTCAAACCATTAACTCATACCTCTTTATTATACTACTTTATCTCCAAGTGAACATACAAGATCACAAATATGAGTAAATGAGTGAACCAGCACTTAAGTACAGTTTTCTATAACCAGATACAGTATTTTAAGCTGACACACAGGACTCATACTGCTATAAAACACTGCCTTTCATGTTGCTCTAGCCGCAACTATAGTATATTTCTAAAATCAACTTAATTTCCTTAAAAAAACAAATCAGCTGTGATTTTGACATTTCACTAACTTATATTGGCCTCCTTCTAATTAGTCTGAATTAGAGGTCATTTAATCAAACATTTTCATACTACAAATGGGGAAACTGAGTTCCCTACAAGGAAAGTGAATTGATTAAAGCCTCAGACAACACCACCACCAACACCAACAATAATAATCCTAATTCTTTCATTTACTGCTTGTATGATCATGGACAAGTCTCTTAATCTCTGAGCCATGGAGCATGACAGGATTAGATTTATATGATCGCTAAGATTCTTTCCAGCTCTGAATCCTGTGATTTTATAACAGGATCACCACCTTCAAGTGCTTGAAGGAATATTAATGTGGAAAAGGGAGTAGATGTGATCGTCTTATTCTTAGAAGCTAAAACTACTATGTGTGGATAGGAATAACAGAGATTCAGATTTAAATTTGATATAATGAAATCATTTCTTTATAAATGAGAAGCAGCATGGTATAATAGCTAAGGCTCTAGGATTACAGCCAGGAAGATGATTTTAAATCCTACCTCAGTCTCTTATTAGCTGGACATCCCTGAAAAAAATCATTTAATCTCTCTATGCCTCAGTTTCCTTAACTGAAAAGTGAAGGTATCATAATTAATGACTTTAAAGTCTCCTTATAGCTCTAGATCTATGGTACTATATAAGAATTTAAAAATCAATAAAAAAAAATTCAAGAAAGAAACAAAAGGAAATCATTTCCTAATCTTTAGAATTGGCTTGTTTCTAGAAAATATGGTAACTCAAATAGACAAGTTCAGGGGACCCCTTCATAATTTCTAAATGGAATGAAGGGCCTTGGGAAATATCAGTTCCTTTGCACTAGGGGTTTTCAATTGGAGTACAGACGCTGGACTTGGGCTGTTGATTCTGAAGAGGAACTCTTGTAAATATAGTGTTGTGTTGTTCAATCGTTTCAGTCATGTCTGACTTTTTGTGACCCAATTTACAGTTTTCTTGGCAAATATATTGGAATGATTTGTCATTTCTTTCTCCAGCTCATTTTACAGATGAGGAAACTGAGAAAACCAGGCTTGTGACTTGCCCAGGGTCATATAACTAGGAAGGATCTGAGGTCATATTTGAACTCAATGTGGTAAAAAATTATTTGTGGTAAAGATTAATATCAAAAGTTTTAACTGAATCATTTGGGAGGGGCCACACCTAGCCCACCCTGAGATTGCGCATGCTACTGAGCAGCTTTTGAAGGACCTCCCCTTTTGGGGGAGGAAAAACTAAATGCGACCAGAAGGGAGGGAACTTCTGGTAGGAGGGGTGTGTTCAACAGCTCGCTCTCTTTGAGCCTGGCAATCAGTCTGGTGGTGTTTGGGGACCTGGCGGGGGCACGTGTTTTGCTCTGTTTCAGGTGACTGCTGAGTGACTGTAGACTGACTGGGGTTTGGTAAGTTTTATGAAGGAAAAACCTAAATTCCTTTGAACTAGCTTAATTGGGAATGCTCTGGGATTGCATAGGCTAAGCTTAGAGTTAAGACTATCTATCTGGGGCAGCTAGATGGTACAGTAGTAAAGCACCGGCCCTGGATTCAGGAGTACCTGAGTTCAAATCCGGCCTCAGACACTTGACACTTACTAGCTGTGTGACCCTGGGCAAGTCACTTAACCCTCATTGCCCTGTAAAAAACAAAAAACAAAACAAAAACAAGACTATCTATCTATATTTTCTACTTCCTTATTTCCTTAATTGGTTTCACCTTTGTGGTTTAATTAATTCCCAAGTAATAAAACCTGATCCTTTATGAACTAAAGCTCAGAGGCTCCTTTTCTTATTGGCCTGGGAGGAATATATAAAAAGGAAAGTTCAAAGGGGAGATTATACCTAAAAGAGTCCCTAATATTTCTGGGACCCCAATATTAAGGCGTCATGCTAATAACACTCCGTATATCACATTTTGGCCCTCACATCAGGAAGATGAAATGCCCTGACTCCATGGCTGGTACTCTATCCACTACACCACCTAGCTGCCTCTGCTATTCTTACATGTCTTCAACTAAATGGCTTCTGAAGTCTTATCTAATATGATATTCTATGATTCTAAGCAGATGTGTGCTAGTAAATGTCTAACAACTGGTTCTCCAAAAATGTACACATAACACAGTTTTACGTTTAACCTGTATTATTAACATTTTCTTCTTCACTTTCTTAAGTCTAAATAATCAACAAAAACAAACAATAAAACAAGCAATGGTTTGTAGTGCTTGTTGTTTTCAGAGGTGTAAAGGCTTACTCTAAAATTTAACAATTTGACTTAAAGCAGGCTTCACATGCCCATGGTTTTAAGGGTTAGAACTATGCTGAGTAGAGTCAGTACCGACTGAGCCTGGAGTAGAAGCCAATGTCTCATCTCTCAGTTCAGTATTTTTTTCCAATACTACTTATCTTGACATTAGGGGCAACTCAGTGGATAGAGTGCTGGACTCAGGAAGAGCAGAGTTCAAATCTAGCCTCAGATACTTACTATCTGTTTGATCCATGGCAAGTTACTTACCCTCTATTTGCTTCAGGTTCCTTAACTCTAAAATGGGTATAATAAGCACCTACTTCCCAAGACTGTTGTAAGGACCTAATGAAATATTATTTGAAAAGGCTTAGAACAGAGCCTGGTGCATAGTAGGTGCAATATAAGAGATCATTCCCTTCCTATACTCCGTCACCTATTGAGGTTTTGGTTTTACTTGTAACAGTGACTTTATCCAATGGAAAATTAGCAGGGATAAATCCTGGGGCTTTGGGAGGTAATTAATATAATTAATGTAATCTGAATTGCTATATAATCATTGTTGCTGCTATAAAAGTTATAGTCTTCCTCAGTTCTATTCCTGGTTGACTCAGGTTGGTGAAGGGGGGAGGCAAAACAGGGTGGAGAGTTAGTTCTTATTAATAATTCTGTAACACAGACAGACTCTTCTCTGACAGACGCAGCTGATTTATCTTCAACATGCCAAGTTAAAGTCTGCTGCAGATTTAAAGACTGATTTATTTTCACTGTATTAATATGAGCAGCATCACTTGGTCTAATGATTAAGTATTCATGACTGGCTATAAATTACTCTTTCTTTGCTCTAGATAATAACAGATTATTTTTCACCACTTCTATGTGTGAATTATGAAAGATAGTTATTTCTTTAATCTCCAGCATATCTTGCCATGAAAGGGTTTATGTGTTTAATTCTCCTGTTTCTGGAGAAGGGATCTTTTTCTATTTCTTTCTTTGTCTTTCTTTTTTTTTTTTTAAAGACAGATTGGAGTGAATGAATTGCCGCTTCCGGAAATCTATTTCAGCAGTGTAGTGTAGCAGAAAGAGTCCAGGGCAGGGTAATAAGAGTGCCAGCTTCTCATTTTAACTTCGCCACAAAATAGCCACGTGCCACCTTGGGCAAGTCATTTTACTTCTCTGGGCTTCTGTTTCCTCATCAATCATGTGGGACTGTCTGTACAACTTCCAGAATAATATGATGAGATAAAATGTTAGGACTAGCAAACAGAGACAGCCATAAAGAGCCAGAAGGCTTGGGTTCAAATCCCACTTCTGATGCTTAGTACTTCTGATGCCTAAGACAAGGCACTTGGGCTTCTTTCCTGTTTCCTAACCCGTAAAATGAGGGGGTTGAGCTAGGTGGTCTCTTAGGTCCCTTCCTGCTCTAGCCCATTCTGGCTTTCTCACACGTTGTTCCATTCCATGGATTCTATGATCCAGTTCTATGATCAAGTAATTCTTGTGATTCAGATCTTGATCATAGTTCCAGTGATTCTGGGGTCCTTGCTGATCCTGAACGAAGCATTCAATTTCTCAGGTGGTCCCCAAACCTGGAATGCTCTCTTTTTGACTCTGCCTCCAGGCTTCCCTGGCTATGTTAAAGGTGCAATCAAAATCTTTCCATGTGCAAAAATCCTTTCCTGATCTCCCTTGGGCAAGAAGCCCCTTCCCCCACTTACCCAGTAGACAGCTGGCATGTACATATTTGTCTACATATTGTCTCCCTTGTTAGATTTTGAATTTCTTCAAGGCAGGGGCTGCTTTTGCCTTTATTTGTATCTCTAGTATGGCCAAAGTCTCCCATTGCATCTGGGGTCATCTCTAGTCATCCTGAGTTAAGTCTTGCCACTGGACTCTGATAACTCTGGAGGAGAGAATGGGGCTGATGACTTTGCACCACTCTGCCTCACTTAAATCCAATTTACTCAAAAGTCAAGACATCAGCCTCCTGGTGTCACCAGTTCTCTGCTAGGAAGAAGGGCAAATAACACCCCCAGTGCTTATAACAGTGCCTGGTAGTAGAAGGTACTTAATAAAGGCTTGTTGACTTAACTTGATTCATTGTTGTTCAGTTATTTCTCACATATTTGACTCTTCATCACCCCATTTAGGCTTTTCTTGGCAAAGAACCTACCAGGAATCAGGCACTGTATGATGCCAACCAACTTAAGTAGTTTTCAATTTCCTTCTCTAACTCATTTTATAGATGAAGAAACAGAGGCAAACAGTTAAGTGACTTACCCAGGGTCCTATAGCTAGTGTCTGAATCCATATTTGAAAGCATGAAGATGGGTCTTTCTGACTCCAAACCTGGTGTACTATCCACTGTGCCATGTAGCTGTCCCTTAACTTGATCTATGATCCTATTATTTGGTCCATTTTGATCAATGAGGAATTTGAGACTCAGAGAGGATAAGTAATCTTCTATCTTACCAACCTAAGGTAAGGTCATACAGGTAGTTATTTAATGACAGAATTAGGATCAGATTTTCTTTCTCCTGATTCTGAAACCTCTACCTAGGTCTCCAGTGCCCTGAAATAATAGGTGAAACAACACTTATAGAGTTATAGTAGGAAGAAAATGGTGCAGTTTGGTGGTGTAGTAGATAGAGTGCAAGGCCTGTGACCCTGGGCAAGTCACTTAACCTTGTTTGTCTTTGTTCCCTCATCTGTAAAATGAAAAGGAAAATAAAATGGCAAACCATTAAAGTATCTCTGCCAAAAAAAAAAAACAACCCAAATGGAGTTATGAAACGTCAGACATGATTGAAAAATGATTGAACAGGAAGATTGGATCAAGAGTCAAGGGACCTTGCTTCTAATCCTATGTCTGCCACTAATGAACTGTGACTTTAGTTAAGTCTCAACACTTCCCTGGATCTCAGATTACTCTTTGTAAAATGATAGAATTAAACTAGATCATCTCTAATGTACCATTAAGCACATAGCAAGTTCTTAACAAATGTTCCATCTATCCATCTATCTTATCTATCTATCCAACTATCTATCCACTTCTCTATCATCTATCTTTCAACTCTGATGTTCTTTGAGTCTATAAAAAAACAGAAGTGTTATGCTAACGAAGTGTCATTATTATTTCAACTTGGGCCATGAATAAAATTCTTTTGCCTCACCCTGTTGCCTGGGGCCCACCTTGCTTCACAGAACTCTTTAGGCCCCATATGGGGGTTAAAAAAATCCCAAAGTCTTGAAGAAAAGCTGACTAATGATGCAACTCTAGCTTCTGGCCTGTTGGAATAGATTATGCTATTTATGTCTATCCTGAAATAACCTAGTTAAAATTCTGCCGGCAACCCCTAAATGAAGAATGAGCTCAATGTAATTTAAAATTAAGAACAAAAAAATGAAGGTAAGAATTGCTTCACTGTGATACAGTACTTGGCATTTCCTAAATCACTGGAATTGATTGATTAGTGATTCCCTATGTGCATTCCAAAGAGTAGGTCTCAGGTCACCATCTTCTTTTTATAGCCTCAGAAACTGAGGTCTGAGGAAATTAAAATAATAATAGCTCACATTTAGAGAGTATGTTATAGGTCACAAAGCACTTTCCTCACAATAGTTTCTTGAGGCAGGTAATGGAAATGTAATGGAAGATTGGACAATGAAGCCTCAGTCCTGGGAGCATGTGCAGGAAAAGTGATGCAGGAAGTGTCTAACCTACATGGAGGAGGGGTTGTGAGCCTGTTCTGGAAATGTGTCATCATATGGGATGAAGAAACCAAGCTCACTACTTCAGAGCATGTGGAGATATTCTGTGACTGTTCTGTCAGTTTAGTAAATGATGAAAAAAAGTCATTTTATTGACGGATGAACCAGAACTGCACATATAAAAGGCAGTCACTGGCCAAAATCTTCCTTTCTTCCACCATAAAACATTTATCTTTGGCATATCAGTTGCCCTCAGTCTGGTAGGATGGATGATTACCTGTGGGGATTGTGGGGTGGGGCAGAGACTCTGAGTCTGGGGAGGCTAAACACTTTTTTTCCACCACAATACCTCCTCCTTCTTATTTTCCCACCCTTAGAAAGCAGGGCATTTTGTGACTTCTGATTTTAATTCATTATTTTTTATAACTAGGTACTTAAGTTGGTTGGCATCACACAGTGCCTGATTCCTGGTAGGTTAGGGTTAGAATACTAAACATTGCAGCAAACAGATATTGATACTTTTGGGGAGGGGACTGAAAGAAGGCTTGAAAACAATAGTTTCCTCTTCCATGGTCCCTTCCTCAAAAAAAAAACAAAAACTCTCAAAGTATCATGTTAGAGCTTGAAGGGACTATAGTGATGAGCTAGTCTAGCTCCTACATATTAGAAAGAAAGGGAAGACGGGCAAAGACAAATTAACTTTCTCAAGTTCACAGAAACTGAGTATGAGCTAAAGTAGAGTGCAATGGAACCTGAATTTCCTTGTCTCATAGACTTGTTAGACATGGAAGGGACTTTATAAACCTCATACCTTGTACCACCTTATCTGTGCTCTTCTCCCCTCCCCTCCTTTCTTCAGAGGAGGAAACAGAGGCTCAGAGGGAATGCTAGACCAGAACCCTGGTCTCCTGCCTCCTAGTTCAATGAACTTTGAGCCAAGTTGAGGCTCTCTCTGGAAGTACTGGAAATACTAGAATTATTCCTCCCATGATTCAGCCCAGGAAGCTAAGTTTGCTGGCAACAGAGGGAGGAGGACATTTGGCTGGTTATCTCAAAAGAACCCCGTCTCGCACAGGGAGAGTCCAAGAAGGCAAACGCTCATCTTGCTGATCAGTATATCTGAATATTTCAGCTTGTCTCTCCATTACTTGCCAGTTCACCAGATGAGGGCAGCTAAGTGGTGTAGTGGATAAAACACTGGCCTTGGAATCAGGAGGACCTGAGTTCAAATCTCACCTCAGACACTTATTAGATGTGTGACCCTGGGCAAGTCACTTAACCTCTCTCAGACTTCATTTTCTCATCTGTAAAATGGGAATAAAAATATCACCTAGCTCATAGTTGTAAAGATCAAATGACACGATTTCTTTAAATTGCTTTGCAAACCTTAAAGCACTATATAAACATTCTTACACACATTCAGATAAAGCTTGGAGTAACTCAATTTCTGTGTGTGTATATGTGGAGAGAGCACCAAGCTCATCACTGAGCCAGATAGGTGGATGAGATCGACTAGTTGTTTCCCGACCCAGACCTAAATGGGCAAAGTGAGTTGGCCCAAAGTCACATAGCTGGTTAGTGACAAAATGGAGACTCAAATGCAGGTCTTCTGATTGCAACTCAGTTTCTATCATTATCCTTTTCATCCAAAATTGAATTTTGACATGAGATTTTGTGTGTGTGTGTGTGGGGGGGGGCAGTGTGCTATTACTCAAGCTTATGTACTTCTCCCAATTTAAATTATTACCCCATGCCAGTTCATGGCCCCTCTGAAATTTATCTGTTTCCCAGTACACATCCATAGGGATTCCAGGTTAAGAGTTCCTTCTTTAAGTATACCCTTCTGGGATGCAATCAAGGCTGAGACAAGCCCATTCATTTCCCAATACCAACAGGGCAAAGCAAACAAACAAAAATGGTAGGAGAAAGGGCCTTTTCCATGAACAAAGAACAGAGAATTAAGAACATTAAGAATTAAGAATCTTATGGGCAGGAATAATCTAAGCAATCAACATTTATTGTTTTTCTACTCTATCCAATTAAATTTTTAAAATTTTATTTCATGGAATCTCAGATTTGGGGCCATCAGTGTTCACTTTGGTTCATTTCAAACTAAACAGGAATCCAAAGTTGGGGGCTGTGGGGGTGGGGGAGGGGAGAAGGATGGAAGAGAAGGAGGGGAGAGGAACATCCGACCTCTGCTCAAAAGACTTCAGTGACCTCTCAAGTCCTATGTAGAAGCCCAGCTCTCTTGCTCCTTATGAATCCTCTCAAAGGATAAGGGTAGGGAGGGAGGCATACAAAAATCCACCTGCTGAAAGAACTTTCGGGACAGTGGTTTAAGGTCTCTCAGTCTTCTTTGCTGGAAGCTATTTTCCCTGCTTAACACTGGGCACAAGAAATAGGCAAATGTGCTGAGAGGAGAGAGGGATAGAGAACTCTAATTAGGTGACATTACAAGGCAGGAAACCATACACTTTACCCAGCCCAACCCTCTCATTTTTCCTTTCCTTTTGTCCCTGTTCTTTCTTCTCCCTGATTCTGGGCATTCACAGAAACAAGAGGCCTCTTTTCCATGAGAACAAAATACTCAGATGAAAGTTTCCCAGACCCTGCCTAGGTTTCTGGAGGCCTCTTCAAAATCAGGATTTGGGATCTGTGAGGAGGCTAACTTGGAGTTATTTGAAATTTAAAGATGCCAATTAATGGGGCACTCCTATGTACTAGAAAGTGCCCCGAAACAAGATGCTGGATACTCAGGCTCTAACCTTGGAGCTATTGCTAACTCACTGCTTGGCCTTGGCTAAAAAGTCACTTCTTTTTTAGTTTCTTCATCCTTAACTGGAAGTAATTTGACTAAATGGTCTCTAAGATTGCTCCCAGGCTCAATATTCTATGAATCTAAAGATTCCAACCTTGGGCTTATTGATACTTATATTCTAACTCAGGAATTGTTCACCTTTTTTGTTTAGAAAAAAAAAAGGTTATTTTTTGTTTCTAATCTCATTATGCAAATGAAACTGTTCTTTCCAAAGTTACCAGCATCCTAGTAATTGACAAATCAAAGGGCCTTTCCTCATCCTTTGTGATATATCCATAGCCTTTGATACTGTTGTGTGATCACCTTCTTCTCCTTGATACCTTCTTCTCACTAGATTGTCATGACCTTGCTTTCTCTTGGTTCCCCTCTTACTTGTCTGGCCATTTCTTTTCAGTTTTTTTTTTTAATTTTTAAAATTTTTTATCCTTTATCTTCTTCCAGGTTAACCCTGCTAACCATAGGCGTCCACTAAGGCTTTGTCTGGGGTCCTCTTCTCTTTTCCCTCCATACCACTTGCTTGATGATCCCAGCTCCCATGAGGTAAACTTTCATCTCTGTGCAGATGATTCTCAGATCTATTTATATAACCCTAACCTCACTCCTGACCAAGCCCAAAGCACTGCACGCTGCCTGCTTGCTCTGCCTTCATGGCCCTTTGGAACAAATGGTTCCCATGTACCCATTCTACTGGGGGAAGTCTTTACATGCTTGGGATAGGCATCACTGATGGGTTTGAGGTCTGTTGGTTACTTTCAACCTGGTTTAGATCATATGCTGAGATGGTTTTACTGGCACGTGGCCCATGGACATGCTACAGCTTCTTGGATCCACAGGTGTGAGAGAGCTGGATGGAAGGTGGGCACAAAAAGTGGATGAGCATCCCTGAAAAGGGCTTGGCAGCCCTGACTCCAGAGGTGCTGCTCCTCCTTGTGTAATTGATCTTACCATTCTGGAAAGCAATTTGGAACTATTCCCAAAGGGCTATGGAACTGTGCATACCCTTTGATCCAGCAATAGCATTGCTTGGTTTATATCCCAAAGTTATCCCCCAAAAGAAAAAAAGAACTATTTGTACAAAAATATTTATAGCAGCTCTTTTTCTAGTGGCTAAGAATTGGAAATTGAGGGAACATCAATCAATTGGGGAATGGCTAAACAATCTGTATTATGTGATGGTGATGGAATATTATTGTGCTATAACAAAGGAAAAGCATTTCTTTTATTTGAGTTTTATTATATAGAAGGACTAATATGATACTCTTTTACATAATTGCACATGTATAACCTATATCTGCATATCAACTCAGGGATGGGGGAGGAGAGGGAAGGAGGGATAGAATTTAGAACTCAAAACTTTAAATAAAAACATTTATTATTAAAAAGAAACAATAAAGAATTTAACAAATATTTGTTGAATTGAATTTTAAAGTTAATAAATACATATTAATAAATATAAGTTAACAAATACACATTTCTTGAGAAAAAATAATAAATCCTTACACTGTTGTTTGCATATTGTTTCCTACATTAGACTGCAAGCCCCTTGAGAGCAGTGGCAGGGTTTTTGTTCATTTATTTTGCCTGTCTTTGTATCCCTAGAACTTAGGACAGTACTTGCACACAGTATGGACCCATGGGAAAGTATATTGAGGCCTATGGATCTTTTTCAGAATAATGTTTTTTTTTAATGCATAAAATAAAATACATAGTATTATAAAGGGAAACTGAAGTTTAGGGAAAATAAAAATGTAATATTACCCCATCCAAGTTCATGGACCCTCTGAAATTTATCTGTGTCCCAGTACACATCCATGGGGATTCCAGGTTAAGAGTTCCTTCTTTAAGTATACCCTTCTGGGATACAATCAAGGCTGAGATAAGTCCATTCATTTCCCAATACCAACAGGGAAAAGCAAACAAACAAAAATGATAGGAGAAAGGGCCCTTTCCATGAACTTAGAACGGAGAATTAAGAACATTAAGAATTAAGAATTTTATGGGCAAGAATAATCTTAGCAATCAACATTTATTGTTTTTCTACTCTATCCAAGACCCTGTCCTGGGGTGCTGGAGGAGAAGAATATAATAGGCTTGGAGTCAGAAAGAGCAGAATCAGAGTCCTGGGTGTGCTATGTGATCTTTGGCCAAGAGTAAACCCCTTTGGGAGGCAGTATGGTAGAGTGGAAGTTTGGAACGAGAGGACAGCTTTCTGAATCTCAACTTAGTCACTTCCTGGCTCTGGGAATCAGGGCAAGTCAAGAAATTTTGGGGGGCTTCAATTTGTTTATCAGTAAGTGGTGCTATTACTTGGACTACTAATTCAATTCAATTCAACAAGCATTTATGAAGCACCACCCCCCCTCCAATTTGTGAAAGTCACTGTGCTGGGCAAGAGTGTTTGATTTCTATCGAAGGTAAACTCGATTCATTTAACTAATATAACAAACACTTTAACATGATTTAATGGTTTTGAAAAAATGGTTTTGAATCTAAATCTATTGGGGTGTGGAATTGTATATAGAGCTGGTTTAGAAACCCATACCTTTTCAAGTGGAGGCTTAACTGAGATTGCTAGCCTTTGCCTGCTGCTGTCTTACTGATTTGCAAACTGATGTTGTATGTATGTGATAACACACATATAAATAATTTGAGGATGGGAAGAATACTAAATGGGGATCAGGAAAGGCTTTAAATAGGAGATGTCATCTGAGATAAGCCTTGAAAGATACTAGGAATTCCACAACACAGAGCCCAGAATGGAGTTCATTACAAGCAAAGGAGAAACAAAGACACATGGGATTTTCCCAAGATACCTTGTATGAGTGTGAACTATGTGATGAGGAAAGCAGTTTGTAAGTGATTTATAAGTGTGAGTTATCACTGGAGTTATGGTATAACTCTGGGCAAATCATCTAAACCTTTTGCCTCAGTTTCCTCATCTCTAAAAGGCATATATCAGGAGCATCTACCTCCCCAGATTAGTGTGAGGATCTAATGAGATAATAATTATAAAGTGCTTAGCACAGTATCTGGAAAATAGTAAGCAGTCAATAAATGTTAGTTATTATTTATTGTTATTATTAGTCAAACACATTTATAGCATGTTAAGCAAAATTATGCCAGCAGAGAAAAGACAGGGGGGCAGGGTACATAGAGGCACAGAGGAGCATACAAATGTGGGTTTAGTTGTGCCAGAGAAAGGGGTAGCTTCTCTCCATGAAAATCTGCAAGGGAGGATCTCAAGATGTGGTATAAGGTAGTGGTAGAATTTAGCAGGAAGTCAGCTTTCCCTCACCCCAACATCAGCACCATAGGATAAAATTGTTTGCCCCATTCTAGTTCCAACTTCAACTACCATTCTTATCCAAGCAAGATTAGGGGACTGGACTAGCAAGATTGAAGAGACTGAAGGAGTCTCCACTGATAGGGATGAACCAAATTGTGATGAAGCTATTGGGAGAAGAGGTAGAGAACTCCATCCAAGTCATTGGAAATGGATAGAATGAAAATGATAGCAAAAAGCCACTATGCACACAGATAATTATACAAATCATGTAGGCTACACTTAATTACACTGCACTTCCAGATATCAGGTAGTCCTTCCTTAGGCAATGGAGTTATGCCTCATCTAAGCCTATCTTTTCCATCCTGGGTTAAGGTGGGACAGTGCTATTTCTGGTGAGGGAGAACATAATGCGATGTGAAATGAATAAAAAAACAACAACAAAAAAAACAGATGCTAGGAGTAGCTACATCAACTCAAAATATATTTTGAGAGGCATTAAAATAATGGTAGCTAGCATTTATATAGGCTTTTAAGTTTTCCAAAGTTTTACTTCTATTATCTCATTCATTTTGTTCTCACTTCAACCCTGCTAATATATCTTCATTTTATACATAGGGCAGCTAGATAGCTCAAGGATAGAGCAACAGGCCTGGAGTCAGGAAGACCTGAGTTCCAATTTCACCTCAGGCATTTAGTAGCTCTCTGACACTGGGCAAGTCACTTAACCCTGTTTGCCTCAGTTTCCTCATCTGTAAAATAAGCTGGAGCAGGAAATGGCAAACCAACTCCAGTGACCCCAAATGGGGTCACTAAGAGTCAGATGTGACTGAAAACATCTCAACAACAATTCCATGAGCCTGAGATTGCTTAAATGGCTTCTTCAGAGTCACACAGATTACAAGTGTCCTATGGTAACATAATGGCAGGATTGGAACTCCAGGTCTTCCTGTCCAGGATGTCATCTCCCTGCCTTCATAAATACACTGTAGAAAATGATGTTTCCTCGTCAGTTTAATCCAATGAAACTCAATTTAGTTTTCATTGGGCACTTGCACTGGCTCACCAGGGACATTGGATTGTGAAACTGAGGCAATTAGGGGTATGGTATATAGAGTGCTAAATCTGGAGTCTCAGTTAATGTGCCTAAGTCCTAATCCTGTCTTAGACATATTACCTGTGTGACCCTGGGGAAGTCACTTAACCTGTCAGCCTCAGTTTTCTCATCTGTAAAATGGGGATAATAATAGCTACCATAAGTTGTTGTGAGGATTTCATGAGATGACGTTTTGCAAACCTTAATGCACTACTTAAATGCCAGCTATCATCATTATTATGGAACCAAGGCTGCTACTTTGAAAAAGAAAGACCCCCAGAAGAAAGTACATTCAACAACAACAAGTACTTGTCCCATTGATTAGTACAGAACTGAAATATGAGGGCAAGAAGAAGTGGTGAAAAATAACATTGGATTTGTGGTTAACAGATTTGATCAAGAAGCTGTGTGAATTTAGTAAATAATTTAATAACCTCTCTGAAACTGTTTCCCCCATCCATAAAATGAAGAATTAGACGATTTATAAGGTTGGTTTCCATCTTTAACATTCTGTGTTCTTTATTCTAACATTCTAAGTTTTATGGCCCTTTTCGGTTCAAACATTGTATATTCTAGGCTTTAGTCTTATGGACTAAATTGAGGCAGAGATGATATTTTAGCTTTGGTAAAGCAGGTGTAGCCAGTGCAGATGTTATGAGAACTAAACTCCAGGCTTGAGGGGGGCTGGTGTTAGGAGCTTACTGAAAATAAATCAAACCAACAAAGAAATATTTAGAAAACACCTACCCTGTGTACAGTAACTGGGTATGGTGATGGAATGGACATTGAAGAAATATGACATGGTCTCTGTTCTAAAGACTTTGCAATCTGGCTGGAGAGAGAAGACTATCTCAACACTCCAACCATCTGTGATGTATAACAGCCCCTTTGTAGAGTGTCTTTGCAAGTTCCCAGGGCTGAACATTCATTACCCTGTTGCTAACCTGCAAACTTAGCTCGTGGGCAGTAGTGTAGGAGGGGCAGTGATTAAAGCACACTGGAGTTAGGAAGACTCATCTTCCTGAGTTCAAATATGATCTCAGACACTAGCTGTGTGACCCTGGGCAAGTCACTTTGCCCCATTTATCTCAGTTTCTTTATTTGGAAAAAGAGCTGGAGATAGAAATGGCAAACCACTCCAGTTTCTTTGCCAAGAAAACCCCAGATGGGGCCAAGAAGAGTTGGACATGACTGAAATGACTGAACAAACTTATCTAGGCTGTCTTTGGACAAGATATATAATCTATCACTGGGCTCACACCAGAAGCATTTCCAGCATTGAAGGACCTGTCAGAACTTGCTTTCTAAAGGAATGGTTTTTGACTACCCAGGGTCACCGCCATATCACAGTGAGTCACTGGAGGCTGACTTTGGTGGAGGACAAAACTAATCTCCATGAAATAGGGAACAATACAAGATACTATATCATTAAATGCTAAATTATGTGGCACAGACCAAAAGTACCATGAAAGGACAATGGAGAGATCAGTTTGGATAAAAATAGTCAGGGAAGGCTTTAAAGAGGAGGGCTTTGTATTCACATTGAAGAGAGAGGGCTTCTTAGGTAAGGGTAGGTTAGTGTACTTGTATGTGAGTGAACAACTCAGCAAACATGTATTATTAAATGCTTACTAGGTGCCAGGCACTGTGCTAAATGTTGAGGCTACAAAGGAAGGTAAAACCAATGTAAAAGAAGCTTACATCTAATATGGGGAAAAGCATGAAGATCATTATGCTCACCTGAGCTATATAAGGAGAAGACAGAAGGCTCAAATGGGCAGGGCTAGCAGTAGGGGGAGGAGAGAGGAAAGAACTGGGAAATGCCACTCACAAAAGGTGGAAACCGACCTGAATCTTGAAAGAAGCAAGGGAAGCCAGGAGGCAGAGGTCTGACAGTTTTCCAGCCATCGGGGTTGGCCATTGCAAAGGTAGGGAGTTGGAGGATAGAATGTCATGTGGGAGGAACAGCTAGAAGAGGTGTATGTGGGAGTGCTTTTTTTGGGGGGGTGGAGGTGGGATAATCAGGGAGGTTGGGAGAGAAGACATAGTGAGCCTCAGAGTCTCAATGTATTGAGGAGGAAATGAATTAACCCAAAATGGAGTGAGCAGCTCTAAATAGTGGCCCCCCAAAACTAGAAATGGATGTAAGTGGAGGCATGTGACCATCAGTCTGGAACTCTGTACCGGGCAAGTGACACAATGAGAGAGGAATAGGCAGGAAGGATTGGATTAGGTAACTTTTCGGATGCCTTTGAGCTGAACATTTCTGTGCTGTTATGATTGTCTGAAAGACAAAGGAATTTCATTCCTCATTCTAAACTCTATTGCTTACCTGTAGAAGACAAGGAGGGAAAATAAATCCAGGCATAGTTACCCTGTAGACAACAAAGCTAGTTCCCTGTTAAGTGAGATTGACTCAGTGCCCATGTCTTCTTCTTTCCCTGGTCAAATTCCAGATATTGAGAGAGAGAGAGAGAGAGAGAGAGAGAGAGAGAGAGAGAGAGAGAGCGTGAGCTATAGAAATGGTGAGTTGGCCTGTCTTCTTTGCCTCTGTTTAGGATTATTCACTCAAATTTCTTTGGCCTTGAAGGTTCACAAAGTATAGAACCCTTATAAAGGAGAAAGGATTAAGGACTTCAGTGTATCTGCTTGTGCTCAGTGATACTGACTCTCATGTATCCCATCCATACATACCTGGAGGGAGGAATCTGATAAGAGGGGTCTTACCTTTGTGGTGGTGTTTTGTTCCTATTGTTTCCTCTACTTTAGGATTATCAGCAGGGACTTAGCAACCATAGGGTACTAGAAGTGGGAGGGACCTTCTATAGAATCATGTCTACCGGATTACCTTTTTTTTTTTAAGGTGAGGAGACTAAGGCCTAGAGAAATGATATAACTTGTCCAAGACCCCACAGCCAACTAATGTCAGAGCTCCTAGTCTGGAGCCCTGATTCCACATAGGCCCTCTCAGGCCAGACAAATAATTGTGACGCATAGAAAGAGCACTCACACTGGGGTTGGATGACGAGTTCAAATTTACCCTGTGATGTTAACTATCTGTGAACTGGAGCAAGTCACTGCCTCTCATTCACTTCGCCTCAGTTACCTCATCTGTAAAATTAATGTGTTGGACTAGATGGCCTCTTAGTTTTGTTTTATAGCCTCTGTCCCCAGCTTTAAGTTTATGATCCTCATTGCTCATAAGCCTGGTAGTTTGCACCTGAAGAGATCAATGGACTTGGAATTCAGAAGGCCCAAATTAAAATCCCACCTCTGATACTTACTAGTGTATGAGCATGGAGAGCTTATCCCCTTTGAGCCACTGTTTTCTTGTGGACTATGCTGTGGAATATGCTAGGTCCTCTCCTCCCCTCTGTTCATTTTCAGTCATATCTGATTTTTCTTGACTCCATTTGGGGTTTTCTTTGGCAAAGACACTGGAGTGATTTGCCATTTCCTTCTTCAGCTCATTTTACGATTATGGAAACCAAGGCAAACAAGGTTAAGTGACTTGCCCAGGGCCACACATCTAATAAGTGTCTGAGGCTGGATTTGAACTCAGGTCTTCCTGACTCCAGATGTGGCACTATTTACTGTGCTACCTACCTGTCCTTGAGGGCCACAGTTTCTAATCTGGGGAATGGAGCTGATGACAGAAGTTACTTCACTGGATCAACTGAAAATAAAATAAAATAAAACAATAAAATAAAATAAAGTGTTTTACAAACCTTGAAGTCCTATATAAATGTCAGCTACCATTACTGGTATCCTTGAATCATACTGATAAACAAAGACCTAAGTACCTTGGGATACCTGAATCGAATCCTTCCTGTTCTAAAGCTCACCTGCTGGTCCTTGTGTGAAACTAGCATGTTTTCACAGCAAAAAGCAATATAGGATATAGCACTATTCATCATAGACAAGAGGAGCAGAGTGGGATGCATCAGATGCAGAAACACTGGCCTGGAAGTTAGGAGGCCTGGGTTATGGTCTTGGCTATAAGAGGTGTTTGATTTGGGGCAAATTTCTCTGTGAGTCAGTTGCCTGTTCCACAAAATGGAGATAATATTACCTGCTTGAAAGCACAGGACTGAGACAATTGGTGTTTTGAAATTTCTCCCAGCTATAACAAGTATGATTATAAAGAAATTTTCATTGGGATTTTTTCTTCTTTTCTCTTGCTTTGTTTTCACATTTTGCTAAAGAATAATGGTGATGAGGAGCAACTAATTAATGAATTAATAAATAAACACTTTCTAAGCACCATCTATGTGCCAGGGCTGTGCAAAGCTCTATGGATACAAATACAAAAGAAAATTTTTTTTAATTCCTAGTTTCAAAGATCTTATGTTTTAACTGATGATGGTGGTGGCATCACTGTTTTTCATTTAACATTTTAAAGTTTACCAAGAAGTTTCATACTTAGGCTTTTGATTCTCATCACATCCCATATTTCAGATGCAGAAATGGAAGTCCCTGGGAGTTGTGATATAAAAAACATCACACAGACCATTAATGCAGAAGAACGATTGGATTATGCCCACTCCAGTGTTCTTTCTCAAATATCATGAGGCAGCTAATGACACAGTGGATAGAAGAACACTGGGACTGAAGTCAGAAAGATGAGTTCAAACCCAGCCCCGGATACTTACTAGCTATGTGACTCTGGGGCAAGAACTAAAGGTATTGTAAGTATGATTCAAAATAATGAGAAATGTGATTCGTTTATTTTTAAATTATGGGAAAGGTGTGATATAGAAGATACCCCTCCATTTCTTTGGCCATATTTTATGGATTCATTCTAGCCCCTGTTATTTGGTTTCTTCAGTCAGTCATTGCTAAAGCAATCTTTGACTTCATTAATAAAATTCTATATTCATAATGAGGGAGATAATAACTTTGCTAGTAAGGCAGACTTCAGAAAATCCTAGAAAGACTTAAGTGGACTGATACTGAGTGAAGCAAGCAGAACCAGGAGAATAGTGTACACAGTAATAGAAACATTGTGCAGTGATCTACTGTGATAGACTTAACTCTTCTCAGCAGTGCAATGATCCAAGACAATTCCAAAGAAGGCATGATGGAAAATGTTCTCCACATCCAGAAAAAAGTACTGTGGGTTCTGAATGCAAATTGAACCATACTGTTTCTACTTTGTGGTGTTTTTTTTCTTTTTTGAGGTTTTTCCCTTATGTCCTGATTCTTCTTTCACAACATGACCAATGCAGAAATATGTTTAATGTGATTGTACATATTTAACCAATATCAGATTTCTTTCTGTCTTGGGGAGTGGGGAGGGAAGGGATGGAGGGAGAAAATTTTGGAACTAAGAATCTTATGAAAATAAATGTTGAAAACTATCTTTACATGTAACTGAAAAATAATAAAATACTTTTATGATTAAAATAGACCTTTGCTAGTATGCTTCATCTTTGTCAGATCATGGCTAGAGTACTGTGTTTAGCAATATTGTAGGTCCTCCCCTCCTCTCCCCTCTTTTCTGCTTTACTCCCTACTTTTCTGCCAACTGGAATAGGTGACTTCTGAGGCCAATTTTGAAATTTGAGACTTTTGTGACTATTATAGTACCAAATATACCAATGTTAGTTTTGAAATAACATCACAACTTTTCACATCAAGAATAAATCCTGACATTGGTCTTGACTTTTAGGCCATTGTTCTTCCCACTGTACCACACTACTCATGCTCCCCTCATACGATTGGACTAAAGCAAATTAAGCCAGAATAGAGCTTTACTGCTATTTCTGGGTGTCTGTCTTTTGGTCTGTGTTGTTATTGTGCAGTCATTTTTCAGTCATGTCTGATCCTTCATGGCCCCAATTGGGTTTTCTATGCAAAGACACTGGAGTGGTTTGCCATTTCTTTTTCTAGTTCATTTTACAGATGAGGGAACTGAGGAAAACAGGGTGAAGTGACTTTCCCAGAGTCACACAGCTAGCAAGTGTCTGAGACCAGATTTGAATTCACAGAGATGAGTCTTCCTGATTCCAGGCCCACAACTCTGTTCACTGACCTACCTAGCTACCCCTATTGATTGGTAGACAACTGTTAATTGTTTCATTCACAAGTTGCTCTCATGATGTTCTGTGTTTAAGAGCAAAGAATCTGCCTTTATGGAACAATTCCCAGGCCCTTTGGTAGGCGGTAACCGGATGTGGAAAGACACACACAAATACGCACACACACACACACACACACAGACAAGCTCAACTTTAAAAATAAATTTTCGTCTGCCAACTAAAGATAGACTCCTAATGTACCACATCCCACATGAATTTCATTTAATTTGTTTGCTTTTTACCGGTGATTGCTTTTTAATTATTGCAATGTTGAAACAACTTGTTCAATTTCCAAAAATATGTTGGTGTTGGGTGGGGGAAAGAAGTAAAGAAAAGGGTGATCTGTAAAGCTCTGTGACAGCTGTCTGTGGTGAGTGTTCCAAAGCATGATGATTTTTCTGGGTTGTTCAAGGCTGGTCCTTCTAACTTTCCACTGACAACAGGACTGCACTTTATTTTTTTTTAAGTAAGTAATATTTTATTTTTCCTCAATTACATGTAAAAACAATATTTAACATTAAAAAAAATTTGGAGTTCCAAATTTTATCTTTCTATCTTTCTTCTTTCCTTTTTTGAGGTGGTAAACAATCTGATATAGGTTATACATGTGCAATCATGTAAGATACTTCCATATCAGTCATTTTGTGGAAGAAAACTTAAAACCAAAGAAAGAAGGAAGGGAGGGAGGGAGGGAGAGAGGAAGGGAGGAGGGAGGGAGATAAAAAGAAGAGACAGTCAGGTAGGCAGGCAGGAAGGCAGGATGGCAGGAAGGCAGGAAGGAAAGAAGGGAAGGGAGGGAGGGAGAAAGGCAGGAAGGAAGGAAAGAAAGAAGGAAGGAAGGAAGGAAGGAAGGAAGGAAGGAAGGAAGGAAGGAAGGAAGGAAGGAAGGAAGGAAGGAAGGAAGGAAGGAAGGAAGGAAGGAAGGAAGGACAAGAGAAAGAAAGAAAAATATTATACTTCTGTCTGTATTCAGATGCATTAGTTTTTTCCCTGGAGGTGGATAGCATTTTTCACCATGCATACTTTGGGATTATCTTGGATCATTGTTTTTAAGGCATGGATTTTTCCTTTGTTTGTTTTAATTTCTAAGAATGGCTAAATCATTCACAATTGTTCATCATACAATAATGCTGTTACTGTATACAATGATCTACTGGTTCTCCTCATTTCACTCTATTAATTCATGCAAGTTCTTCCAGGTTTTTCTGAAACCATCCTGCTCATAATTATCTCATAGCACCATAATACCAAAGCTGCACTTTAAAAGGAAATTTTTTTTCTCTTAAATTATGATCTATTGTAAATGTCAATGGATAGGGATGGAAAATGTGATTTCATTGGTTGAGAGAATACCCAGGTAATGAAATGCCCTCTTCCAATACCAATAAGGTTTGTACCTTATATTATTGCTGATTTGCTTAGAGCATTGAAAAAATCAAGTGATTTATGCCTTGTCACACAGTTATTATGTGTCAAAGGCATGACTTGAATCCATATTGTTATGGCTTGGAAGCCAGCTCATTTTTCAGTCATGTACAATTCTTCATGACCCCATTTAGGGTTTTCTTGACAAAAGATGATGGAGTGGTTTGCCATTTCCTTCTCTAGCTCATTTTACAGATGAGAAAACTGAGGTAGAATGAAGTGACTTGCTCAGGGTCATACAGCTCATGTCTGAGGCTGGATTTGAACTCAGGAAGATGAGTCTTCCTGAATCCAGGACTGGCACTTTATCCACTGTACCTAGCTGCCCATTACTTTACCTACTGAATTTAATGTAAACTTCAAAAATATACTAAGCTAACTTGAGATAAGATCACTACATTAGAACACACATCCACAACATCAATGTGACTTGTGAGCGGAAGTCTTGGGATGGTAGTATAAAGGATATGGATTTGGAATCAGAAGGTCTGGTTTCAAGTGCCAATTCTATTACCTCTTAGCTGTATATCACTGGACAAACAATTTCATGAGGCAGACTCATTCAAGCATCAGTTTTAGGGTCAGAAGAAGAAAGAAGCCTATGTTTGGAGCTGGAAGGAACCATGAGAGTCTAGTCTGAACCTTGTGTTTTGCAGATGAGAAAGTCAAACCAAAGGAGAGGTGGGGGTGGGGATGACTTGTAAAAGTTATTTACATGTACATTTAAATATGCAGGTAGAAGGTAGCTGAGCCATGATTTGAATACAGGTCTTCTGACAGCAAATCCAGTTCTCTTCCCAGTGAATCACCCTATCATGTAGTGGGAGGAAAAGAACACTGAATCTGCAGGTTCAATGACTTCCTTTCTGCACTGTGTTCAACAAGTCCCTTGACCTGACTGGGCTTCAATTTCCTCATCTGTAAAAGAAAAGCCTAGACTTTCATGATCTGTGGAGTCTCTCTTAACTGCCAATTCTATGATTCTTTACCTAGAATATGAAGAATGCCCCAATTTGAAAAACCTGTCTTGGATTTCCTCCCTATGAACTAAGTTTTCAGGAGAAAGAGACAAATTACAAGAAAATAAACTCATCTCAGATATTGTTTTATACAAAGAAATAACCTGACATGCACTGTACATCATGGACCTCATCTGCATGCAGGTTTATCTCCTAAAGCAATAGCTGTTGTGTAGAAAATGGTTGCTTTAAACTTTGCAAAATGATTTGCATGAATTATCTCACTTGAAACTCACAACAACATTGTATGGTGGGAACTGCAGCAGGTATTATCCCAATTTGAGAGAGAGAGAGAGAGAGAGAGAGAGAGAGAGAGAGAGAGAGAGAGAGAGAGAGAGACAGAGAGAGAGAGAGACAGAGAGAGAGAGAGACAGAGAGACAGAGAGAGAGACAGAGACAGAGAGAGAGAGACAGAAAGACAGAGAGACAGAGACAGAGAGATGGGTAGAAGGATGGATAGATATATAGATATCTTCAAGAGTTAAGAAGGAAGGAGGGAAAAGGCATAATGTAACTAGAACAAGATCTTCCTAGACAGTGATATGACTTTGACTAGCTGTTTGACCTCAGACAAGCCAAGGCACCTTTCTGTACCAACATCATCTCATATGTAAAATGGTGTGTGGGGGGATTGATACCTTATCTGAAGGCAGGGGGATGGTCCAGATGACCTAAATAGATCCTTTCTTGTCCTAAGTTCTATTATAAAAACAATACCTTTTCCTAAGAGCTTTCCCATCTGTGCTGTCTCCCTCCATTAAAACCTAAACTCCTTTAAGAGAGTAACTGTCTAGGGTTTTTTTGTTTGTTTGTTTGTTTGTTTTTGTCTCCAGCACTTAACACAATGCTTGACATAAAATAAGTTCTTAATAAATACTTTTTCATTCATTCATTTTCTTTTCATGTGATAGTTTGTATATACTT
This sequence comes from Dromiciops gliroides, assembly GCF_019393635.1. Lineage (NCBI taxonomy): Eukaryota > Metazoa > Chordata > Mammalia > Microbiotheria > Microbiotheriidae > Dromiciops > Dromiciops gliroides. The sequence continues at coordinate 92,912,758 of NC_057861.1, read as the reverse complement.
TCAACATTTTAGTGGCCAAATCACCCAACTTATTAATGTGCTTCTAAAACTGTGATACCCAGAACAGATTAGATGGTCCATTCATGGTTATATCAGAATACAGAGTGTCTTTTGCCTCTATTATTGGAAGGTATACTTCTTTTAATGTAGTCCAAGATCATAGTTGAACTTTTTTTTTCCTTTTATTTGCTGCCACATAATAATAATGCTGACATATTGAGAATTCATTTCTTTCATTAAAAACAATTAATTTTATAAGCATTTATTCTCTCTCCCTCTCTCACCGATCAATTAAAAATACCTCAAAACAAATATTCATAATACAACAAAATAAATTCCTATATTGGCCATATTCAAAAGAGTATATCTCATTCAACATTTTAAATGCATCAATTCTTTGGAAGGAGATAGAAGGAATATTTCATTTCCAGTCTCGACTTAGTTTATCATGATCGGAGTTCTAAATTCTTTCAAAGTTGCTTTTATTGACAATGCTGTTTGTATGTAAATTATTTTTCTATTTCTTTGAGTATATGATTTTTAAAAAAAATCCTTTTGCCTGTTTGTGTCTCCTTATTAAACAATGGAAATACAAAGACAAAATTGAAACAGTTTCTGGCTTCAGGTAACTTAAACCCCAGTCATTTTAGAGGTTTGTGGTTCCATTAATCTTATTTTGTTTGTTTGTGTGTTTGTTTTTGCAGGGCAATGAGGGTTAAGTGACTTGCCCAGCATCACACAGCTAGTAAGTATCAAGTGTCTGAGGCCATATTTGAACTCAGGTACTCCTGAATCCAGGGCTAGTGTTTTACCCATTGCACCACCTAGCTGCCCCCGGTTCCTTTAATCTTAATACTTGGTTCGTTTTGCTCTACCTCCTCACCCAACTATTCAGATGTTCCCATTCATGCTTTTAAGCTGTGACTCACTAAATCGTCTCTATCAATGTCATTACTTTGTATTTATTCAAGTGGCAAAGGAAAGTATAATATTTTCATATCAAAGCATCCCACTGACTACTTCCCAGAATGTGACTTCATACTGCAGCATCTGTTCCAACAACCTCAGCAGAACATGGGATGGACATTCATAAGCCCAGTTCTCAGTGGCTCCTAGCTGGAGCCCAGAGAGAATTGCTCAATAAATTCTTTTGAGAACTGGGTGGTCGGGCTATGCAAACAAAGGCAGGCATGCAGATGAAGACAGGACCTACAAGGTGCCCAGGAGGCTCTTAGATTTCAGTGTCTTTTGGTTCTACGACCACTTTCTCCTTTAATTTTAGGTCCAGGAATTGATCTACATGTGTCCTTTGGGGCCTTGAACAAAGTCTGTTAGGTTTTTCCAAAGGGAGGTAGTGTCTGATGTCAATAAGCTTTTTATTAGGTGCCAGGCATTGTGCCAAACACTGCGGATAAAAAGAGGGCAAGGACAGTTGCTACCCTCAAGGAGCTCACAGTCTAATGGAAGAGACAACAAATAAACAAATGTGTGAATAAGTCATATACAGGAAAAATAAAAATGGGTAATTAAGAGAGGGAAGGCTTTAGAATTGAGGGTTTAGGAAAGGTTCTCTATAGAAGGTTGGTTTTCAGCTAGGATTTGACAAAAGTCAGGGAAGCCAAAGGTTGAGATGAAGAGAGGAAACATTCCAGGCAGGGAGGGTGGCCGAAGAAAATCCTGAAGCTGAGAGATGGAGCATCTTGTTTAAGGAAAATTCAGGAGGCCAGTGTCACTGGTTGGAGAGGACCTGGCAAGAAGTGGGAAGAAGGTATAAGAGGACTGAAAAGTGTAGGGGTGTAGGGGTGGTGGTAGTGGTATTTGGGACAAGGTTATGAAGGGCTTTGAACATGAAACAGAAGATTTTGAATTTCATCCTGGAGGTGATAAAGAAGCCACTGGAATTTCTTGAGTGTGTACTTGTGTGTATGCACACTCCCCATGGGGCATTGTTAGAGCAGCACTTTAGGAAAATCACTTTGGCAGCTGAATGAAGGGAGGATGGATTGGAGTGGGGAGAGCCTTGTGGCAGGTAGACCAACCAGAAAGCTCTTGCAGGTAGTGTTTGCTCCCAAGGACAAATGACATAAGGAGGATGAATGAGATGGGGTGGATTATACCAGACCACCAACACTTTTCTTCCCTCTTCTCTAACTTCTCTTTTCACTCCCTCATTTCCTGAGACACAGTGATACCGGCTTTCTTTTTTTTCCCTTAAACTCCATCTCCCGACTCTAGGAATTTCATTGGCTTGAATTTTCTCCCTCTTCATCTTCACCTTCTGGTTGTCTTGGCTTTCTTAAAGTCTTAGCTAAAATCCAGTGCTCTATCCACTGTGCCACCCAGTTGTTCATTACTAAATGACCCTGGACAAATCTCTTAATCTGGACAAAACACTTAACAAATCACTCTCAGTCTCAGGGCAGCTAGGTGGCTCAGGGGATAGAGCCCTGGGCCTGGAGTTACAAAGAACTAATCTATAAAATGGGGATTATAATAATAACACCTACCTTCAAAAGTATTTGTCAGAATAAAATGAAATATTTGTAAAGCGCTTTGCAAACCTTAAAGTGTTATACAAATGCTATTATTATTATTTGTTGTTATTTTGGGCATGTTGCCTCCCCTTTTGGACTGTGAGCTCTCTGATAGCAGGTATTGAATATTGCCTTTCTTTGAATACCCAGAACTTAGTAAAATGCCTCACATTTAATAAATGTTTGTTGATCTACTGGGCAGGCAAGTCCCCAGCTGGGCAGTGTCACACCTACCACATCAGCATATCTTGGTTTGAATAGTAAATTAAAAGTATAATCAGTCCTTAAGGTTTTCAAGAGTTTATTAAATGGCTTGTAAGCAGTCAATTGAAACTCCATGGAATTAGAGCTGTTTGCTTTTCCCCTGGAAGTTATTTAATGTATCAATCAGAAACAAAAGGAATCTTTCCATGACTTATCCAGTGTGATATCATTATCCATTTTTAGTCTTGCTGATGCTGTGGGTGCTTCTGAATCAGAAGCTGTAAACCTGATCCTGACCTTCAACAACCAAACATGGACATTCAGTAAATGGGAGGTATTTGAAACATTCCAAACAAGGTCTCTCTCTCTTTCTTTCTTTCTTTTTTTTTTTTAACAGTCATCAGAGGTAAGGTGACATATGCAATTACTTATTCTTTTCTTGGTAGATGTCTTACAGTTTTCTTTTCTTTTACTTTGGTTCCCATTTCAAGTTCTTCAGTTGTTTTGCCCAGTATGAACATTCTAAATGGAGACTACATATAAGACTACATTTTTCCCTAATGAATTTAATTCTTATTACATTCAGCTCAATGTTTTAGCTTGTCAAAAAATGTTTGGTAACCTAAGATACAGTTCTCATTTAATGGTAAGATTCAGTTACCTGAAATATGTCATTCTTCCTTATTATATAAGAGTTTACTTGCACTGTTAAATTCTTTATGTGTGTGACTCATAATGCAATGTTCTGAAAAGAGCAATGGATTTGAAGTCAAGAGACTTGGGTTTAGACCTACTACGCTCCATTGTTAAATGTGTTTATGATCTGAGAAAAAATGTTTTACTTCTCTTTATGTCAGCTTCCTCACCTGTAAAATGGGAATATAATACTATCTACCCTCATAGAACTGCTATCAGGGGGCTGTTTTGGAAATCTTAAAGCTTTATAGAAATATGAACTAGATAATTGATGACCAAAATGATTAGAATTTGAAATGGTGTGAGGAATATCCTAGACCCAGGTACTAAAATGATTCATTGCCATTTTAGTGAAGATAATTGAATTATGAAATACCCTTGGACTTAGGCCTTAAAAGGGAATGGGGAGGGGGCAGCTAGGTGGCTCAGTGGATAAAGCCCCAGCCCTGGATTCAGGAGTACCTGAGTTCAAATCTGGCCTCAAACACTTGACACTTACTAGCTGTGTGGCCCTGGGCAAGTCATTTAACCCTTATTGCCCCACGCAAAAAAAAAAAAAAAAAAAAAAAAAGGAATGGGAATATATCAGAGAGATACACAGAGAGCTGCACAATGGCAAAGATGGGAGACTAAATTGGAGTTGAGTTTATGGGCTAGTTGGAATTTGCATATCCAAATGACCCTCCTCCTGGAGAGAAGTTGTATTTGTCTTCCTAAACCCTTCCTTCTAGACAGAGAATAGGAATTCCACTTGAATTAATAAACCCAGCCTCCTGCAGAAAAGAGATGTAACCATTTGGCTTTGACCTGGAAGACCAGCAAGGGACAGAGCCACCTGTGAAGGTGATAGCCCTGCTGTTCTCCCCTAGTGAGACCACACTGAGAATACTGTATTTGGCTCTGGCACAACAATTTTAAATAGGACATCGATAAACTAGAAAGTATCCCAGAGGAGAGCAGTTGGAATGGAAAAAGTGTTGAAGACCCTGTTATATGAGGATTCATTGCAAGAACTGGGGTGGGGGAGGGCAGCTAGGTGGCACAGTGGATAAAGCTCTGGCCCTGGATTCAGGAGTAGCTGAGTTCAAATCCAGCATCAGACACTTGACACTTACTAGCTGTGTGACCCTGGGCAAGTCACTTAACCCCCATTGCCCCGCAAAAAAAACAAAAACAAAAATAAAGAAAGAACTGGGGACATTAAGTGAAGGAACAAGCTTAGATGTTATCTTTTATTGTTATTTGCCATTTGTTTTCAAAGAGAACCAATGACAATCATGGGTAATTCCTTGACTCATACATGGACTGGATTAAAGTGAGGCAGTTGCACAAAGTCATCAGCCTCACTCTCTCAGTCAATGAAGTCCAGTGGCAGGACAAAAATCAAGTTGACTATTTATGGCCTGGGATTCGGTGGATGGCCTTGAAATCTTCAATGTCTGACTAAGCTCTGAGTGGTCCACAGTACCTGCTTTAGCTGCCTTTCCAGCTGTTGGAACAAATTGCTCTCATTCACTCATTCTGGGGGGAAAAGTCTTCTCGTGCTGAGGGTGGACACCTTTCTATTTCACTACAGGCCTGTCAGCTATCCTCAACCTGGTTTAGCCAGTCTGCCAAGATGGTTTTTACCAGGGTGTGGTCACTGGGCATGCTATAGCTTCTTGGAGCCACAGGTGAGAGTTGAGTGCCTGGTAGACACTGAAAGTAGATGAGCAGCCCTGAAAAGGGCTCAAGAAGCCCTCACACCAGAGATGCTAGTACTTCTTGAACACCCCATACATACCCGTTGTTTTTTACTACTATCATGACACATTCAGACATACATCTTAGCCAAGAGACCCTGGGTATGAGGCAAGGTGAAGGAATAGTGTCCTGACATGAGGTTCAGGTTGATGGTAGATAGTGAAACACCAAGACATACCTCTTCATAAGATATAGGAATAGTTATGCTCAAGCTCCTACAAGACAAAGCTTCCATTCCCTCAAACTGGGGCTCCTAGGAAGTAGTTCCCATGGGTGTTGTTATCCTGTTCAATTTCTCTGATTCTTCAGGCTAGAATTGGCATCTCTATCTTCGGAACTTTAAAAGCAGTCTTTGCCAAAGCCTTCATCATATTATATTAATAGTATAAATGTCTAGTTTCCTGTCTCAGATTGCAAACTCCTTGAGGGCCAAGGAACAGTGGCTTATTCATTACAGTATCTCTTTCACAATGCCCAGTATGGAGCTCTATGCTTATTGCGTAATACAATCAAAATGGTGACTGTAGATAAACAAGTATAAGGCGGCTTGTCTGGGCATGCCCAGATCAGCTGACATGGAGATGCCCTGTATCTTCTACAATGTAAGGACAGTGTAGCCTCCTTTGACTGCATGGGTAGCCAGAGGCTACATTTTAAAAACTGGCCAGACTGAGACAATCACTCTTTCCAGCTCTCTTTTCTATGTTCTTCCTTGATGAGTCCAGAGGATGAAGATTACAGTTCATCCACATTGCAGGTACCTTGATCTGAACTGTTTCCTTCCCAGGCTTGCTCTCTTTTACCCTGGCTCTTAGAAATGGGCTTGGGGTCTCTGTTCTGTGTGGTTTGTCTGTCTCAGTCTCATGTGCTGGGTCCTCCATTGGACCGGTAGTTTGAGCTATGGAAACCTTGGAACTAGGATTTCAGGTAGGATTCTGTAGAGAGCTAGCCTGGCATGGAAGCTCTAAGAAGTTGGGGTGCCTGGGATTCAGGCCCAATAGAGGCTTTGGACTTAGAACTAGAATTATGTGAGCTATGGGAACTGAGTTAAACTGTGAACCTAATCCCCTTTCCTTTCCTAGAGTCTGAGGTGGTGAGGAAATGCCATGCCTCCCATATGATGGGGAAGTAAGTTTGTATACTTGTGATTGTACCTTTCGAAGTAAATATTTCTTTGTAAAAGCTAATTTGCTTGCTAGTGGTTAAATGCAACTGGGGTAAAGGGGACTCCCTCTTAAACTTAGGGGAATACTATCAGTAGGGGCTGGTGCCAATGGCAGAGAGCCTAGACACCCTTAATCATCTTAAGGGTATTGGAGAGTATTGAAAGAGAGGTGAAATCTAATTTACCTGAATTTCTCAGGCAGTGAGAGCCAGGGTCGTAAACGCTACACAAGGAATGGATTTGTAAACAGCAGAGCTGGGTTTGTATTCCAGGCTGTCATAGTGATATTAAGCAAATAATACTTTATCTTGTGGGGTCAGTCACTTTATTTTAAAATGCTAGGAATGTGTGTGTGCATGGGGGTGGGGAGGTATTAGGATAGATCAGCTGATCCCTGAGGTACTTTGATGTTGTAAAATCCTATAATCATCTGACAAATACACATTAGACCAAATTTACTTGAATGCAAGTACATGATGCATTGACAGTATTGGAAATTGAAATTGCAAATCACAGAAATTCAGAATTGGAAGAAGTTTCAATGGTCATCTAGTTCAACTCAACCCCCTAAGAGAATCCCCAATAAAGTCTCTCTGGTAAATGGTCATCTAACTTCTACTGGGAAAACCCTGATTAATGGATATCTTTTTAAAAATATCATGCCTCAAACTGAACACAGATAGGGTTTTTCCACAGATCTTTCACCCATCTCAGAAGCTATGCCTCCCTCATATCTCTCTTAATAATTTGATCACTCCAGAGAATTGTGGCCTTGACAATTAATCTCAATGGTACTATTTGAAAAGAAAAAAAAAACACCCTAAAATACTAAGTATCTCAAGACCCTTAAGATATCTGAACTTCATAAGAACAACATATATATGTATCTATGCATGTATAGTATGTATGTATGTGTATATATTTATGGAGATATATATATATATATGTAGAGAGATACAGAGATATCCTTCTAGTTCTTCTAATTAAAATAAAAATGAATGTTTCTGTGTTGAGGAGATATTACTGCAGGCTATGAGTGCCTGGGGACAGATCTGATAGAGGTGGTTGTGGTTATGCACCTGGAAAATTAACATGCACACCTGTTATAGAAACCATTTCTCACATTTGCAAATGATATAAAATCTGGAAAGGAATTCTTCAGAACAAATAGTCATTTGCATACACAGAAAGGATGGATGCATTGTTTCCTAATATAGATTCCTGTTCCAGTTCACCCCAGGTCCTACTCAGTCTAATCTTTCCTGGATCTCCTCATAAATAGGCGGATCTCACTTCCTGAGGCTTGCATCCACTTGTACTACCTACAACCAAATCACAGGCCCTGAAACTATAGGGACTCATAAATGTTCCATGAAGATGAACAGAACCTGAGAGCACTTTCTTATCATTGCTGGTATCACTGTGGGGGTAATGCTAGGGCCCAGAGTCCACATTCATTTCTCAGAACTTTATGACCAGGTGGCAGGCCAGTTTCCACCCTTGCCCAAAGAGTTAGTCTCTTCATGCTCACTCAAATCAAGCATCATACATAAGCCACCGAGGCTCGAACTTTTTCATATGCCTTTATGCTCTTTCCTTTCAATAGAGTTTTTATCAGGGCTCCCTTCTCCTAGTTATTTTCTCAGTATTTCTCTCTCTCTCTCTCTCTCTCTCTCTTTCAGGTCTCCCTCCTGTCTCTTCCTCATCTTTTTGTAGCTAAGCGGCATAGTGGATAGAGTGCTTGGCCTGGAGTCAAGGAGACAAGTTCAAATGTAGCCTCACATACTAGCTGTGTGTGTGACTCTGGGCAATTCATTTCACTTGTCTGTCTCAGTTTCCTCATCTACAAAATGAGGATAATAATAGCACCTATCTCACATGGATATTATAAGGATAAATTGAGATAGTATTTGTTAAAAACTTAACACACTTGGGGCAGCTAGGTGGCTCAGTGGATAAAGCACTGGCCCTGGATTCAGGAGTACCTGAGTTCAAATCCCGCCTCAGATACTTAACACACTTACTAGCTGCATGATCCTGGGCAAATCACTTAACCCCAAATTGCCTTACCAACCCTCCCAAAACAAAACAAAACAAACTTAACACACTTAATAGAGTTGGTGCTTAATAAATTAATATGGAAGGAACTTCCTTCCTTCTTTCCTTCTCCTTCCTTCCTTCCTTCCCTGCCTCTCTCATTCTGTCTTTTTTTTTTTTTTTGCAGGGCAATGGGGGTTAAGTGACTTGCCCAGGGTCACACAGCTAGTAAGTGTCAAGTGTCTGAGGCCGGATTTGAACTCAGGTACTCCTGACTCCAGGGCCGGTGCTCTATCCACTGCACCATCTAGCTGCCCTCATTCTGTCTTACACAGCTACATTGGCTTAAGTCATTACATCTGTCATATTCCCTCTCATTCACACTATTGATTACTGAATCAGTGTTGCATGTTCTGAACTGGTTTCTACCCTGTCGATTTAATCACCTGATCAATGGAATGTCTTGGTATAGTGAATGAATGAATAAATGAAAAAAAATGATTAAATGACTACTATATGGAAAGTGTTGTACTTATACTTAATAAAGATCTGGGTTCATATGCCACACTTACTATATGACATTGAATGAGTCACTAAATCTCTTTGAGTCTCAGTTTCCTCAAATATAAAACTAGGAATATTTACCTCAACAATTTCTAAAGTTTCTTTATTAAGAAAGTGCTCTCTGAAACTTCAACACTATGTAACTGAGATTCCTTGTTATTTAAATTACCCAGGGAATTATTGAAAACTGGGACCTGTGTGTACCTGCATGAACATTCTAGCACCTCCTGAATCTATACTACTTCTTCCAGAAAGTTTTCCCTAACTACTCCAGTCTTCACTAGTCTCTCCTTTAAATTCCTAGAGAATTTAGAGTCTTTTCATTTGTGCACTTAATCCATTCTTTTTTTATGTTTTTGCCCAAAATATTAATAAAACCCAAGATAATCACAATACAATATCTCAATATTTTAAAAATCAGATGTGGAAAGAACTTTAGAAACTACTTAGACAAAGTTGCTCCTAGAAAGAAATTCTTCAACTTGTCTGAGGACTTCCAGTGATGGGAAACTATTACCTCCTGAGGTAAACCATGCTATTGAAGCAACTCTAAATGTTGGGAACTTTTTCTTAACAGTAAGCCTAAACCTTTCCCTATGCAATTTCTTTACTAAGAGGGCAGGGGACACAGTATGGTAGTAAGAATGTTAAATTTGGTGTTTGAGGACCTGGGTTTGAATCCTGGATCTGCTACCATTTCTATGACTTTGGGACTCTCTCCATGCCCTTCTGGGCTTCAGAATGATTTATCTCTAAGTTGTGAGTATTGCACTAGATATATTTTTAGGTCCCTTCTAGTTCTAAAGTTAAGCTCCTAGAGGGCAGGGAATATTTATTTTTGTTGTATCCCCAATAGCTAACACACTTCCTTGTGCCTAATAGGAGCTTAAGCAATGCTTGTTGCTTTACTGATTCTTTGATTTGTGATTAGATGACTACTGGGTGAAAGATTAGAATTGTAGGCATTGGGATCAGAATAATGGAGGCCAAATGGGTTAATAATAGAAGGATGGTATTAAGCTAATTAGGTTGACATTAGTCATAGTGAAATTGGTATTGTGTTAAAAGTTTGTACAGTTGATATAGGTTAATAAATTGGAGAGTGCTATGTTGCATAATCTGGGTTGTAAGCTGCCCAGTGATAAAATGCCAGGATGCCATGGGTCAACTGCTAGAAAAGAAGACAAAAGAAGGAATCTGTTGTTGATAAGAATATCACAGTGGAGGAATAAAGAAAACCAAGGCAAAGATTTCAAGCCATCAGTCAAGGCTTGAAAGACTATTATGGGTTAGTTATACACAACTATAGTGGCATACTTTGTTGCTAGTAGAAGTGGCATAAAAGTTCTAAAGACCCTGAGAGAACTTAAGGGAATTTGAGCAGGTTAACGTTGTTCACCCAGATCAGAGAAAGCTATTTCTGCCTCTCTTGCCAGAAGTAGTTACCTCACAGAAACCAGATCAGAGAATAGATAGGAAAAAATAATATCAATTAAATATTTTGTCCCAAAAAGAAAGAAATAACACATGATCATGTGTGGAGTCTTCCCTCCTAAGAGAGAAGGGGGGTGGGAAGAGCAGGACTCCCCATTACTGAGGGTATATATGGGGTTTTTTTGTTTGTTTTGTTTTTGTTTTTGTTTTTGGCTCACAGGTTACAGAATAACTGCATTGGCATGATACAGATTAACCCATTACAAATGTAAATCAGTTAAATAATACTAATTAGTTTAACAGCTCAACTTAAAGCAGATGCTAATGAATAGGTAGGTGGAAACTGGAACAGGTATTATCAGAGACCTGGAGTTCTCTCTTCCTGGGGAAGAAGATAGTGAATGGGAATTTCAAAGGGACATTTGAGTTTGTTTATTTTCTTGGGAAAAATAAATAGGGACTGTCTGGTTCACTTTGAAGTCTTTGAGCAAAGGGCATTTTGCTACTATTAATCCAGAGCCTCATAAAATCCATTTGGATAGTAAGGTACCTCCATCAAATTCAGGTGATCCATATATTCATATTAACAAAACCAATCCCTTCATTTTACAGATGAGGAAAATGAGTTAAGCAGTCAATAGACATTTATCAAGTGCCTACTCTGTGTCTGCCCAGTACTGTGCTAAGTGCTGTAGATACAAAGAAAGGCAAAAGACCACTACCACTTTAAAGTATAGAGAGGTTGAGTGAGTTTCCCAGGGCCACATCAAGTGTGTGAGGCAAAATTTGTGCCTAGGTCTTCTTAACTCCAACTCTAATACCCAATATACTACACAACACTGGTTCTCTTCCTGCTAATTTCTGGCTGGGTCATTATAGTTTGGGAAAACATGCCAGCCCGGCATCTGGGTATGATAAGCTGTGCCTGAGGAGAATCACTAGCATAGCAATAACAGTCACTGAATGGTCTCTATGAGTGGCTCTTAGAGAGTATGCATTCCAGGTCATGGTTAAATGGTAAGGCTTTTGCTATCCTTTCCCCCTTTGTGATGTATTACACTCATATATCATCACAGGAACATTTTCCTGATCATTTGTAACTATGCTATGTCATTAAAGTGACTTTGTTTGATGAGACATTCAAATCTGACATTTTTTTTTAGCAGAATACACTGTATCTTGGCACACACTCACCTTCCTGAAAAGAGGAGGGAGCACAGAGAAAAGATGTGTGTGTGTGTCTGAGTGTGCGCCTGTGTGTAGTTTCATGCTAGGAGGAAAGACTTATAATACCTGCAATGGGGTAAGGAGATGAGCAATTTATGCAGTAATTGTAGCTCTAAGAGGAAAGGCAAAGGATAGTCAATGGGTCAACATATATTTACTAAGTACTTGCTATATGCTAAGTACTAATAATATAAAGAAAAGCAAAAACAATTGCTACCCTCAAGGAACTTACATTCTAGTGCTCCACTCTGATACTGGATAGTTATTTAAGGCTTGAGATTGGAAAAACAAAAGAGAGTAGAAAGATTATCTTCATACTTTCATTGTCCACCACTACTAATACTTTGAGGAGAGAAATGAGAAAGATAAGCAATGATGATGGGGAAAAAAGGATCAGAGAAAGAGAAAAGGAGCATGGAAGGAAAGAATGAGAAGGCAGAGAAGAAGGGGAAGATAAAAAGGAGAAAGAAAAGAAGGGAACAGAGGTTGCAAGAAAGAAGAAAAAGAGAGGAGGAAGAAAGGAAAAGGATCAGAAGATTATAAGAAAAGATCTTGGGAAAGAAAAGGGAAGAGAGAAGAGAGAATTGAGAAAGGAGCAGAAATAATAGAATCAGATTTTCCAAAGTACAAAGGATCTTAGAAGTTATCTTTTCCCAGACATAATTGAGGAGATTCAGGTGTGCCCAATTGTCAGGGGAAATAGGTGGTGGGTGTCCTTAGGTATTCCTCTTTAAAGAATTACACACTCTTGCACACAATTCAATTAGAATAAAATAGTCTTTTATTTAAGGTGCTTAGAGAAAGTGACCAAGAGAAAAAAAAATCAAAGACCTCTCAGGGGAGGAGATATCTTAAAGACATTGTGCTCTCCCAGCAGAAGAAAGGCAAAAGCTTTTATGGGGTAACCACTACCTGACAATGGAAAATTCCCTTTGAGGGTGGAGAAAGCTTGAGTGAGGTGGTGGTCCTGACCTTTGGAGTTATATCTGTCACCTGGCAGTAGCCACAGCTAATGGGCTTCTCTCTCTTATTTCTCAAGGTGTGTCCATCCTCATAGCTAGTTGGCCCAACCTCATGTCAGTCACAAGTAAGCTAGTTGTGCCAGGGCATATACTGATCAGATAAGGTAACAGAAAATTTTTTGTATGTTGGATAAAAGGGAATTTGTGAACAGCTCTGGAACTTAATTGTGATGATGGTGGAATTTTTTTTACCTCTCTGAGCCTTGATTCCCCCATCTACAAAATGTTTCAATGGATTTGTGACTTCTTCCATGTAGGCATTCCCATCAAAGGTATAGATTACTATCTCTCCAGGTCTTCTCATACAAAGTAATTCTTCTTTTTACATCACCATAAATCTTTAATAAAGATCCACCCAAAATGCTGGGGCTCCACGCTAGGCATTTTAATGTCATGAGGTTACCAATGAAGAATGAGGACTGCCCATCTGTCACTGTGGTTACATGACTCTCTTCTTTGACTACTAATTTCCTTGATGGTGTATGGAGCAAACTGCCTCAGTTTACCCAAATAACTCGAGGAGACCACCAAGTCAAGCAGAGACAGATTTATTACATCCTCATGAGGACGGGCAAAACCCAATTACACATTGAAGTCTTGCAAAGATATGCCCAATCCTCTAGGCTTTTATAGTAATCTTGAAAAGGACTGTCCCCACGTACACCTAGGGTGGATGAGCTCACAATCTAACATCCAATCCTGTCTCACCCAGGGTGAGTGTTCAGCTCGTGATCAATGTATGGAGACATGCATACGTGTTCCAGGAACAAGGGGGAAAAGGGGAGGGGGAACAAGGTCAAACCAAAGGAAAAGGAAACAGGGGAGTGAGAGTCAGATGTTTCACATCTCACAGTTCCCACTGACTCCCCTCTCCAGGCCCCTGTCTCTAAAGATAAGGATGACAGGGTTAAAATTTATCTTCGGTTATGTTGGGAAGAAAAGAATAATCCATTGTTGGGACCCCAGGGCCAAGGGGATTCTGCTCTGAGAAAAAAAAACAATGTCACTTAACATCTGGTCTCAACTCAATTGCTGCATCCTGTGCCGAGTCCCGTCCTTTCTTCTTGAGTCCCGAGTATTGAATTGGTGGGCAAACTCCCTGACCCACTGACTGGGGTTCTGACACATGATGGATTGCAAACAAAACTAATATGTAGCTGACAAGTGGGGAGACTGAGCAGAAGTAAAAATACTGTTAATTGGCAATAAAACTTAAAGGAGACAGTGAGAATTTGACAAGCAATAAACTTCTAAACAAACTATACTGGGGCAGGGCTGGGTACCTTCCAAACCCCATCCTCAGAGTTTAATCTGACTCAAATCCATAATCATATCATACAATGGCAACTTTTATGCCACTTGTTGTGGGCAAGTTATCTTTGGTAATATGTTGCAACCTACTAGTGAAGGAGGAGGCCAAAAGGGTTAACAGATAAAATAACCAGCTAAAAGGGTTAACAGAGAAACTAATGTTTGAGATCTTATCAACAGTACAGTAACCCAGAGGGTTTGAGTCCCTATCAACCAACACCATCAACAAAAGCTTAGAGAAGGTAACCAGGAACCATTAACCATTAATAGCCATTAATATTTCTAGATGACAGGAAAACAGAAACTGCACCTAGCAACCAGTTCTTAAAGAGATATCCTAAACAGAGAGACCCTTGGGGTCTGACAAGTTTAAGCATGTCTTTATAAACATGCACAGAAAGACCAAATATGTCCTTAGGTTCACCTTATGACATTTAAATCCCCAAAACACACCCATATGAAAAAAGGTACCTGCCTTAGAGGACATCTTAGGACCCCAGGAAGTCAAAAATAGAATAGGAATTTCCCACAAGGAAGAGATTAGGATAATGAGGAGATAACCTACTTTTCTCACTATACATATAATCATTTTCCTTTCCCTATTGGAGACACCTTTCTCCTTTGGGTGATTCTCCCTGTGGCCACCAGTCTTCTAATAAAACTTGGGAAATTGAGTCACTGAGTCTTGTAATTCTTTGGGATGCCTCACAATAAAATTGATAAATTGTTTAATTTATCAATTAATTATTTATTATTAATAATTATTAATTATTTAATTATCCCCTAATTGACTTTTATGCCCATCATGGTGCACTCCGTGGCACTTAAGGTGACCCCAATTTTGATCTTCCATGATTTACAGGCATCATTAGGCATGATTGCTGTCAAATAAATGAGTTTTTTTGTTCCTTGACTGGCCAACATCTATAAAATAAGGATTATTGCAATTCTCAAAGATGAAATTGCAAAACAGTAGTTAATGTACATGGTAGGAGGGGCTTTCCCCCAAGGAATTCCCTAAGCTTGTGAAAGCATAGATCCAATGGAAAGGAACAAATAACCACCAAAATAAATAAACAAACAAACCAAAAACCTCTTTCAAAAGAAGGAAGTGCTTTGTAAATTTCAAAGCACTATATAAATGTTACTACTTTCCAATGATGACAGCAACATTTTCTGAAACAATGAGGCAGTATTGAAAAAGGAAAATAGTATTAGGACTATAGTCAGGAGAAGCCTATGTTCTAATCTCAGCTCTGCTACTTACGAAGTCTGGGATCCTAGGAAAGTCATGTGGCTTCTCCAAACCCTCTTTTTTCAACTGCAAAACGAGGTAGGAGTGCTTATGTGGCTTGTGAGGAAAGTGCTTTGTAAATGTGAGGCTATTATCCTAGGAGAAAAAAAAAAGATTTGGTTTTGTTATAGAAAAATTCTTACAGACTTTTCCAATAAAAGAGACTACCAAAGGCATCTCAAGATCAAAATATCCCAAACAGCCTTTATTTCTTTCTTTCTTAATGCACCCATCTTCCTAACTTCCCTATTTCTATCAAGGGCACAGTTGCATGTAACCCAAATTAGAAACCTCAGTCATCCTCTACTCTTCACATTTCCTCCTGATGCCTCCTATAATCCAATCTGTTGTGAAGTCTTGTTGATTCTGCCTCAATAATCAAACTATTTCTCAAGAAGGACTTATTAAGTTCTTACTGCATACGGGGCACTTCCCTTCCCTTCACTTTAGTGGCCATTGCCCTAGTTTCTGCCTTAACCCTACTCCAATAATTCCACTGGCTATGTGCTGTCTCCCGGATCAAATATAATCTCTATTTGGCATTTATAAACCTTCACAGTCGAGGCCCAGTCTATTACTCATTTCTTCCCCTCATGTAATTCATGGGCCAGGCAAAATGACCTACTTTTTAATCTTTATGTCTCTGGTAGACATTTAAAAATGTCTGTTGAATTGAATTCAAAGCATTTGATTATTTTTGTTATATGTTCACCTTTTAGTAATCTTGATCTACTGAATTGGATAGGGATTTGGACAATGGATAACAGTAGAATTGCTAAGCAACTGATAAGATTAAATCAAGTAGGAAAAACAAAAGTAGAGACAGAAGACCAGATTCAAATGTGCACTGAAAAACAATTACAAATTAGAAATGGAGAGGCAGCCTGACTAGTTAAAAGGATGCTAGTCTTGGATTTAAAGGATTTGGGTTCCTGGCTTCTGTTTTTTACTATTTGTTTTAGGGCAAGTCAGGAAAGTTATTTGAGACTTAGTGTCTTCATATGTAAACTAATGATAGCAATCCTGCATTTTCTACCTCATGGTGTTATTATGAAAGTTGGATGGTTGTTCTTCATTCTTGAAGAGAACTAAAATGGCATCACTATGTTGGGGTCAAGGTACAGTGGATCTGACTATGGCTGATCAGACCAATAACAGCTTGGAAGGCTCTACCACAGGTTGGGCACAAATAGTTCATATAAACATTTGAAGTGGAGATGTGTCTAAATTTTCCCATCTCACATTTCTTTTGAGCTACTGCAATTCTGCTTTGTTCATAGGGCACAGTGCCTTCTTTGATGTGGGTATCGGGCAGTCCTGTGCCAGTGTCTTCCATGTCTCATAATCAATTCTGAAGCTCTTCAGAGAGACTTTAAGAGTGTAGTTGTAGTAAACTCTTTGCAGTAGAGTTTGAATGCTTGGCAGTTCAGCTTGAGAAAGTACCTCACTATCTGATACATCACCTTGGCAGGTGATCTTCATAATCCTTCTAAGATAATTCAAGTAGAAGCAATTAAATTTCCTGGAATGGTGCTGTTACACTGTCCATGTTTCACAGGCACATACCAATGAGGTCAGCACAACAGTTTTCTAGACTTTCAGTTTGGTAAACAGTCTAATACCTCTTCTTTCCCATACTTTCCTTCAGAAACACCCAAACACTGAGATAGCTCTGGGAATGCATGTGTTAACCTCATAATCTATGTGGACATCCCTGGACACCAATACATTGCCAATGTAAGTGAAATTATCCACAACATTCAAAATATCTCCATTCACTGTAACCAATGTGGATATTATGGTGCTGGCTGTAGAAGAACCTGTGTTTTCTTGGTGTTGTCAGACCAAAATTAGCACAAGCAACAGAGAATAGATCAATAATCTGTAGCATCTCTGCCTTAGAGGCTGCATTGAGTGAACAATTATCTGCAAACAAAAAATCATGCACCAATTCTCCCTCTACTTTGGTCTCTGCTTATAGCCTTTTCAAGTTGAAGAATTTATCATCAGTAGCTGACCTTAATAACATTTTCATTTTTCCTGAAGGCATCTAATAACATTGTTGAAATCATTATGCTAAAAACATTTGGAGCACAGAGCTCTACTTCACTGCAATGCAAGAGCATTGTCCATTATCCGTGACCCTTGTAAGCATGCCATCATGGAACTGGTATGTAATACTGATAAATTTTCTGGGCCATCAAATTTTGCCATGATCTTCCACAAGCTCTCATGACTGACAGTATTAAAGGCCTTGGTCAGATTGATGAATGTTGTGTACAGACCTCTGTTCTGCTCTTGACATTTCTCCTGGAGTTGTTGAGCAGCAAACGCCATATCAGCTGTTCTTCAACCCTTTCTGAAGCCACACTGGCTCTTGGGTAGAACACTATTTTCCAGGTGAAGGATCAGGAGGACTCTTGCCTGGCAATGACTGAGAGAGCCCTGCCCCCCTCCGCCCTTCACTCCTGCCCTGTGATTTTCATGGGACAACCAATTTCCTTTTTCTTTAGAGAGGTGGACAATGGAGGAATCTTTGAACTGCTGGGGGATAACTTGCCATATAGCCCAGAAGATTTCAGTCAGCTTTTGTATGAAGAGTGGAACATCCTGTCTTGTAAAATTTCAGTGGGAATAGAATTAGTGCCATGTGCTTTGCCACACAAGAGGAACTTAATGACATTCAAAATGTCTCCTTCAGCTAGAAGATTGGCTAGAGTGGGATTGTCTTCCACCTGAGACATGCAGTCAATGACTTCAGCATTGGTTGGTGATGGTCTGTTGAGAAGATTATGGCAATGATCAACCCATCTCTCCAGGATCATTTCCTTATCACTAAACAATGTAGCTCCATCAGCAGTGAGTAGTTGAGATGAACCATAGATCTTTGGCCCATAAATAGCCTTCAGGGCAATATTATGGGAGTAATGCATAGAAAACCTCTTTTACCTACTTATTTTGATCGATCTGTGATCTTAATCAAAATGCATACTTTCTCCAGTGGTATATATCTTAACTTACCCACCATTTCTCATCTTGTGGTATTCTTATCAATGTCTACCAATACATCTTCCACCCAACATGGGAAGGGGCCTTCCTCTATATCTCTTGAAGCATCCAATTTACTTCCCTTGGTTATAAGGAGCCTGCAGAACTACCATGTGACATGTACCAGATTAAAATGTAATTGGATGGGGCAGCTAGGTGGTGCAGTGGATAGAGCACCAGCCCTGGAGTCAGGAGTACCTGAGTTCAAATCCAGCCTCAGACACTTAACACTTACTAGCTGTGTGACCCTGGGCAAGTCACTTAAACCCAATTGCCTCACTAAAAAAAAAAAAAATGTAATTGGGGAGGGGCAGCTAGGTGGCGCAGTATATAAAGCACTGGCCCTGGATTCAAGAGGACCTGGGTTCAAACCCAGCCTCAGGCACTTGACACTTACTAGCTGTGTGACCCTGGGCAAGTCACTTAAACTTCATTGCCCTGAAAAAAAAAATGTAATTGGGAAATATTTAACAAAATAAATAAAAGTGCAATATGACATGGATAATGTTTTCTAAGTCAATATTTGCCAGCAGGAATCTTCTGGATTTGACAACACTGGTGTGGATAAAAGTCCGGAGACACTGACTACTCACCAGTTATTCCTTACTCTTGGTGCCTGGACATTATACTTCCTTTTCAATTATTGGTTTTTTTTTTTTTTTTTTTTTTGAAGGGCAATGGGGGTTAAGTGACTTGCCCAGGTCACACAGCTAGTAAGTGTCAAGTGTCTGAGGCCGGATTTGAACTCAGGAACTCCTGAATCCAGGGCCAGTGCTTTATCCACTGCGCCACCTAGCCGCGCCCTTCCTTTTCAATTATTAATCTCTCTGATAACATCTTTGTATAATTCATCCACTGGTAGTATGGTGATGCCTAGTCATAGCGAACTTGTCCTTCTCTGATGTCTTTTAGGTGACCTACAACTTTAATTCTTTCAAGACTATGGCATTCCTTGGCTTATGGGCAAAGGTCATTCCCAAAAGTATATGGAAGTGTAAAAGATTACCTCAGCACCTTTTAAGTCATAGGTTCTTCTGGCTCTACCACTAATTAGAAGATTTTTTATCATCACACAGTTCCAACTTGCCAGTCACTCATGGCCCTAAATAGGCTCACTCAAGTTCTTTCTTGGATGCAGTGGAAGAAGGCAGAGAACATCTGTATTATGGACTGAAACCTTGAAGAGACTATCTGGGGTATATTCAAGGATTGATTCTCATTAAGGTTTTACACTAAGGATTCTCTCCACAGATGGATATAGACGAAATCACAGCTCCAGAGCACTGCTTCCCCTGGCCCCAATAGAGTTATCCAAAAAGTGTAATGGTTATTTCAGAATGTGATGGATCTCTATTCTGTTCTGGTCATTACTCAGGCCAGGCCTTTGGTAGTTGGAACAAAGGAAGGCAATCATAGGTCATTCAATAGTTACCAAAAAAAAAAGATTTACTTAGCTATAGCAAGAGAAGGATATTCAACAAGGAAAAGCACTGAGAACATGTTTATTTGATTCAGCTGAGTGAAACTCTTTCACCTGAGTTATCCATGATTCTCTATTCAAATATAATAGCTTCCCGGAGCTTCTTGTTGCTGCTTGATAATTAAGGGATGAGGAGGCAACATCAACAGTCAGTCCTTTGGACCTTTAGTTCCTCAAACCAATCAAGTATCCAGAAAGGTATTGGTTGACTTTTTTTTTTTTTTTTTTTTTTTTTAGTGAGGCAATTGGGGTTAAGTGACTTGCCCAGGGTCACACAGCTAGTAAGTGTTAAGTGTGTGAGACCGGATTTGAAATCAGGTACTCCTGACTCCAGGGCCAGTGCTCTACCCACTGCACCACCTAGCTGCCCCTTGGTTGACTTTTAAGGAAAAACTAGCCCAATTTTTATGTATGGTTGGTAGAATATCCCAGCCATGGGGTAGAGTAGGAGGTTAGAATTCAAGGAAGAGGTACTTATTCTCTTGTGGGTGAAGATCAGCAAGGAGGCGGGTGCCCTTGGATTACTGAGTATATAGAGGGAAATAAAATATAAAGCCTGGAAAAGTACAAAGGTATATGAGAGGTATATTGAAGGATATATTTTTAATAGAAACAGCGTGGTTTATTCTGCACTAAGAATCTACAGTTCTTTTTTCTGGATGTGGAGAACATTTTCCATCATGAGTGCTTTGGAACTGTCTTGGATCATTGTACTGCTGAGAAGAGCCAAGTTGATCATAGTGGATCATTAGATAACTATTTTTAATTTTTGTATACACAAATGTTCATTTTTGACACTGTTTACCAACAATAATAACAGCTAGCATTTCTATAGCTTTTTTCCTTTGAATAGAATTTTATTTTCCAAAATATATGTAAAAACAGAATTTTAACATCAATTTTTAAAAAACTTTGTGTTCCAACTTCTCTCCCCCCCCTCCATTCACCCCCCCCCCCGCAAGAACTCAAGCAATTCAAAATAAGTTATACATGAACAGTCATGGAAAAATTCCCATATTAGCTAGTTGTGAGAGAAAACAGTCAAAAAACCCCAAACTTCAGATTAATGAATTGTCAAAGAGGAAAAGAAAAAAAATTTAAATGTGTTCCCATCTGTTTTTAGATACTATCAATTCCTTCTCTGTACATGGGCTGCGATCTTCATAAGTCTTTCAGGGTTATATTGGATCATTGCCTTGCTGAAAAATAATCACATGCTTCCCAGCAGATCACCCCCCCACTATTGCTGTTATTTTGTATACAGTACATTTCCCTCTGCTTCAGTTCATGTAGGTCTTATCAGGTTTTTCTGATAGTACCCTGTTCATCATAACCTGTATATAGTACCTTAAGCTTGACAGAATTTTCTTCATAAAAACCCAGCAAAGTAGGTACCATACGTTTTGCGATTATAATCAATCATCATAACTATTTCCCTCCATCCCACTCCCTTCCAATGACATTTACTCTATCTTCTTTTTACCTATTCCTCCTCAGAAGTGTTTTACTTCTGACTATCCACTCCCTCACTCTGCAATCCCTTTTTTCACCCTTCCTTCCTTACTTATCCTCTTCCCCTCCTATTTTCCTTCAGGGTTAAAGAGATTGCTCTTCCCAATTGGGTATGAAAGCTATTCCCTCCATGAGCCCACTCCAATGAGATCAGGGTCCCTGAGCTAATTCTGTGTTCTAAATTTTTCTTCCTCCCTCCCTCCCTCCTCAACCCTCCCTATGAGATCAAGCAATTCAATATGTCACACTGGTGGAGTAATGCAGAACATCTTCATCTTCCTTGAAAGTGTTTTGCTTTTTACTGCTCTCTCCCCCAATCTGCCCTTTCCTCCTTTCCTTCTATCCCTCTCCCCTTTTCTCCCTTCCCCCTCCCCTCAGGGCAAAAATATATTACTATACCTCCTTGAGTATGTATGTTAGTCCTTCTTTGAGCCAATTCTGATGATATTAAGTTTCACTCACTCCCCAACTCCTTCCCCCTCTTCTACTCTCCTCCATAAGCTTTTTTTCTTGTTTCCTTCATGTGAACTACCTCTCCCCAGACCATCTCTCCCCTTCTCCCTCCCCCACTTTATTTCTCCTATACCTCAACACTATTTTAATGATGTCATCATGGATTAGTTAGGTGGCACAGTGGACAAAGCACCAGCCCTAGACCCAGGAGGCCCCAAGCCCAAATCCAGACCCAGACATAAGACACCCCACCCTGTCTGCCCTACAAAGAACAAAACATAAATGCTTTACAGATATAATCCCTTCATATTCAGTTCAGCCCTGTCTTCTGTGAATTGCTTACTGAGATTGTTCTTATGATTTCAAAGTATTGTCTTCCCATGTAGGAACATAAATGGTTTGATCTTTTAATATCCCCCATGAAGTCTTTTTCCTGTTTACCTTTTTATGCTTCTCCAGGGTTTTGTATTTGAAAGTCAGATTTTCTATTCAGTTCAGGTCTTTTCATCACAAATGTTTGAAAGTCCTCTTTTCATTGAAATCCCATTTTTACCTCTGAAAAAATATACACAGTTTTGCTGGGTACGTGATTTTTGGCTGAAGTCCCAGTTCCTTTGCCCTCTGGAATATCATATTCCATGCCCTTTGGTCCTTTAATGGAGAATCTGCTAGATCTTGCTTTATCTTTATTGGAGCTCCACAGTATTTGAATTCCTTTTTTCTAGTTGCTTGTAGTATTTTCTCCTTCACCTGGGAGTTCTGGAATTTGGCTATAATATTCCTGGAGGTTTTCCTTTTGGGATCTTCAGGAGGTGATTGGTAGATTCTTTCAATTTCTATTTTAGCTTCTGTTTCTAGAATATCAGGGCAATTTTCCCTCACAGTCTCTTGGAGTATGGTGTCTAAGCTTTTGTTTTGGTCATGGTTTTCAGGTAGTCCAATGATTTTCAAATTATCTCTCCTAGATTTATTTTCTAGGTCAGCTGTTTTTCTAAGGAGATATTTCACATTTCCCTCTATTTTTTCATTCAATTGGATTTGCTTTACTGTGTCTTGGTTTCTCATAAAGTCACTAGCTTCCATTTGTTCAATCCTAATTCTTAGGCAGTTATTTTCATCAGACAGTTTTTTAATCTCCTTTTCCATTTGGCTTTTCAAACTGTTGACTTTTTTCTCATGACTCTCGTGCATCACTCTCATTTCCCTTTCCAGTCTTTCCTCCTTTTCTCTACCTCTTCTTTCTATTTCTCCTACTTTCTCTTCAAAGTCCCTTTTGAGAGCTTCCATGGCCTGAGACCAGTTCATATATTTCTTGGAAGCTTGGGATGTTGGAGCTTTGACCCTGTTATTATCTTCTTCTTCTGAGGTTGTATTATGGTCCACCTTACCCCCAAAGAAGTTTTCGATGGTCTTCTGCTTTCTCTGCCTACTCATCCTGGCTTACTATTTCTTGGCTTTTAACTCCTTCTTAAAGTGTGGCTCTGCTTCCAGGACACACTGTTCAATCTACAGCATGGCCCGGGGGATGGCTGGGCTTCTTCTCAGCCTGTCTGGCCTCGCTTTCATTTGATTTTAAACTCTTCACTGGAGGGGGTGATGGGGCTGCTTCCAGGATCTGTGAGTTCTCATCTAAGATTCTATGATTCTATGTTCAAACATTCAATATTTTCAAAAAAGATTTCCTTCCTACTATAAAAATAACGATCATCAAACACATTCCAAAATACAAAGAAGAATATTGTATATTAAACTGTCTACTTCTACTATATACAATTTGTCTAAAAAGCTGTATATTAAATTTAACAAGGTAATAACAAAATTGCCCTGTTTATGTCCATTCCTGAATATCGTTTTATTTTCTTATATATATATATTTTTTTTTCTTCTTCTTCTTCTATATATTTTTAATGGTTTTTTTTTTTAGCAGTTCTAGGGTTTAAGGTCCCTTAAGTTCTAACATTCTTTTCTCTAGGGTTGTTTCTAGTCCTAGCATTCTTTAGTTTTACATTTGAGAAAAACATAATTTATTTAAAAACAGAGACCATCCTGAACCAGTCTGGGGTCAGCCAGGCTGCAGTTATTTCTCCCTCTTCCCAATTAGAACCTCAACAGCTCAGTGGTACTCCCTCTGCCCTTAATAAGGGCCTGTTTAGAGCTAGTTCTTTAGGCAGCAGTTCAAACCCTGGCAGAGAAGCCTAAGGGGTGAGAGGAGACTGCCATCTATCTCTACAGAATTAGCACCTTATTCTCAGGCTATCATGTCAACAACTCTAGAATTACCTGAATACACCGTCTTTCAATGTCTCCGGGATTTTTCAGGGGTGCAGACTCCCTGGGTCCAAGCCCTTTTCACAGCACTTGGCATTTTCTGGACCACAGGAAGCTAGCATGGGGAGGTCATTTAGCCAAATTTCCTTTTTAGCCTATGATTTATTTACTGTTGCTTCAACAGCATTTTTCCCTTCATCATTCCTTGGCACTGCCTGGAGCTTCCTGTCTCTCCAAGGCTTGATTCTTGCCAGAAAGCCTCTTATCTTGCCTGATTCAGGGTCATTATGTCTACTCCCCACACTCACACCAGTCAGCAGCTCCCATGCTAATGGCCAGTAGAAAATGGCTAAAGGCCATGGAGAAGGATGTCTCTTGATCAGACCTGTCTTAGGATAGACAAGATATTTGTTTCTCTTCACGTTTCTTTTCTTTATTGCTCCCTCTCTATCACATTTTTCCCTCCACCCTCTACTACCAGAGGAAAGAAGAAAGTTCAAGCTAAATAGAATTCATAGAATCAGTGGCTCATTAATTGATGTACCTGGAAGAAACCTTAACCATTATATGTTTAACTCTCTAATTTTACAGATGAAGAAATTGAAACCTTTCATCTATTATGTATATATCTTGTGTGTACATCCTTGTTTACATGTTTTCTCCTTCATTAGAATGCCAGTTCTCAGATGGCAGATTTTTTTTTCAAGCAATCAATCAACAGGTGGTACTTAACTATTTTCAAGGCACCGTGCTAAGCAAGAGGTGAAGAGATGTTAAGTGACTTGCCCAGGGTCCCATAGACTAGTCTGAGATCAGATTTGAACTCAGGTCTTTCTGACTTCAGACTCATAGTTATAGTTCTTCATGCCTAGCTTGACCTAGGCCCCCTAGGTGGTGCATGTCAGGTCTGGAGTTAGGAAGATCTGAGTTCAAATCCAGCCTTAGACACTTACTAGCTGTGTGACCCTGGCCAAGTCACTTAACCCTGTTTGCCTCAATTTCCTCATCTGTAAAATCAATAGGAGAAGGAAATGGCAAACACTTCCAGTATCTTTGCCAAGAAAACTCCAAATGAGGCCACAGGCTCTAACAGGACTGAACAAAACACCTTGACCAACATTTTTTCCCTCAAGCTTGGGACATGAAGTCTTTCATATTCTAAGCAAGTATGATACCTTTTAGCCTAGAATATTCTCAAATTATTTTTGAGATTAGCCTAGGTAGACAACACGAACACTTATAATCCTTGTCTGCTCTCTCAAGCAATTCTCTCTCTCTTTCTCTCTCTCTTTTTTGCAGGGCAATGGGGGTTAAGTGACTTTCCCAGGTTCACACAGCTAGTAAGTGTCAAGTGTCTGAGACCGGATTTGAACTCAGGTTGTCCTGAATCCAGGGCTGGTGCTTTTATCCACTGTGCCACCTAGCTGCCCCTCAGGCAATTCTCTTAAAAGACAAAATCTCAGAATGGGAAGTAATCCAAAATTCATCTAGTCCAATCCAAATCTGAAGTGGAAATCTTCTCAACAAGCGATCATCCAATGTTTACTCTCAGCTTTCCAAGGAAGGAGAACTCATTATTTCCAAAGGAATCTGATTTTTTCTTTTGGGTAATTCTATTTTTAAATAGTTTTTTTTTATATACAGTCAATATAGCCTTATTAAGCACCTGCCCATTGCCCTTGGAGCTAAGCAGAACAAATCTAATCACATGATAGTTCTTCAAATATTGAAATAATAATAATAGTTAATTTTTTTATGACATTTGAAATGTACTGTATAGTTTGCAAAGGACTTTACAGATATTGTCTCATTTGAGTCTCAAAACAACCTTGTGAGGTAAATGCTGTTGTTATTTCATGTTACAGAAGAAGCTGAGACTTAGAAAGGTCAAGTGACTTGTCCAGGGTCATACAGCTAATAAATGTTTAATGCAGGATTTCAACTCATATAATTGTGACCCCAACCTCAGTGCCCTTTCAACTATGAAATTCTGACTCATTTGGTGTTCAGACTTTTATTTCTTAGGGAATGCAGTTTATGTTGTTGTTCAGTCATTTTCAGTCATGTCTGACTCTTCTTGACTCCATTTGGGGTTTTCTTAGCAAAGATACTGAAATGGTTTGCCATTTCCTTCTCCAGATCATTTTACAGATGAGGAAACAGAGGCAAACAGATTTAAATGACTTGCCCAGGGTCACATAGCTAGTAAATGCCTGAAGCTGGATTTGTACTCAAGAAGATGAGTTTGCCTGACTCCAGACCTATGCTTTACCTACTCTGATACCTAGCTATTCATGAAATTCTTAGCTCCTCCTTATTCCTCTTTATATGTCCTAATACCCCAATAGATTGAGGACTTCTTTAAGACAAGGCTTATCTCTTTCCAACTTTGGATCCCTAGGACATAGCTCAGTACATTGCACGTGGTAGGGGCCGAAAACTTCCTTGAATTGATTTTTTTCTTCAATATATTCCAACCCTTTTCATAGGACAGATGGGTAATCTGAAAAACCAGAAGGATTGTCCAGTGGATGTAGAACCTATATTTCTTGATTTCCAATGCTGTACCCTTTCCACTACAGAAAGCTGTGTGTGAGAAAGACACATTCACCTCACCCTTTGGGCCCTCCAAAGAGCTACGGTTTGCTCTGGAAAACAAGGGAAAGCTCAGAGAGTTTCCCAGCTCCCATGGCCCCCCTGATGTCTAGAAATTGCTCTCTCTGCAATGAAAACAGCAGGCACCAAGTCTATAGCATGTGCATAAAAGGATCCATTATCCCCGGAGCCAAATGTCACCACTGGAATAGCTTCCATGTGCTGCCAAAAAGAACATTATTAATAACAGTAATAATAATAATAGTGATCATAATAACACATATTAAATTTTAATTTATATGGCACCCAAGCCCCAGAGCTCTGGGAGGGCATCGCTTACGCAGCAGAGGTGAAGAAATAAAGCAAAACTCCAATCAGGAGGAAATATGATACTATTTAGGACAAGTGCCAGATTTTAAACTGCTACATGGGGAGGGGGATAAAGTGCTTTACAGAGATACAGACTAACTCCAGATCATCTTGGAGAGTTCTTAATTTCAGGAAGGCACCAACAGAAAGATAGAAGTATAAACATTTTTCTCATGCCAAGATAAGCTCTGTGACTCTCAGAACTCACCACTGAAGGGAAGTGATGGGACTCAGGTGAGGGCAATTGCTCAAAAAGTCCATGAGGTCTTGTCTCTACCAGGCTACCAGAAGAACGATTTTGGCTGAATTGCTGGAACAATTCAGCCCTCACCCCCGAATATCTGGAGGTAAAAGCAATAATGGCAATTGTTATTTAAGACTTAGGACATAGCCCTGGATTCAGGAGGACCTGAGTTCAAATCTGCCCTCAGACACTTGACACTTACTAGCTGTGTGACCCTGGGCAAGTCACTTAACCCTTATTGCCCTGCAAAAAACCCCAAAAAGCAAAAATAAAAGCAAAGAAAGACTTAGGACATAGTAAGTACTTGATAAAGCTTTTGCTGAAGGAATGAATAAATGTTTGCCTAGATTTAGAAATTTTCTATTTCATTTATCCATTCATAAGCCTTAGGGACTTCCCAGTAGATAACACCTTAGGAACTACATTAATATGTATAATCCTAGAGTTGTATGGGGCACACGGAAGTTGAGACTTGCTCAGGATAATTTAGTCTATATGAATCAAAGGCTGGACTTGGACCTAGGTCTTCCTCATATTAAGTCTGGCTTTCTATCCACCCCTCCATGTTGCCTCTCATTGGACTACCTTTCATTGGGCTACCAGTTTCACATAAGTAAGAGTGTGTGGGGGTGGGGCTAGGGGAAGAAGGACAGCCCAGTGGTCCCAGACCCTGTGAGTGCACAGAATGCATCATACACATGCAACTCATGTGCTTGCAGTTCTGTATATAGAAGAAACGGGAGATCTTGCTTTGGGAGAGTCATACTGATGTGTGATACTGGTGACTTGGAGAGAATTTGGATATGTATGGATATTTTTCAGTTGGTTCTAGCAATCTCTTTTACTGACTAAAATTGTGGCACTGGGGACACATTAATAAGTCCTACCTTGCCCTTTTCCTCTCTTTTGGTTAAAACTATGCTCCTTGACTCCTTTGTGGAAAGCATCTGGTGCTGTAAGGACAGAGGGCTGAGACCTTTTCCCTACAAGGCTGCTAAGTGGCCTCATGTATATGGGCCTGGGTTATCTCTGGCTCTGTGTGTCTCTCTCTCTCTCAATATTGTTTCTTTTTTGTTTCATGTGAAGGGAGCTGCATTTTATTCTAGAGGAAGAATGGTCATGGCATGGTGGAGAAATCTGTGGATTGAGCAGCAGAATATTAGAATTAGAATCCTGGCTCTGCCCCAATTATTTTGGGCAAATCATAAAGTCTCTCCAAGACTCAGGTCTTCATCTAGGAAATAATGGAGTTAGATGAGATTATCTCTAAAATTCTTTTCAAAAGTAAAATCCTGACATCCCACCCCAGTTTTGAGCTAGGGTCCTAGGATTACTACCTAATTAGAGGATCTCTGAGTCGAAAGTGCCTTCAGGAGTCATTTAACCTGACTTATGAATGAATAAGAATCTTTGGCAAAAGATACCTGTGTTCATCCTGCCTTTGCTTGAATACTTTGAGCGAGGGGAAACCCATTACCACTAGAGGTATCTCAAAACTTGTCACAGCACTTCAGATGAGATTTGACTAGGACAGAATAAAGTGGGATCACCACCCCCTTTCTCTTACACATTCCTTGCTGAAGGTAGCCTAAGATTACATTAGCTTTCTTGCCATATCAAAATGTTAATACTAAGTTTGTCGTTCACTGAAACCTCTAGATCTTTTTCAGAAGAATCTAGTCATGCCTTCCCCCATCATGTATTTATGAAGTTCATTTTTTTCAGTGCAAATATATGACTTTGCAGAGCAGCTAGATGGTTCAGTGGATAGAGTTCTGGTTCTAGAGTCAGGAAGACTCCTCTGAGTTCAAATCTGACCTCAAATCTGTGTGACCCTGGGCAAGTCACTTCACCCTGTTTGCCTCAGTTTCCTCATCTGTAAGATGAGCTGGAAAAGGATATGTCAAACCATTCCAGTATCTTTGCCAAGAAAACCCCAGATAGGGTCATGAAGAGTTGGACATGACTGAAAAACAATTCAACAACAAACATAAGACTTTACATGTAGCCCTATTATATTTCCTCTTATTAAATTCGACCCACTGTTCTAGCCGGACAAGATTCTTTGGAATCCTGATTTGGCCAGTCATCATATTAGGCATCCCATGGAAGCACTGGCCAGAACTATTTGGTAGGCATGGCAAACTCCAGCAGGCCAACCCACTGAGAAGGAAATTGGCAAAAAATCACAACAACAATGAAACATTTTCAAGAACAAAACAAAAGGTTCTGTGCCAGCAGGGGGTGTGTGTGTGGGGGGGGTAGTCATACACTAAATACATTGAAGTCAGAGATCCTGTCTGCCTAGTCTCTGAGTATATTATGGAGACAGTGGGAACTGAAGGTTAATTGCTAGGTGTGTAAGATTAATTACTGCATTTTCAAAGCTACCATCCCCTGTCTCAACTGTGGTCTTTTAGGGATTTGATACACTGTTAACTGGATCCGGCAACTTATCTAGCTTTGCTCAGCATTTACCAGTATTTGACTTTACTGGAGAGTTAAGATGTAATGACTCTCCTAACAGCTCATACTTCTATAGGGTTTATAAAGGTTGTTCTTACAAAACAAAGATAAAAACAAAACAAAACAAAAAAACAAACCTTGAGATATACCTATTGTAAATAGAGAATCCCTATTTTAGATATGAGAAAACTGCTAATTAGAGATCCTAAATGAGTTGTCTATGGCCACATAGTTATTAAGGGTTAAAGTTGGGATTCTAACCTAGCTCTCTTGACCCCATATAAAATTATTTTTAGTAGCCCAGGCTGGTTATCTGATCCATTTCCTATATGGCAGTTGGTTGATAGTGAGTGATACAAAGAATGTGTAAATTTGGGTGGGGCGTGGGAGAAAGGTGAAGGTGTGGATCAGGTGTGACCCCCAAATGAGAGCAATATGAACATACTGGGCACTTGGATTCAGAGGGCTAGCATGACAGGGAAGCATGACATTAAACAAAAGATGGGAGGGAACCTAGGCCAAAGTTTTGAGTTTTCCTGAAGTCTAACACTCTTTGCCTGCATGCATGTATGTATTGTTGGGTCTATTTCCATCCCCTCGCTGCAGGAACAGCTGGGGGAGGGTAATTTTCCTCTTTCATGACTTTTTACTGGATTGTTGCACTCTGCGGAGCCAGAGGTGAAGAACTGAGTTGAATGTTTATTAAGCATCTGGGGCCTTATAATATTGTTTTACCGAGAAACAGACTTACATCCCTCCCAGGGAGGTCATTTCTTTAACTATCTTAGGTTCATTTATTCAAAGTATGTACTTTATGCAAAGTCTTGTACTAGGCCCCATGAAGTTTTGGGAAATAGAAAAACTGTGGTCCCTGCTTTCATGGAGAGCATCAGGATAGGTACAGGTTTCAAGTCTTTAGATTCCTGTTTCCTAGTGACTTTGTGAGTAAGCATAGTATTTTTGCTTCTCCTTACTTCTACTATAATAAATGTAAGAACGTGCCAAGACCTGTCCTAAGGAAGCAGGAGACTATCCTAGCTCTCACTTAAGTAGAAGGCAACAACACACATAGGAAGGTTTAACTATAATGCAGATGGAAGGGTCTTTAAGGCTTTTTTCATATGGAACAGTTTAGTACTGTTAGAAATGCAGCTCATGGGGGCGGCTAGGTGGCACAGTGGATAAAGCACCGGCCCTGGATTCAGGAGTGCCTGAGTTCAAATCCGGCCTCAGACACTTGACACTTACTAGCTGTGTGACCCTGGGCAAGTCACTTAACCTTCATTGCCCTGCAAAAAAACCAAAAAAACCCAAAACAAACAAACAAAAAAAGAAATGCAGCTCAAAGAATCCAAGCAGGCAGCAGAATGTGGTTGAAGGCATCTTTATTCATCTTTGAAGATGGACACTCTTCTGAATGTGCCAGAGAGTGCACTGAAGTGAGGTCCCTCATCTCTATTTATACCCTTCAAGGGGTCCCTCCCGACCAATCACATTAAGGTATTTTACTATCTTCCTATTTATATTTCAGTTATTACTGTTATTACACTTGCTATTTATACAGAATAACAGTAACAGCCTAAGAACCCATCAGGGGATACCAGTTAACCAATCAGATTGCGGCACTAGGCCTTAACCTTATTCTGGGCAAGAATGTCCCCATTCCTCACTAGAACAGTGCTGTGTGAACACACATAAACAACTTGTCAAGAAACAAAACTTAAGTTGGGGTTTGAACATTGGGGCCATGTGGGGATCACCTTGGGTGCCTCAAGATGAACTCCCATAAAACCTAGGCCCCACTCTAGGCCCTGCTCGGTCCCAGGGCCCAAGAGCCTCAGGTCCTCAGAGCCCCACGCACTGGGTAGCCCCCTACTTGGAGGATTGGGCAACAAAGCTGTAGGGCCTGAAACCAGACTCACTCTCTGCCTTTAGGGCTCTGAGAAGAGTCCAAATATAGTATTTTCTCTCACTGCTGAAAATGTAGTAAAGCAAAAAAACCCAAGTACTTTTTGTTCACAGAAAAAATATATTTAAACGAATTGCTAAAGAATATAAGATATCATTACTATTATGGATGTACGTTTGACGCTGAAAGGGGTAGGAAAAGAATTTTAGTTTAATAAAAAGTGCTAAAATATGTATAGGAAGAAAGACAGTATTCAGATGGGATTTAAGTAGTTTTGGATAGAAAATGAATGGTGCATAAATATAAAGATATAAATTACCTTGTGTAAGATGTGGGATTTTGCCTTGTTTGTATGTGAAGAGCTTGATAGTTTTAAAGGGGCAGGAAGAAGGAAAAAATATTTATTAAAAATTGGAAAGACAGCAATAGAAAGAAACGTAATTTCAAGGGCACAAAATGAGATGGAGGACCCCGTTGGGAACTACAGAGCTGCAGGACTTTGTGGTCTCGTAGCTTATTTGCATATCTTGTACAATGTATAGGATTTTTTTTTTTTTTTTTTTGCTGGGCAATGGGGGTTAAGTGACTTGCCCAGGGTCACACAGCTAGTAAGTCAAGTGTCTGAGGCTGGATTTGAACTCAGGTACTCCTGAATCCAAGGCCGGTGCTTTATCCACTGCGCCACCTAGCTGCCCGATTTTTTTTTTTAAAGAGAAAACTTGAGCAGCATTTGAAATAGTTGGAGACAGGTGTGATTTAAAAAAGGATTTTCATTTTTAGTTTTTTTAGGAGAAATTTGGTAAATTGTTACTTTGTAAGTGAAAGATGAGTCAATGGAGCCAAGAAGCTCTGATTTAAGTCATTGAAAGAGCTGAGAGGGCACAGGAGATAGAAGACAGAAAGCTGAGGCTCAGGGTGAAAATTGATTGTCAAGAGATGAAGACACATCAGGGGGTCAAGGGTAGCATGAAACTTTGGCTACTAGTTTCTGATTGGCTGAATAGGCTTCAGGTGCAGTTATTGACCTTCGGCACCACCTAGAGTTTAAGGACGGTAGAAAACCTTGTCTGAAATTCGTTTTGCCCATTTCCTCTCACTGTTGTTTGAGAGTACAGGTCAAGACCCATACTGCAGCTTTTTTGCCATATTTATCCATCCCCTGCCATTGAGGGCTTTATTATACATGTTATTATTCCAGTTGTTTTGGCTCTCTAACTAGAACGTAAGCTCTCCAAGGACAAGAATTTCATGATGTATGGTATGTACCGTCCATGGTGCCTAACACATAGCTGGCACATTGCAGGCCCTGAATAAATGCCAGCTGTTTGTTTTGGACAAGGAAGAATGACACTGCCATAGAAGAATCATTAATGAACAGTGAAGCACAGTTGATTAAGTTCCTGGAGAGAAATTAATCTTACGTATTTATCATTATTGTTATTAATGTTACAATCTTATAACATCAATTTTTGGATATTTATATCCTTGGTACCTAGCACAGTACCTTGCACAATAGATTTAATAGGTTTATTTGAAATGAATTAAAATTTTGGATTGATTAAGAATCTCAGATATTTAGGGGTTTTTTTTTTAGTATCAAAATAGAATTAGGTTTAAAGTAACATAAGTAAGTCAATGGTCTTGAATGTGAAGAATATAAAAGAAAGACAGGAACTAAAAATGTTATGCACTAATTGCCTTTTTGCCTCTTTAAAGAGAAGTTTATTCTTAATACAGAGGGGGCAGCTAGGTGGCACAGTGGATAAAGCACTGGCCCTGAATTCAGGAAGACCTGAGTTCAAATCCAGCCTTAGACAGTTCACATTTACTAGCTGTGTGACCTTGGGCAAGTCATTTAACCTTCATTGCCCTTCAAACCACCCCCCCCAAAAAAAAAATCCTCCAAAAACCCAAAAAACAATACAGACACACGGCACTCCTTGATAACTTAAGAATGGATTTTTTTTTTTTTGGTGGGGGTAGGGTTGGCCATATCATATTAACTGATAATAAGCACACACTCCATGATCAGGATTCTTTTTTTTTTCCACATAAACTTCTGTTTATGCCTCCATCATCTTGACTTGTGAAGATTATTTCCTGACTAATCATTTTGGTAATTATCTTAGTTTTGCGAAAGCCGTAGATTTGATAAGGATGCCATCTCTTCCTTTATCCAAGTTCTCAAATGGCATAAGGTCAAGGACAGTTCCTTAGGACACTTCACTAGGGACCATTTTCCCAGTTTACTTTGAAACATGAATGACTACTCTTCTGGCAAGTTTTTCAATCAGTTTCAAATATACCCAATTATACTACCATCTATCCCATTTTGTTCCTAAGGATAGAATGAAAGGTTTTGTTAAATATTTTGTTAAAATCTAGGTAAACTGTATAATATTCCGCTGATCTCTTTAGATAATCGATCAAAAAAGAGGGGGAAAAAAAGAAAGAAAATGGGAGATGTGCATGTCTGACATGGCCCATTCTTTTTTTTTTTTAACATGGCCCATTCTTGATGAAGTCTTGTTGGCTCTTTGTGATCCCAGTTTCCTTTTCTAGATGTTTATCATTTTACTTTAAGAGAATGTTTTAGAATTTCATCATACATTAAAGTCAATATTACTGGACTATCATTTCACAAAGCTTTAATTAGTGTAGATCAACTGGCACTTTGATTTAGAGTGACATGGGGCTGGGACATTTCCTACTATGGTGATCTACCACTTCCCTGTGGCATTGCATCTCCCTCTTTCTACCCTTGTACTATGCCACTCCCCATCTTTATCCTTAAGGGTCCTATTGCCATGGTGCTCTTCACTCTTGCTCATAGGGCACATTCATTTTGTATGTGTTTGTGTGTATTTATGAGATGCTAAAGACTGACTTCCCCTGGAAACTATGAAAAATCTAAGTATCTATCCTACTGACTTGAAAGGTTGGTACTTAGATATATTTATATCTATTAGATATGCACACACATATATATGTTATATATATACATAATATATATATATATGTTTAGAGGAGGGGAAGGGATATCTTAGGACATCTATATTTATCTATATTGTTCAATCATTTCAGTTGTGTCTGACTCTTAGTGACCTCATTTATGGTTTTCTTGGCAATGATACTGGAATGATTTGTCATTTCCTTCACCGGCTCATATGACAGATGAGGAAACTGAGGCAAACATAGTTAAGAGACCCAGTGTCTGTGGACAGATTTGACTTCAGGCCTGGTGTTCTATACACTGTACCAACTAGCTGCTTTTTTAAATACAACCCTTTTAATGTTATTTGAAAAAAGTCAATAATATAGGGTTCTGAATTTTCTGCTAGAGAGTGAGGGTTAGTTGAAAATTTGTTTGTATGTCCTTATTTCTCAAATTCTTCAATTGAATTTGCCCCAGTTGCAGAAATTCCTAGTTATGGTTCTTTTATTCAGTTCTTTCTTGGGAAAATGAGAACATTTGTGCTTACGTAGTCCTGAGATATCTTTTTCATTTTCATTGACCTTGTAATAATGATTGACAGTGGCTTATCAATGATAGGTGCCATTTCTTTCCATACTCTGGAATTCATCGAGACCTGGTAACATGAACTCATCATGGGAAGCTAAATGTTCTTATTATTTCCTTACTTATCTTGAACATCAATTCTCTGTTATTCACTTTTATTCTTTCCAAGAATATGAAAGATAATTTTCCTTGGCCTATAAGAATGTATAAGTTCTTTTTATTTTCTGTCATCTGCTATTTTAATCCCATCTACCCCTTTTTTGACTCTCCTCTTTCCTCCAATGTAAACAATATTGTCTTTTTATTGCCCTCAGGTTCCCCTGCTAGCCTCAACTCATTCTGAATTTTAGTGTGCCTGAAATTATTTTTGTAGGACCATGCTTTTTTATTCATTCATATTTTTAAATGCAGTTTGGTCCATCCAACAACGTATATCTCACCAAACTCAAAATCAAACTAGAAAGGCAAATTCCAAGATAACCAAATCATATATCTTAGGGAAATAATTGCTAGCTAAATAAGAGTTAAAGGTGATCAAAAATATAAAACAGATGGTTTCCATTGCATGAGATTGAAAAACTTGAATAAAGAATAAAGAAAATCACCGCAACCAGGAAGAAAAGGAAAGTGTTTTGGGGAAAAATTCTTTGCATCAAACACCTTTTAATAGGTATCTGATGTCCAAGATATATAGGAACTAAGAAAAAAATAGAAGTCATACTCCAGTGGTTAAGTGGTCAATGAATATCAACCAGGAATGCTCACAAATGGAAAACCACATGAAAAATTGTTCTAAATTACTAATAAGAAAAATACAAATCACAACAATTTGGATATCTCAACTCACACTAAGTTATTTGGCAAAAATTAGTAAAGATGAGAATAGTTAATGTTGGCAGTGGTAGGGAAAGAATGATATGATATTTGTGGAGTTATGCAATGTAGAAACACTATTGTTGTGGGGAAAATTGATAGGGGTTTGGGGTAGGGGTCCTTAGGAATTTCTCTTTAAAGAATTACACCCTGTTGCATACAAATCCAATTAGAATAAAATAATATTTTATTTAGGCACTAGAGAAGTCCTTGGACTTCTTCTCATGGGGAGAAGGCATGGCACAGAGGTGTGGCTCTCTGAAATACCTTTATCCTTAAGCAGGAGACAGGAAGATACTTTCATACCTTTACTGTGGAAAGTTCCCTTATTGGGTGGTGGGTTGGAAGCAATCTGGTGAGGGGCAGTTCTGTCCCCTTGAGCCGCTTTGGTAGAAGCCACACCTAATAGGATTATCTCTATCCAGATCAGGTGACACTAGTCTCTTTGGGCATGTCTGTCATTTGGTTTAGTTTCTCAAGGACAAGGTTCCTTGATTTCCCCCAGAAAAGTTCTGAGGTACCCTGGGCCCATAACACTATCTTAGCAAGCTGACAGATCAGCATTTGCTTCCAGATGCCCAATGTACTAGCTAAATATCTAGTGTTTGAGATACCATAGAGGGAAGAAATAAGTGGACTCAGGACAGAGCCTTAGGGGACACCCATGGTTAGCATGTGTGAAATGGATAGAACCAGCAGAGACTGAGGAATGTTAAGACAGTTACAAGGAGAACCAGGAGGGAATGGTGTCACAAAAACCTAGACATAAGAGAGCATCTAGGAGGAGAAAGTGCTCAAATGTGTCAAAGACTTTAGAAAGGTTAAAAAGGATGAGGATTGAGAAAAGGATGATTGGTAACTTTGCAGAGAGCCATTTCAGTTAAATGAAGTCAGAAGTCAGGCTGCAAAGGGTTAGAAGAGAATGAGAAGATAGGAAGTGGAAGCACCTATTTAGAGGCTTTCTCAAAGAATCCAGCCAAAAAACCAAGAAAGATATCAAAGGATAGTGGGTGTGGTTGGATCTTAGAATGCCTAGAACCTTTCCAAGCTTAGCTCAAGTGTTGTCTCCTACAAAGCCTTTTCCTATTCTCTAACTACTAGATTTCCCAGGTGTTAACCTGAAAATTAATGAAACAATCAATATAGGATCTTTAATTGGGGCAGAAGAATTGTAGCTTATGGTATCACCAAGCAAGATACTAGGAATAACCCAAAGATGGGGGACTGAGGACAGGGTTTATGTGGGGTAACAAAACAAAGGGAACTTAATGTAAATGAACCTTTAACAAAGGGAGTTATGAGACTACTCTTTAGTTAAGTATAGAAGCTACTTAACTCTAAATAGAAACTACTTAATGTAAGTGGATCCTTTTACATAATAACCCATAGTCCAGGAAGTAAGGTGGGGAATCTTTGGGAATGAATAGTTTGTTTGGGGGAGATCCATAAGACAAAAGTCTGGAATTGACAAAGATTGGTTAGCCCCAGGCAATTCATTGGCCTGGAAATGCAAAGTAGGTGGGGATCAGTCAGTTCTCAGTAAGTTGTTATCACAGGTATGTTTATACCTGTAAGTTTATTTACATAATTATATGTTTTTCCTTCCTCTAGATTTTAAGCTCCTTCAAGATAGTGACTGTCATTTTTTTTTCTTTGTATTTCTACTGCCTAGCACAGTGTGCAAAGCATGGAGCATATAGTTACTAAATGTTTGGTTGTTTGGTGATTGATATTTGTCTCTTTTTCCTTTGACACTTACTGGATGTTTTCTCAACTGATGGCACATCATTTCCTGGAGGGCAAGAATGTGCCTTGTAAGTTCCAATTCTCATCTGGGGAAGAGTTTCATATTGGTTATAATTAAAGACTAACTAACAAGTAAGAAATGAGTAATACTGATGCCCTTGCTGTTCTCTGCACACTGCACCCATCTCCTGACTGATAGTTTTGACTGGTTGTTCCTCCATGCCAGAAATCGTTTCCCACTTCATCTCTGACTCCTGACTTCCCTGGCTTCTTTTAAGACATAGCTAAAATTCTGCCTTTTGTAAGAATCTTTTCTTAGTAATCCTTAATCTTCCTGCCTTCCCTCTTCATCTACTTCCAGTTTATCTGATCCATATCTAGTTTGTATGTAGTTGTTTGTTGCCTCCCCAATTAGACTGAGAGCTCCTGAAGAGTAGGAGTTGTCCATTCAATCATTCATTGATATGTTCATTTGTTCATTCATCCATCCATTCACACATTCATCCATTTATAATTCATTTATTTTTTGCTTTTCTCTGTATCCCCAGCATAGTGATTGGCACCTAATTGGATCTCAATAGATACTTGCTTGCTGACTGACAAATTATAAGTTGAATTAAGTTAGGAAAAGATCCTTTTGTCCAAGGAATAAACTTTCCTATGTGGCCAGTAAAACTATATGTGGTCACCTTATTTCTGCCCCAAGTCTGGGGAAAATTAGCTGGGGTTTCTGATACTTATAAATTAGAAGCTTTAGCACCAGTTTTGGGGCATAAAGCATTTATTAAAGTATATTAGATATTAGTAAAGAGAGATAGCACATAGCTCAGAAAGTCAGGAAAGCCTACCTAGGATGGAGGAGGAGAGAGAAAAAGGCACCACCACCTATGAGTCTCAGGCCAAAAAATGAAGTCCCTATCCATCCCTCTGTGAGTAGAAGCTTCCTGTGGTCCCAGACAAGAGGCTGTCCCTAAACACTGAT
Organism: Dromiciops gliroides; assembly: GCF_019393635.1. Taxonomy (NCBI): domain Eukaryota; kingdom Metazoa; phylum Chordata; class Mammalia; order Microbiotheria; family Microbiotheriidae; genus Dromiciops; species Dromiciops gliroides. The sequence continues at coordinate 92,874,062 of NC_057861.1, read as the reverse complement.
CCAAGCTAATTGTCCAGCATCACTCAAATCCATTGTTTCACTGGACTTGAGGGTGGTCCATGATCAGAATGTGCCCTGAGGTCAGAGCTCAGAGAACATACCCTCTGAGGTCCAGGCCCTCAAGTAGGTGTGATTTCAATCAAGTCAACTTCAAGTGAGTTAATCAGCAAAGTCAATCCAATCAATTTCAATATTATCTTCTGGAGCAGGGCCTCTAGGCTCCCAAAACCCATTATTTTCTCACACCTAGGGAAAAACTCTTGATTTATGACTGTGATACCTGGATTAGAGTCCTATTTTATGTAATCTCATGTGCCTCCCTTCCTCTGGGATGTGCTCATTCCCTTGCTCCAGTGTCAAACTCTCTCACTTTACAGATGAGGGAACCAAGACCCAGAAAAGAGAAGTGACTTTCCTAAATTACCCAGAGAGTAAGTAGCGAAGGTAGATAATTCAAACTGAGGTTCTTGGATTCTAAATGCCATGCTCTTTAACACTATGCTGTCCTGACACTATCCCAAACTGGTATATAAACATAGAAAAGATACTTCTCATCTCTGAGCTTCAGTGTCCTAATTTTCAAAATGCAAGACAGAGAGACTGGACTAAACTAACTCTAGGTTTCTTTCCAGTTCTCAAATTCTTCTGTTTCTCCATATCTTAATAATTACTGTTTCATTACTTCCCCCCTCCGCTCCTTTTGGAATGCTTTGGGCTGTTATATAATCAGAGCTCCAGTTGTGTAGAATTTAGAACTCTTGACCTGGGCAGTGATAGAATTGTGTGGCCTTTATGATTAAGATATTATTAGGAAGCTAGTTAAAGCTGACAGGTGAATTTTCTACCCCAAGCATCTCTGATAACTTTCATTTTTAGCAAATAGCTAATTAAGTCATAGTAAAACAAATTTAAATATATACCCAGTATTAATGAAGGGAGAAAAAGCTGCAATGGAAATTTCTCAACTAATTTAGAAAGAATGCCATTTTGAGAACAATATGCAGAAGGTTTTTTGTTTTGTTTTGCTTTATTTTTCCACTTGACTTCAGATGGGGGGGGGGGAGGAAAGGAGGGGGCTTTAATTACAAGCCAAACATGCAGAGCCTGTGAATTCTTGTTTAGTTAAGTTCAGATATAATGAACTTTCAGTACTCTGCCAGAAATAAAATGATTGTATATTTATGTGGCTTTGCTTCTTTGAATTTTATAGCCATATTTGCTATATGCCCGAAGTAATATTTTTTTATGCCCTGGAAATGGAAGCATTTGTTTCAAAGATCAGACAAAAGACAATCAGGTTCTCTAATGAGAGACCTAATGGGTTTGCCCACCTCTTCCAAGTCATCCTTCACATAAGTTGGCTGCCAGACTTATCTACCTAATTCATAGCCCTGTTTGGACCGCTTCCCTGTTCAAATATCATCATCTAGTCTTTTTGCCTACCTAGTTAAGTTGAAACTCCATTATCTAGCCTTTAAGCCCCTCCATAATCTCATAGGACTCTAGTGTTCCAACCTAATAGAGCATTATTCCCCTGTATGTCCTCTGTGTTTCTGTCAACAAAATTCATTCTTTGCCTCCCATGAATGCTCTGTATGATCCTCATTACTCATTCTTTCCCACCCCCCCCCCCCTCCAGTGAGTCAATTGAGGTTAAGTGATTTGCCCAGGGTCACACTGCTAGTAAGTGTTAAGTGTCTGAGGCCAGCTTTGAACTCAGGTCCTCCTGACTCCAGGGTTGGTGCTTTATCCACTGCACCACCTAGTTGCCCCTCATTACTCATTCTTTAAACACCAACTCAAATATATATATTTTTTAAAAACAACCTTCCCTGATCCATGCAGTTGTTCCTTCCTACCTTTCACTTCAGACTTCAAAAAGAGGTCCATCTCCATAATATGTTATTGCTATTACTCTTTTTATCATGAATCATGGGCTAGTATTAGCTCAGGCAAGTCCACTGGAAGTTTAGGTTTAAAATTATAAGAAAAGAAGGATCTATTTAAAATAAAAAGTTCTTAAACTGTGGTCCACAGTCCCTCAAGGTTTCTGTAGATGGATTTTTAGGGGTTGCAGATTGGGAAAATATATGTGTTTACACACATACACACACATTTATTTATCGTTCTACAGACCTACTGACCAATATATCTATCAATCATCTATCTATCCATGTATCTATCTATCTGTCTATCATCTATCTATCATCTGTCTATTTATTTATTTATACATTTTTTTTTCTGACTGAAATTTGGGATTTCCTTCAGTTTTGAATGTAGGCAGGAAAACATTTACTGAGAAGAAAGTCTTTCCCAAAATGCCAAAAGGAATCCATGACACAAAAAATGTTTAATGATCAAAACATGAATAAGAGATTTATTTAATCACAACAGAAAGCCATTCAAAGGAGGTAAGGGATGTTCATCTGGAATGAAGCATTGATTCAATTACAGAGGGCTTCCTTGTATTTTTCGTGTTGCTTGGCTATGGTCAGAAGCCTGAGGGAGGAGCTCCAGCCTTTGATATCCTGGCTTTTTTGTACCCAGGTGATGAGGAAGCTACATCAATATCCCAAACCTTCTTTTCTTGAACCAATTAAATAGATAGAAAAAAAAATCAGTAGCTTTTAAGGAAAAACTAGCTTAACTTGCATGAGGATTGAGGTGGTAGTTCTGGCCTTGGTTAATACATTATTCCCACCACATTATACAATATGATATAGGATACATTTTTGTCTATTTCTCCACCCCTCTAAACCTCATAAAGGCAGGGATTGTGTCTTATCTAAATGTTGTCCCTGTCCCAAATATTACCAAAGTGCTCTCAGTCCAAAATGTTTACTTATTAAGTGGTTTATAAATTTCAATTGAAGCGCAGCTAGGTGGCGTAGTGGATAAAGCACCAGCCCTGGATTCAGGAGGACCTGAGTTCAAATCCACCCTCAGACACTTGACACTTACTAGCTGTGTGACCCTGGGCAAGTCGCTTAACCCCAATTGCCTCACCAAAAAAACCCCAAAAAACAAAACTTTCAATTCAGTTTTGTTAAATCATTCTTCGAAATGGAATGATTTTTAATAATGCTACCATGAATATTAAGCAACTCTCCTTTAATCAATGCTTATTACTGGTCCAAGGTTGGATGTAAAACTGTGGGAGATCACAAAATTAAAGGTTAAAATGGTTTCTATGCTATATTTTCTAAAATTCTCTCATATTTTATTTTTAGTTCCAACTTAGCTTTCTACCCTTTCCCCCTTCTCCACCCATTGAGAAGACAAGAGAAATATAACTCATTACAAATATGCATAGCCATGCAAAATAAATTTCCATGTTAGCTGTTTCCAGAAAAAAAAGAAGAAAAGAGAAAGAAAAGAAAATATGCTTTAGTTTGCACTTTGACTCCAACAAACTCTTTATCTGTTTCATCTATTCTATATGTTGCATCATGAATCGTTTTCAATTGTTATTTGTCATTGTATTGAATAGCATTCCTAATTCTATTACCATATACATTGTTTTCAAGGTTTTGCTCACTTCATTTTTTTTTTTTTTTTGGTGAGGCAATTGGGGTTAAGTGACTTGCCCAGGGTCACACAGCTAGTAATTGTTAAGTGTCTGAGGCTGGATTTGAACTCAGGTCCTCCTGAATCCAGGGCCGGTGCTCTATCCACTGCACCACCTAGCTGCCCCCTTGCTCACTTCATTTTGCATTAATTCATAAAAATCCTGGGAGACTTGGGTTCCAGGTCTACTTTGACAATAAATTAGGTTTGACAAAATATGGTAATAGATAGCATATAAGTTTCACAAAACATTTAGCCCCATATCAATCCTGTAAAGTAGTTGCTATTATTGTTATCCCCATTTTTCACTTAAGGAAACCGAGGCACAGAATTTAAGTGACTTTCCTAGGGTCACAGAGCTAGTGTTTAAGGCAGAAGCTGAACTTGGGTTTTTGTGACTTCAAGGCCACCACTCTTAATGTACCATATAGCTGCCTCTATTTGTGCTACCATATCTATTAAAATAGAGGTTTGGGAGGTGGAGCCAAGATGGTAGAGGAAAGGATGTAACTTTTCAGAGCTCCCCATGATCCATCTACATACCTCCAAATAATGCCATAAGATAATCCTGGAGCATCAGAACCCATAAAAAAACCAGAGTGAGATCATTTTCCAGCCAAAGAAAGCTTAAAAAGGGAGCAGGGAATGTCTGCTATACTAGACTGATAGAGGAGCACAGCCAAACCATGAAGATCCAGCCCCAGGCAGGCCACGCCTCCAGAGTCTCGGAATCATCAGTGGTAACAGCTACTTCTGGAACTCAGCTCATGGACAGAGAGGGGGTCCAGTGGTTGACTGGGGGGAGAAAACAGAGGTCTATACTGGAGCTGAGGTAGAGCATTGTTGTGTTGCCCAGAAAGCAGATTTGAGTGGCAGTGACCCATTAGGGGAGGGGCATAGACATACCAAGTTTGCGATCACAGTGAATCAGATTTCTGCTTCTGGGTTAAAGAATAAGCAGGCCTGTGGTTACTTACAGACCTGAGTACAGGCCAGGCAAGTGGAGAACCTGCCTCTCCTTAAATTGTACCACCTGGGACCCCCTTAAGCTTGGCACAGTGAATCCTGGAATCAGTGCACCACTTTAAGAAGGAGTTAAGCAGGCAGAAAAAGATTCAAACCATTGAAAGTTTTTTTGGTGACAAGGTAGATCAAAATACACCCTCAGAAGAAGATGGCAAAGTCAAAGCTCCTATATCCAAAGCTTCCAAGAAAAATGTGAATTGGTCTCAGGCCATAGAAGTTCTCAAAAAGGACTTTGAAGATAAAGTAAGGGAGGTAGAGGGAAAAGTAAGAGAGGTAGAGGAAAAAATGGAAAGAGAAATGAGAGTGATGCAGGAGGGTCATGAAAAAAGAGTAAACAGCTTGAAAAGTCAAATTGGCCAAATGGAAAAGGAGGTACACATGCTTTCTGAAGAAAATCATTGCTTAAGAATTAGCATAGAGCAAAGAGAATCTAATGACTTTGTGAAAAATCAAGACACGGTAAAGCAAATCCAAATGAATAAAAAAATAGAGGACAATGTGAAATATCTCCTTGGAAAACCACCTGACCTGGAAAATAGATACAGGAGAGATCATTTGAAAATTATTGGACTGCTCAAAAACCATGATCAAAAAAAGATCTTAGATAGCATCTTCCAAGAAATTGTCATGGAAAATTGTCCTGATATGCTAGAAGCAGAAGGTAAAATAGAAATTGAAAGAATCTACTGATCACTTCGGGAAAGAGATCCCAAAATGAAAACTCCCAGGAATATTATAACCAAATTTTAGAGTTTTCAGGTCATGGAGAAAATATTGCAAGCTGCCAAAAAGAAAGAATTCAAGTACTGTGGAGCCCCAGTCAGGATAGCACAAGATCTAGTAGCTTCTACATTAAAGGATTGGAGGGCATGGAATATGATATTCAAGAGGGCAAAGGAACTGTGATTACAACCAAGAATTACCTACCCAGCAAAACTTGTGTAATCTTTCAGGGGGAAAAATGGGACTTCAGTGAAAAAGAGGACTTTCAGACATTCATGATGAAAAGACATGAACTGAATAGAAAATTTGACTTTTAAATATAAGACCCTAGAGAAGCATAAAAAGATAAACAGGAAAAAGAAATCATGAGGCATGTCAAAAGGTTAAACTGTTTACATTCCTTCATTGGAAGATGATACTTCTAATTCATAAGAAGTTTCCCATTATTAGGGCAGCTGAAAGGAATACATTTAGACAGAGGGCACAGGTGTGAATTGAATATGAATGGATACTATCTGTAAAGCTTTAACTTTTGTTTATCCTTTTTTTTTTTTTTTCCTGTGGGGCAGGCAGAGTGGGATGGCTTATGTCTGGGACCAGATTTGGGCTCAGGGCCTCCTGGGTCCAGGGCTGATGCTTTGTCTGCTGTGTTATCCAGGTGCCCCATGATGACATCTTTAAAAGACAATTAAGGGGTGGAAGGAATGCATTGGAAGAAAGGGAAAGGGAGAGGTGGAATGGGGCAAAGTAGCTCACATACAAGCAAAAACTTATAGAGTGGAGGGGAAGATAGAGAAGGAGCAGGAGAGAGAGTGAGCCTTACTCTCATCAAAATTGGCTCGAAGAGGGAATACCATACACACTTTCCTGAGTGAAAGTGGGAGGGGGAATTTCTAAAGTTATTTTGTCTATTTTCTTTCACAACCTGACTAATGTGGAGATGTTTTACATGACTGCAAATTGAATTGCTTGATTTCTTAGGAAGGGAGGGAGGAAGCAAATTTGGAACACAAAGTTTTAAATCAATGAGAATTTGTTTTTACATGTAACTTGGAAAATTCTAAATAAATATAGAGGTTTGCTCCACTTGGTCTGTATATTTCATTGCATTTGAAGCTTTACAAAGCTAAGCCACTGCCAAGGGAGTGATCTCCAGCCTGGGAACTAGGGTTAGAGTACAAATACTACCATTATAAATAGTTTACATTTTTGTAGCATTTCACATAAGTAAAGCCGAAAATTCTAACTGTGATGTTTAAAAATCTAATGAGTGGTCACCTTAAATTGGAAGCTTTAGCAACCATCCTTTCCTCTGCCATCTTGGCTTCACCTCCCAAACCTCTATTTTAATAGATATGGTAGCACAAATAGAGGCAGCTATTGGGCAGTAAGCATTTATTAAGGTATATTAGGAGTTGTGTGTGTGTGGGGGGGACAGCCTTCATCTAGCTATCTATCTAAGAAAGTGAAAATGTCCCTGCTGCTGACAGCTGGTCCCTGAATGAAAAGAAACCCAGATCCTTTGCCACTTCTCCCAGAAGCCTGCCATGAAACAGGAAGCAGAGCCGTCCTCACACAGCTTGAAGCTAATTGGATGTTAGCACTGATTGACATGACTAACAGGAAGTTCTATAGGTGTAACTTCTGGACGCCAGGCAACTTCCAGATGCCAAGTCACATGTTTTCTTTTCAGGGGTGGCACTCCAATTCTCACACATAAATGTGAAGTAGAGTTCCATTAAGACAGTAAGAAAGCTCCTTAAGTAAATGGACACATTTTTTGGTTTGTCCCCATTACATATCCCAATAGTATTGACATCATCATGATCTTCTTCTTTTCTTCTTCTTCTTCATCATCATCATAAACAACAACTAGAGCTGTGATTTTATTGGTTTAGAGAACTGGAAAGAGTTCCTTGACCAGTATAAATCAGTCCCTGCTTTTCAATTTATACTCTTGCAGAGGTCTTTTGCTGGTCACCAATAGGTTAAGTGACTTGGTAGGATCACACAGAAGAATTGGACTTAGGGTTTCCTGATTCCTAGGTCAGCTCTTCACTTCTGCAAACTGTCTCTTATTTCATGTAGGCACTTAAATGCTTATTTGAATTGAATCAAATCTATCGGGTGGGTAGTTCAAGTATAATTATCCCTAATACACAGATGAGGAAACTTGGGCCCAGAGAACATTAATTTGTCCATGGATCCTGAGTTTTGGAGATAGAACTGATACAGAATCACTAATTTTACAGAAGTCTCTTCCCTTAATTTGTCTGAAGGTCCCTTTATAGATTATATTCTATGATTCTAATAAGGGCGGCTAAGTGGCACAGTGGATAGAATTCTGTGCCTGAAATCAGGAACCATGTGACCTATTCCCAGTAGGGCAAATCTGGCCTGACACTAGCTGTGTGACCCTGGGGAAGTCACTTAATCTCTCTCTGCGTTAGCTTTCTCATTTGTAAAATGGGGGAAATAATAGCATCTATCTCACAGGGTTGTTGTGAGGACAAAATGAGGTATTTTCAAACTTTAATGTTTTTACCTATTATTGAAGGAGAACTCATATTCTGGAATGAATGTGAATTTGGAAAAAGAAAGAGTGATTCATTCATTTATTCCTTCCTTCATTCATTTATAGACCCATGGTAATCAAGTACAAGGTCAACAAAGTCAGAAATATTGCAGAGCCCTTGAAGAATGTGTATGTTGCTGGCCATTCAAAACTCCTTAGTGGGAGAGGAAATATCTCTGTCCCATAAGAAAAGCACTTTGGTGCTATGCTGAATCCCAGCTGCTGCTTTCCCCCCACTTTGTTCCAAGGCTAGACACAGAAAATTCGGCATCCAGCTTCTAATATAGAGTGCCCTACTGGGAAATAAAGCTGCCACCAGTTAAATTCATTACCACAGATGGCACCAGTCTTAGAGTCACTCTAAATTACTCGAAAAATTGGAGGAGCTAGTTATGAGCAAAATCATTGGCTTCAAAGGTTTCCCAGCCTAGCTAATAGATCACATGGCTGAAGCTTTTTACCTCGAGGTCACTGGTTTGACCAGGGCCCAGTTTCCTGCTGATAAAAAAAAAGTACTCTTTCCATCTGACAGCTGGCCCATGGCATTTCTGTGAAATGAACTGTTCTCTAGCCAGGTCTTGGTGAATAGTCATCCTTCCAACCCCTGGCTATACACAGAGTCAGCACTTTTCCTGATGTCTCTCTAGACTACCAAGATTTCTGTGAGAATTAAAGGTTATAGAACTCAGGGAGCTGTGTAGCAGGTTCTTTAACTGGCTGACCTAGGAAAAGGCTGGGATTTGGTTGCTTAGGGAAAGTGTCAGTGATAGGATTTGAACTAAAGGTATTGTAATCTTTAAGATGTTTTTTCACTCCTGTGACAGATAAGTGCCAGGTATAAGGTAGGTAGGTTGGTGCAATTGATAGAGTGCTGGGCCTGAAATGAGCAAGTTTTATCTTCATGAATTGAAATCTGGGGGCAGTTAGGTGGCACAGTGGATAGAGCACCGGCCCTGGAGTCAGGAGTACCTGAGTTCAAATCTGGCTTCAGACACTGAACACTTACTAGCTGTGTGACCCTGGGCAAATTAATTAACCCCAATTGCCTCACTAAAAAAAACAAAACAAACAAACAAACAAAAAACCCAAAAACGAAATCTGGCCTCAGATACTTGCTAGCTGTATGATGCTGGGGAAGTCACTTAACCCTATTTGCCTCAATTTCTTCATTTGTAAAATGAGCTAGAGAAAGAAATGGCAGGCTACTCTAGTACCTTTGCCAAGAAAAATCCAAATGGGGTGATGAAGAGTTGGACCTGGGGGGCAGCTAGGTGGCACAGTGGATAGAGCACTGGCCCTGGAGTCAGGAGGACCTGAGTTCAAATCCAGCCTTAGACATTTAAAAATTACTAGCTGTGTGACCCTGGCCAGGTCACTTAACCCTCAATGTCCCCCCCCAAAAAAAAAAAAAGATTTGCACCTGACTCAACAACAAATAAGGGTAGGAGGAGAAGGGATCCTGGTAAAGTCAGTGAAAATTTAATTTATTTGAAGATTACTGCTTCTCATTTTTGGAAGCTTAAAGCAAAACACACACACACACACACACACACCCTTTAGTTTTATTGATACATTTTTGTTTTTACATAACAGATCTCCTCCCTCCCTCTTTGTAACAAAGAAAAGCAAAATAAACTCACCTGGTGATCATATCAGACAATAATAATGATGATATTAATAGCGAGCATTTATATAGTGCTTTGTACCAGGTACATAGTTAAGAAACAGCTAGGTGGCTTGGTATGCTGAATCTGAAGTCGGCATGATGCAAGTTCAAATATGGAGAAGGAATTGGTAAACCACTCCAGTATGTTTCCAAGAAAACCCCTTGGGGAAAATAGCCCATGGGGTAATGGAAAGTTGGACATGACTAAATGACTGAACAACTACATGTTCCAGGCACTGTGCTATGTACTTTAGAAATATTATCTCATATGATCCTCACAACAATCCTGGGAGATGGGTGCTATTATCCTCATTTTATAGTTGAAAGAACTGAGGTTAAGTGACTTTCCCAGGGTCCTATAGCTAGTAAATCTCTAATCTGGTCTTCCAGATTCTAGGCCCGGTGTTCCATTCATTGCACCACTTAGATGGCTACATATGTATATGTAGACGCCAGTGTCTATGCAATAATCTTTGCCCATGGTCTGTACTGATATTAGGGAGGCAACTTCTTCTCTTTTCTGGGGCCAAGGGTGGTCATTACAATTAACCAGCATTAAGCTTTGATTTTGTGCTCTTTTCATTAAAACTATTACATAGATTATTCTCTAGGTTTGCTTATTTCACCCCATATCCTTTAGTGTTAGTGCCTCCTTACTATTGACCATCTCTATTATATTCTGTCTGTATCTTGTTTGTATACAACTGGTTGCATGTTGTCTTCCCTTGTGGATTGTAAATTCCTTGAGAGCAGAGACCTTTTTCTCCCCTCTAGCACATAAGTAAGTGCTTAACAAATACTAGTTGACTGAGTCTATCTGTTTATACAGATTGACCTATATTCCTCAGATGCTTTTATTTTAAATATTTCCTATAGAATTTAGTCTTCTGTTATATTCATGTAGCAAATATCATTTAGTCATACCCTAATCAGTGTGTATCAGATTGTTTCTATTTTTTTTCTCTCACAAAATTACTTGTATTACACTTGGACTGCTGTTCTATTTTTCTTGTTTTTCTTTGACTATAGTACTTTCCTCCATAAAAATTCTATCCATCATTCAAGACCCAACTCAGATGCCAACATGTAGGATGTTAAAACTGTAAGGGACCCTGGATCATGTCTGGCATAATCCCAAATATGATGCTATAATTTTGTTGTTGTTGAGTTACTTCAGTTCTCTCTGACTTGTCAGGACCCCATTTTGGGTTTTCTTGGCAAAGATACTGGAGTGGTTTGCCGTTTCCTTTTCCTGCTCATTTTGCAGATGAGAGAAATGAGGCAAACAGGGTTAAGTGACTTGCCCAGGGTCACACAGTTAATGAGTATCTGAGGCTGGATTTGAATTTAGGAAGATGAGTCTTCTCAATTCTAAACCCAGTGCTCTATCCACTTTGACACCTAGCTGCCTCTCATAATAAAACTATAATACAAAATGTAATTATGACTGAGGAAAAAAAGCTTAAGTATCAGAAAGAAGTGATTTACACAGGTTGGATTGTGTCATGATATTTCCCTTTATAATTCTAGCCTGCATTGGTTTCTCAACTTCCTGCCCTTACTCCCTGTATCACAGACCGTAGATCTCTTTGACATGTTTGCTCTTATCTTCCCTATATAGAGCTTCTGGTTCATGTGGTAGTCTGGGTACCCTCAAAATTAGAACTCTTTTATTCCTAACTCCTTTGAAAGTGGTTTGTGGGATTTGAACTTAAAACATAATATTTGAAAGCTTGAAAGGCCCATGTACGCATAATTCATTTCATAGAGTCTACTAGAAGTGAATTGATTTGATCTAAGGTACACAGCTAGCCACTGGCAGGGTTAGGCACAGAACTCAGATTTTCTGGCTCCCAGTCAAACAATCTGCATTATATCTTATTGTCTGTTTCAGCCGGTTTTAAGAAACTCATTTTTAAAAAGGCTCTGGACACCCTTGATAAAGAACTGCTTAAATTAGAAGGCTAGAATGTTCTCTTATTCCCATTGTATTAAGAGCTAGAATTAGAGACTGACTTACAGATTTATAGAACAGGCTCTATCTAAGGTGTTCTTAGCACATCTCTCTCTCTCTCTCTCTCTCTCTCTCTCTCTCTCTCTCTCTTTGCAGGGCAATGAGGGCCAAGTGACTTGCCCAGGGTCACACAGCCAGTAAGTGTCAAGTGTCTGAGGTTGGACCTGAACTGAGGTCCTCCTGAATCCAGGGCCAGTGTTTTATCCACCGTGACACTCAGCTGCCCACTAACTTTCTTTCTAATATTATCCTTAGCTGTACCTGAAATTTTACAATTACTCCCATTTTAGAGATTTTGACTTGTAAGATTTCCAACTTAAAATACAAATGGACTTGAGAGATATTCTTCCCCTCTCTAGTACTCACATTTTTCTACTCTATAAAGTGAATTGGTTGTACTAGGTAACGGATTTGAAATAAGAAGGCCTGGCTTCAAATCCTGCTTTGCTCCTTAGTATTTATGTGACCTTGGAAAGTCATTCAACCTTTCTGGGCCTCAGTTTCCTCATTCATAATGAGAGGGTTGGACTATATGTTCTTTAAAATCCCTTCTAGCTTCACATCTATAATCTTATGTCTAGGGTCCCTTCCGACTTGAACCTCCTATGAATTTTCTCTTGAACTGAGCCTTGAATGATAAACTTCCATTTATATCCACTTTTCCCCATCATTGCTTTCCCAGTATACCACAAGTTCCTATAGGAATGAAAATCAGAGCAAGTGCCTGTGTGATGCTAGCAGTAGAAATAACCAAGCCTAAAGGGAAGGAAAAAGATCATAGAAATCAACTTCAATTTATATGGAGGTAAAAAGAGGCATTGAGATATGCAGCAAGATGCATCCAATCTCTGAGTCTTAGTTTATCCATTCCTGGGTACAGGTAGATAATATCCTGAGTCACTTGCTCATAGGGTTGTTGCAAAGATCAAATGAGAGAATGTATGCAAAGGGTTTCACAAAACTTATAGAGATATATACATAACCAGTTACTTTATTGCCTTCTTCATAGCATTTCTGAGACTATCTGATAAAGTAGCAGCAGTAAAAGGGCTTTGAAAACTATCAAGCATTCAATCAAATAAAGAATTCTTAGTAATGACATTATTCCTGTCACCAGCCTCTTGGGCATTTCAAAAAGGCCTCTTGCTCCAATTCTGTTCAGTTGTGAGCTGTTGCTTCTCTGACCCATACTTGGCCTTGGAGAAAAGCTACAAAGTCAGAAAAGTTATATTCTCTTCTTCCACCCTTTCAGCAACCACCTCTCTTTCCATAATCTTCCCCATTCGTCTCCCACTGATCTCTGAGGAGGAAGTTTTATGGTGTGTAATAAAGAGTAGGCTGCTTTAGAGTTAGAGAACCTAGTTTCAAGTCCACAGTTTATCCTTACTCCTTTTGTGATTTAACTTTTCTGTGTCTCAATTTCTTTATCTGAAAATGAGAAGGTTGGAATAGATGGTCTCCAAGGTCCTGTGGAGAAGAAAAATAAAATGCCATATTGGTCCAAGGATAGACAGCTTTATGCACCTCCTTACATGAATGTTCTTACTCTAATTGGTTTCTGTATGCCATGGTATGCTATTTATTGGTTATATAATTGCTGCCAAGAGGATGAGCCTTATGGAAAAAGGTCTGCTAAGAACCAAGCCAAATCGTTGCACAAAAAATCACTTTCCAGTGAATGGCATCCCTAGCTAGCTTTGAATAAGCTTACTATTTCCTTTCCCACTGGGCTCTGAAGTCATTGACTTCCATGTTATAGGCCTAGTTAATGAGAAAGATTTTCTCTCGCCTTTTCCAGATTCCAACTCTCCATCTATGATGGAAAGATTTGATGAATCTGATGGCTACTTCCCTTCTGAAGCCTGAAGGCGCTCATGCTATGCCTTTGTTCCCCAAGATTCCCATTATTGGAAATCTTTAAGGTAATCTTTCCATCCTCCAAATCTCCTCCAGCTAGGTCTCTTCCCTTACCCATACAAATTTCCTTACCCTCCTTGTATTCTGTGTCCATAAGAACCTACTAGGGGAAGGAAATTCTTTTGGGTTACCTTGATGCTAAGAGCTTACTAACTAACAACATCATCCTATTTTACGCTTCCTAGGGGAATATGTATTTTAACAAGATGTCCTTGGAGTAGAGAAGCAGGGAATGATTCAGTTGAAATAAACAAATACAAAATGTTCTTAGTACCTTCCACATGCAAGGCATTGTGGGAAGCACTGTGCTATAGTCGGTTTAAAGAGAAGTAAGGAACAGTTGCTACCCTCAAGAGCATATAGCAATTCTTAGCAAAGATTGGGCATGCACAAAAATAACCATTCCAGGAAGCAGAAAGTTTAATTTGGCATTCCTTCTTGTGTATTTTATTATTGTGCTTTTTTCTGTCATTGGTGATGATGAGATTATCATTGACAAAATACAAGGAAAAGGGCACTAGACTTAAGAGTGTTAAATGCTTGAACCCTTGGCTACTTATTTCAGTTCTCTGTGTGGTTCATTTTCCTCAACTGTACTATGGGGTAATGATTATTACACTCCATAACTCAGAGGGCCATCTAGGAGAAAACACTCTGGAAACCATATCACTTGTTATAAATATCAATGTAACATGTCAGCTCAGTTTAGTAGACAGACTAGAGTCAAGAACAGTGGGGTTCAAATACCTCTGATATTTACTAGTTGTGGGAGTACAGAGTAAGTACTTAATAAATGCTTGTAGGTTGAATGACAACCTCTATGAACATCAGTTTCTTCATTTATCAAATGGGGAAAATAAAACCCGTAGTATCATATTATAATAGTAATATGATATTACAAAATCATATTACACACTTAAGGTGTTTTTGCAAGCCTGAAAATGCTATACAAATGTCAGCCATTTTTATTTTTAAATGTTAATTAATACAATTGTTAATTAATATAATTATAATATAATTAATATAACTAACATTATGGTCAGCTGGAAAGAACAGCTACTCTGTAGTCTAAGGACCTGCATTCTAATCCTGCCTCTGATGTGTACTACTTGTGTGACCTTAGGTGATTCATTTGCCTACCCTGGATCTCAATTCCTTGCAAAATGAAGGGAACTCTGAGGTCCCTTTCCACTCTACACCCCAGGCATTTCTTTCTAGCATCTAAGTTTGCTGAGGCTAGGGACCACATCCTTCTCATCTATTTATCTCTACTCTGCCTTCTAACATACCAGAGACAACACATAGAAGAGACTTGATATAAGTGAGGGAATGGATAAATTAAGTAATCTTATGAGTGCAGTTAGTATAAATGTATAAGGGAGGCTCACATTGTTATTAGAGTTCAAAGGAAGAAAATATCTCACTTGGTTCATGCAAGCTCTTCATGAACTAGTCAGCCTTCCCTCCCAGAAACACAGGTGCGTGGGATCAGTTTGTACCCCAATCCCTGAACCCTTGCCTCCACTTGGGGGTGATGACTAGGGTGAATTTAAAACTGAGATACCCAGATGCTTTGGCAAGGCTGGAGTGGACCATGGATGCCCAATTAAAATAAATCACAGTAATTGAGTTGTCACATGGGCCAGGCCTTTGATGACTGTAGAAAGGAAATGCTGATGCCATCCAAAAAAAAAAAGCCTAGAAAATTATTGCTTGTGGAAAGAGTGATGAAGCTACACAGGGACAGGCTTATTGCATGCCTCAAGAAGCCTTGGGTTACCTGTGACCAGGATCACCAGGATAATGTGCTAAGGGACAAGGTTAGTTCATTAGTGGTACCTTAATTCAGGCAGCCAATATGATTAGGACATGGTACATGGTTGACCTCAAAAGTAATTTCAAAGTGACCTTCTCTGGCCATAAGTGAATATGACTCTGGGACCTGGCATCCTCCACTAGAGTGCTCATTTGATACCTCATCAGGGCAAGGTGACCTTAGTCTCTCAAAACTCTTGACAACTGAGGTCGGGCTTTGATAGCTTCTAACAGGCTGGGAAACCTCAAATACCAATCTATATACATTCAGATGTCATCTTCAACAGGTTGGCTGTGGGGTGAATATTTTTTACAATAATAACTCCCCATCACCATCTGGAGTGAGATAAATTCTGAATATAAGGAGATAAGGAAAAGTAAAGAGGAGGGAGTGAAGCATGGATGGGACTATGGGTATTTTTGTTAACATTTAACAACTGGCTCTCTGAACAACAACAACTATATATATATATATATATATATATATATACATTTATGTGTATATGTATGTGTGTGTATATATGTATATATATATATATATACACACATAGATCCATACACATACCTATATATACATCTACATATGTGCACATATATATATGCAGAATACATTTTTAACTTTAATCTGTATTCTTTACATTTTTCCATAAAGTTTCTTAAGTCTAGATAATCGAAAAAATAATAAATGAAGCTCTGATTTGTAGCATTTACTGATTTCACAAGTGCATATGTTTATACAAAAAAATCAATAATTGGCTCTCATATACTCCTGGATGAGGATTTCCTGGGTAGTGTTTGGGGAACAGGACCTTGGGTAGAAATTCCTCCAGAATGTTTTTTTGCATGTTGGCAATGAGCTGGTTGGCAAGGAGGTTATAGAAGAGTTGGCCAGATATAGCTTTCAAATGGTCTATGAGAAATGCAGAGTAAAGGTGTGCTAGATATATGCTTGCCTATTTGATGTTTCAAAAACAATGACTGATTCAGGGTGGATGGATGAACAGCTTGGGGCCCTTGGTATCATGTTAAACTTCTATTTAGGATCAAATGACCTGCAATTTGTGGATTAGTGTAAAGAGTCCTGAACCAGGATAAGTAGACCTGAATTCTAGACCTGAAAATTCTTCTAATTCATTATCATCAAAATAATTAATAATAATTAATAAGCATTTATTAAGTCTCTACACTGTACCTAATTAGGCACTGTACATACAAACATTAAACATCTTTGCTCTCAAGGAGTTTACATTCTATTAAGGGACACAATGTTTTCTCATATATATATATACACACACACACAATAAATGGAGTAAACATGAGGGAATTGTTTGATCCTGCACAAGTATCTCTATCCTCCGGACCTCAGCTTCCTAATTTTAAAAATGGAAAGTTTTGAGCAAATCATGCCTAAGATCCCTGAATGAAACTTATTAATTAATCGAAACTTTGAATTTTACAAATTAGGAATTTAAATTCCAAACCGGTAGAGAGATTTGGGAAAGATTGCCTTCACATGGGCACATATGTGCCTGCCTGCGCATGTGTACACACACACACACACACACACACACACACAGGAACAGAGCAGGTAGTTTATTCCCACACAGAAAAGGGGAATAACAAGTAATAAAGAATCATAGATTGATTAGAATAAAATCCAATCAGAGCTTTGCTAAGATACAGTTACTTTGCAAGGTTTTTAACCATTTTATATTTCAACTCTGCTGAGAGTAATCGAATCAAACTTCAAGTGGAATCAACTTTCTGTGGGCATTTCTCTCTGTTTTCAGTGCTTTCTGGTTTGCAAACTCAACTCTGCTGTTGCTGCTGCTATCCTAATAGCTCTTATAGGCACTAATTTTATCACCTGAGTTTAAAAGAACTCTTTAATGTTTATAGGGAAAGGGAATATGAAAGGAGAAGCAAGGCAGGTTGGGTCCCCTGGTACAAGTCCTAATAATTTAGTTAATCTCATGAGGAGTGACTTTATAGCGAGATTCTGCCCCATCAGTGTGGTAGGGAAGGGTAGGACCTTTCCACTATTCCTAGAGTTATACTTTTTTCTTCTTAGTTATTGCCTTCAAGTGCTCCAACAACGTGAAGCTTTATCTTCTTGATTCTCCTGTAAGACCTCAGATAATCAGCTTTTTTGGCTCAGCAACCAATGAGGAAGGATGCTCCTAGTGATGAACCATACATAGCCATGAGCAGGCAGATGACAGCTACACTTGTTCAAGTCTCCACATTGTCCCTTGGCGAAGTCATAGAAAATATGTGAATGTTCCAAGGGGAACTGAGAGGAAGTTTATCAGTTTGACTGCAATGTCAAGGCATTCTCTAAGTTCCCTCTCACATCTATATCCTGTGTTCTAACATCCCTTCTGATGCTTACACACCATGTCCTATGATTGAAAATTGTATATGCTAAAGATAAAATGCTCTGATGTGCTGTGCTCTCTGTTCTATATTTTCTGTTCCAAGGTCCTTCTTAGTCCTCACATTCTATTTTCTAACATGCTGTGTTCTAGGGTCACTTTTGTCTTTGATATTCTGTGATCCTTTAATTCTAGGGTAGCCACTCAGGAGAGGGGTGATGGGATCTGTGTGCATGGTTCAGGAGGCAGCTGTGACTTTCTGAATAGCCTGGAATTTGGCTGTGGAAACTCACAGCCGGGAAAGCTAGACTAATAGATGAATGAATTGACAATGTGTGAATAAGTTATTCTGCTAAGCGGACATTGAAGTGCTGGCAGATGTGGGCTATATCCCTTATTTTCTGCATAAATGGGCTGGTTTGGAAGAAGAGATGCCACTGAAAAAGCACAGCTTCCAGACTCTGTTTTCCATTTGAGAGGAGAAATAATTGACTATTTTAAAAGTCAATGATAAAGTCACAATTGTTTGTCATTGATTCATAAAATGCAAAAGCTAAAAGGGACACTGGAGACCCTGTAGGAAGTCTGGTGTAGCAGAAAGAATATTGGTTCTAAAGTCAGAGGACCTGGGTTCAAATTTTGCTTTTAATTCTTGTTAGTTGTGTGATCTTGGACAAGTCACTTAATCTACATTGGTGTCAGTTTCCTCATCTATAAAATGAGTGGTTTGGGCTTCAGATAACTCTTTCAACTCATTTCATTTTACAAATGAGGAAACAAAGACCCAAAAATGAATTTTCTCACCCAACGTTGTAGTCTCATTGCTAGAGTTGGGTATTAGGTATTGAAAATACCATGTTTTTGCTCATTTTGCCTACTTCATGAGTTCTTTATTGAACAATCTCTCTGAAAACATATGAAATTCTTTGGACTTTAGCTTAATTTAACTCCCACATGCAACTGAGAGTGGGAACATCAAGGAGGCCAATGTCATTGGATTGTAGACTGCATGGTGGGTAGAGGTGAAGAGGTTGCAAGGTGGTGGTGACAAGTGCAAAATACTGGAAAGGTAAGGGAAGGAAAGTTATGAACGCCAAGCAGCAATAGTTCAAGTGGGAGGTGGTGAGAGCCAACAACAGAATGAAGGCAATATCAGAGGAGAGAAGGGAACTTATTTGAGAGATGTTGCAAAGGTGAAATCTACAGGTCTTGGAAACAGATTATATATGGGGGAGGGGGGTGAGAGATAGTGAGATTACACCTAGGTTTCAGGTGGAGGTACCCTTGACAGTAATAGATAAGTTTGGAGTGGGAAGGGTTTAGGTGGAAAGAGGAGTTCAGATTTAAATATGCTAAGTTTAAGATATCTACTGGACATCCAGTTTGGGATGTCTGAAAGGCAGTTGGAGATGTAAAACTGTAGTTCAACATAAAAGTCAGGGCAGCATAGGAAGATGTAAGAATCATCAACATAGAGATAATAATGAATCTGTGAGAACTGATGAGATCACCAAGTGAGTAGTGTAGAAAAAGAAGAGAAGAGGTGTGGGGAAAGAAGCTTGAGGGACACCTATGTTAGAAAACATGATCTGGAAGAGGGTCTAGTAGACTGAGGAGGCAAACCAGGACATGGTGATGTTTCTATCCTTTCTTTTACTTTCCTATCCTATCCTCCCTTACTCTATCCTATTCCATCCTGCCTGACCCTATGCTCTATCCTATCCCCTATCCTATCCTATCCTTTCCTATCCTCTATCCTATCCTATCCTATTCTGTCCTGTCCTGTACTATCCTCTATCCTATCCTGTCCTGTACTATCCTCTATCCTATCCTATCCTATCCTATCCTATCCTATCCTATCCTATCCTATCCTATCCTATCCTATCCTATCCTATCCTATCCTATCCTATCCTATCCTATCCTATCCTATCCTATCCTATCCTATCCTATCCTATCCTATCCTATCCTATCCTATCCTATCCTCTATCCTCTCCCCTATGCTCTCCCCTATCCTCTCCCCTATCCTCTCCCCTATCCTCTCCTCTATCCTCTCCCCTCTCCTCTCCTCTATCCTAACCTCTATCCTAACCTCTATCCTAACCTCTATCCTCTCCCCTCCTCTCCTCTCCTCTCCTCTCCTATCCTATGTCTTCCCATGCCATCCCATCCTATCCCATCCTATCTTGTCATTCTCCCTTAGATCTAAAGCTGGAAGACATCTATTTCATTTGGCGCTCTCATTTTACAGATAAGGAGATCAAGACCAGAGGAGCTTAAGTGCTTTATGCCACATTCCACAGGTAGTAAGCTTCAGAGAAGAGATTTAAAAGTCAGGTCCTTTCACTCCAGGGACAGAAGCTTTTCAATTGCAACGTCTCTAATGAAGCTTCCCAAGGATCTGTGCTCAGCCCGGCGCTGTTGAAAGTTTTATCAGCATCCTGGGTAGAGACATCGATGGCACGGTTATGAAATTGGAACATGATGCAAAGCCAGGAGGGCTTGCAAATACTTTGGTTGACAGGATCAAAAAAAAAAAGGCTCCGAGATAAAGAACATTAGATCAAGTCTAGTAAGATGAAATTGATTAGGGATTGATGTGAATGATTACTCTGGTTCAAAAACCAATTTCCTAAGTTGAAGGGTGGGTGAAGTAGTTTATCTGAAAAAAAGCCTGGTGCCTTGTGAACTGCAATCTGCCTATGATTCAACAGTGAGATATGACAATCAATACAGATAGAAAGTGTCTGGGACTAGGGAAAAAGGTAGTTCCATTGTATTCTTTCCTAGGCTGACCACACCTGGGGTATTGTGTTCAGTTCTTGGCTTCACAGGCACTAGTCTTACTCTGAATGACTCTAAAGCAGGAGATCTTAATCTGGGGTCTGTGGAGTCTATGAATACATTTCAGGGGGTCTGTGAATTGAAATGGGAAAACTTACATATTTATTTCAATATAATTGGTTTCCTTTGTAATGCTACATATTTTATTTTATGTATTTAAAGACATTAGTCTATAAGGAACCTCTGCATAGTCTTTACCAGATTGTCCGAGGGCTCTGTGACACAAATAAAGGTTTAGTATCCTGATCTACAGGATGAAGTTTAGAGCATTGGTTAAAAGTTTAATAGAGGTGAATACAGGCTAATGGAAGGCATAGTGAACACAGACTCTTTGAGACCTAAGAGCCTAATGAAGCCACATGGTGCAGTTAGAAATTCAAGGTACAATATGCAACCTGTAGTCATCATTATAGAATATGGAGACTGATAGGAGAACATAGGTAGCACTAACATAGGGAATTGTTCTTTAGAGACAGGTAGTCCACGAACATTAGAAATTCCTGATAGAGTTCTACTTTCTTCATTGCGAAATACACTAACACCTGCCTTTTGGTGATGCAAGGAATCCTATGTAAGCTTGCTTCAAGTTGAGGGTAGAGTTCTTTAGATCTAATGAATTCCTCATTCTCATATATGCTATTGTGGTTACCAATCTGAGAGGGTTGCTTTGGGAAATTGTGGAACTAGAAAGATGTGCTCATCAATGAATTGGGTATTCTTATTTAAAGGACTACAAACATCAATTATTGCAAAAATTTGCTTAGTTCCTCAAAATATTCTTAAATTCTGATCCCCTTAGTTTTTGCACATATTCTCACTCTTTTCATATTAAATCCTTTCTTTTCCATTTTTGCTTTTGTTTCATTTTGGCCTCTGCCTCTTTGACAAGATCTCATTAAATCCTGTCCTTGTACAAGGGACCAATGTGTCCCTGGTTTGAAACATGTGGCATAATCACTGTACATTAGGATTTGGTGATAATAGGGAATGGCAAGGGAGAGAAGGATCGGGATGCTTTGATAACCTGAGTGCCCTAAAACCTGCCCCTATTTTTCAGTAGTGTAGGAAACGTCCTACTGTCAGCTAAGTGGCACGGTGGTTAGAGCACTGGACCAGAAGTCAAGAAGATAAGATGAGTCGAAATCTAACTTCAGACACTTATTGGCTGTGTCACCCTGGGCAAGTCACTTAATCACTGTTTTAATTCCATTTTACCATCTGTAAAATGGAGTTAATAATAGCACCCACCTCCCATTTTTATTGAGAATCAAATGAGATAATAATTATAAAACACTTAACACAGTGCCTGGGTCCTTTCTGCATCCTATAGGAAGGAGACAGGAGGATTAAAGCACCACCCATTTTATTTAATCTTCCCTGTTTACTGGTAATGACCATTGAATAGCTGGCAAATTTTTCAACAATGCATTTTCTGGAGGTGCAGGGCCATTTGGTGGCTCTTGCAACAGTCCATTTGAAAGGGAAAGAGAGAGAGACTAGTGCTTCAATGGGTCTCGGCTCCCAAACCTAATCTTGTTGCCCCAGGAAATACAAACAATTAGACATGACATCTAGCAGGGAGGCAGTGACCAAATTGAAGATGACTACTCTTGCCCTAGCTCTTTTTACTCATCTTAGGCTTATGGGAACATTACAGAATACTATATTACTGAGGTGTGTCCTGATAGAGAATGGCAATATAGAAAAAATCAGAAAGGATTCAGGGAAAGAAATAAGTTCCCTGTAGACCAGATATTATCAGAAGGAGAAACTTTCTTGGCTTTGGAAACTTATGGAATCCAATGAAAATTTGTTCATTGAATATTAATTTCATAAATTGGAGGAATTAACAAAGGATTCCCTGTTGCAAGGCCACTATATAGTCATGACAAGATAGCCATATCTCCTTTCCAGTGGGTTCAGGCCAAACTCATTCAAGCTTGGCCCTCTCTGGATGAGTTCCCTGCCTGCCATTTTGATATTTCATTATGTTAGTGTTGACTGATAGAGTTAAATGTTCTTAGTTAGTTGCATGATACTGATTTTCTGAACAAGTCCCCATTTCCCAATTAGCAAACTGATTCAGAGGCCTTTAAAGATAAATTCTTGGATTGCATTCCTATTACCTAAAATCCATTGCTTGCTCTATTTTTTTTCCACGGTTACTATATAAACTATAGCCCTGAATGGTGGTGTTCTCCCAGCACCCTCTTCCAGTTATATAAAGGAACAGAATAGCTTGACACGACAGAGTTATGGATATAGTTATTAAAACATGGGGTCAAAAAGAGGGAGATTTGCAATCAGCCCCTCTGAACCTTCATTAGCTAATAACAGAAGAGAAAAACAATACCCTGCTGCTTTTTCTACTCCCACTAATTCCTCTGTCCATTGCCCAATTCTCTGTGATCCCATTTGGGGTTTTCTTGGCAGATACTCTGGAGTGGTTTGCTATTTATTTCTAGACCTTAGAAAATTCAAGGGTTATTAGTGGTGAGGCCACTAACAAAGGTCATTTCCTAGATAGAAGTACAAGAATGATTAGACCAAATGCATATTGGAGATGGAATTGTGGGATGAATTTATTTACTTAGTGTGATTATGTATCACCTGCCCTCCTTAACTAGCCAGGCTGCCAAGTTTCTCAATCCCTCCCTCCACATTTACTGAGGGACTTGTGTTATTTAAGACCAGTAAGTCAATGATATTGGCCCTTTCTGAATGCCCTCAGTTTCTATCTTGTACTAAGAAAGTGCCAGTGACATCTTCCTAGGCCGTGACATCCCTAAGTCTGACCAGCATGTCATGGCCACCACAACTGTAGCCTCATTGAATAAGCAGAGACTCTTAATGGCTTTCTCAACTTCATTCTCAGTAAAGAACATAGTGCTTCCAGTATTATACCTACAGTATGACATTAGGCCAACTCTCATAATTCCATCTGGAGTTTTCAGGACTATTGCCCTTAGACATTGGGTTTCTAGAGCTTTGGAATGAACTTCTCAAATACCACCTTCATTTGTTGGCCTCCACCTTGACCAATTAGAGTGAGTTCCTTGAAAAGATGATGTCCACCTCAGTCACTTCCATTTGGCTAATCAGAATGGTTCCTTCAGCCTGGTCCTTATTCATGCTGATAATAGAGATGGGGATGAAGTTAGGTGGTGCAGTGGTCCTGGAGTCAGGAGGAATTGAATTCAAATCCAGCCTCAGACACTTGAAACTTCCTAGCTGTGTGACCCAGGGTAAGTCACTTAATCGCAGTCACCTTAAACATTTGGGGCCATCTGTAGTCATCCTGATACATATCTTGCCACTGGACTCAGATGACTCTAGAGGGGAGAGTGAGGTTGGTGACTTTGCACAGCCCTCCATCCCTGAAATCCAACTTGCTGCAAGTCATGACATCACCCCTCGATGTCATCGTCCTCCTAGAGAATGAAGGGTAAACAACAAGAAGAAATAACACGATTTATGGTCAGGATATATACTGTAACAGCAGTCTAATCTTGGGGAAAATTTTTAAAATCTATGCTGAATTTGTTAAAAGTTCCCTCAATATGGAGAACAATAGATATAGACATGTTGCCCCCAGGAGCAAGTTGACACAGCTAGTGAATGCCAAAGTGAGGACTTAATCCCAGATTTTCTAACTGCCTTCCCATATCATGATACTATGGTTTTTGTGCTAGGAGCCTCGTGTGGATTATTATTAATGCTACTGTTCTCTGCAGCTCTTATCTCCTTTGAATTTCTCATCCCTTTCTCATTTCTTTTTGGGTCCCTAATCATCTAGCAGAATGTCTGAGCAAGCACACTCTAACCCTGCCCCACCCACCCCTCTGCTATGGTGGGCTTGTTTTCATTCCATCATTTCTCTCTATTATCTTCTGCCTTGAATTTATTTACCTCCATCCAGTGCTTTGAATCCCACTGAATGAAAACCCTTGTGTGAAATAAGGTTGCCCAGGAGAAACTAAAGAAAACATTCCAGTCAACGTTCCAGTTATGTATCTAGGGAGCAAAAAAGATGAGAAGGCTGGCAAAGAAAACATCTTTATTTTCATCAGCTTGCAGGCGGGGGGTGGGGGGGAATGATGTGGGGCCTATCTGTAATAATTTTCAATTTGAAAAAGGTGGTGACCTGTATCTGGCTAATATGATGAGAAAATTTGATTTATACAGAATCTGGAGACGGAAACAGCCTTAAAAATGTGAAACCAAAGGGGGAGATGCTGCAGAATTAAAAGAGAAAGCATATTTTTCAATGGACAAGGACTAAATGAGACAAGGGAATGGAGAAACTTCAACAATATTGCTGGGGGGAGGGGAAGAGAAATAAATATCACAACTTTTTATGGGAAGGTCTCAACCTCTAAGACCGAACACAACTCTTGGAGTTATGGGGAATGTAGGGGCAGAGACAGGGAAGTCTGATAGTAAAATGAGCTGGAAATAATGCTGAATTTGGAGTCAGATGACCTGAGCACAAATTTTGACTTTACATTTACTATATGTATATGAGATAATAATAATTTATTGAGTACCTACTATGTGCCAGTCACTGTGCTAAGCATTTAGGACACAAATAATAAAAAGAAAAACAGTCCTTGCCCTCATGGAACTTATACTCCCATGAGGGAAAACAATGCAGAAAAGGAAGCCAAAAAGGGAAGGGAAATGCCAGAGTACCTCACATGATGAGGAAGATGATGGAGTTGAAACCAAGCAGAGCAGCTGGTGGTAAATAAAAGTGTGACCTTGGGTAATTCATTCTGTCTGGAAAATGAAAAGATGGAGTATTGAGCCCTCTCTATACAGGGAGGCTAGCGGAGGAGTCTTTTCCTCCTCTCTCTAGCCGTCCAATTAAAGAAGCACAAGTAACTGAGGAGTATTGATAAAGTATGAGTCCTGGAGCTGAAACAATCTCTCTGATGATGATCATGGTAGTGTTGGGGGTGATAGTGATGACGGTTCCTGGTGATATTATCTGTTAATGGGTTTATCCTGGGTAGGCTTGATGAAGATGATGGTGATGGAACTGAAAACAGAGTACCTGATGGCAAATGGAAATGTGACTTCAGGTAATTCACTCTACCATTTTGGGTTTTACCTTCCTTATCTAACTATCACTAGCTCTGAACTAGTTTCCTTCCTGTTTTAAATTTCTAATCTTATCATTATATGCCTAGATTCAAATATACACCCACACATATATAAACATACATATGTGTTTATATATATGTGTGTGTGTATAAATTTTTTTTTCTATTATGTGCTAGCCACTGTATTAGGAAATACAGATACAAGGACAAAAAATTCAAAACAAGTCCCTGGCCCCAAGGAAGTTACATTCTAAGGACCCCATCAGCAATGTGGTATTATGGGAAAAAAAAAAAAAAAAACACTAGCTCTGGGATCAAAAGTTTATTGTTGTTCAGTCGTGTCCTACTCTTCATGCCCCAGTTGGGTTTTTCCTTGGTAAAGTTACTGAAGTGGTTTCCCATTTCCTATTCTAGCTCATTTTACAGATGAGTAAACTGAGGCAGACGGGGTTAAGATGACTTATCTAGGGTCACACAGCGAGTAAGAGTCTGAGACCAGATTTGGATTCTGGTCTTCCTGACTCTAGGTCAGGCACTTTATCTACTGGACCAGCTAGCTGCCCTCTGATATCAGAATAGCTGGCTTCAAACATTGCCTTTTATGGTCGTAACCTTTGCCAAGTCATTAACCTCTCTGGGCCTAAATTTCTTCCTTTGTAAAATGAAGGGATTGTATTAGATGGCATCTGAGGTGACTTCTAGTCCATAAATAGTTAGACTTCTGGTTTTGATCCTGCTTGCATTTAAAACTATGCCTCTGAACCTTATCTATAAAGAAGGTATAATCCTACTTTCATGACCGACCTCCCTCTCTCTCTCTCTCTCTCTCTCTCTCTCTCTCTCTCTCTCTCTCTCTCTCTGTCATGAATGAATTAAAAAAATGTGGCTCCTGTACTTGGCATTGTGCTAAGCAGACACACAATAGCTAGGCAATTTATGCCCTCAATGAGCTTGGATTGTGATAAGAGATCTTATCACAATAAGTGAGTGTTGGCCAGTGGCCAAGGGAAGATGTTTTCCACTGGGACATCACAAGGTTGGGCAACAAAACAAAAGGGAAATTAACTGATATGTACTTTTTAGAAGCTATGGTAGTATTGGTTTGATTCATAGTTCTCAGGGCAAGAAGTAGAAAAAAGAAAGGGGCCAGCAGTATTCTTTTTTTTTTCTTTTTTGGTGGGGCAATTGGGGTTAAGTGATTTGCCCAAGGTCACACAGCTAATAAGTGTCAAGTGTCTGAGGACAGATCTGAACTCAGGTCCTCCTGAATCCAGGGCCGGTGCTCTATCCACTGCGCCACCTAGCTGCCCCCTAGCAGTATTCTTGATCAAAGCTCGTCTATACCTCATCATTGACACTCTACTCCCCCTTAAAGGACATCCTCTGGTGCATCTGCTTCCACTTGCCAAACCTGGGAAGTCTCGGTCAACTTAGTTAATGACTGGTTTCAACTATAATCAGCCAAGACCTGGGGCTATGTCTGCTAGCAGGCCAAGGAGAAGAGGAAAGAATCTCCACTCTGCATCTGCCACTCAGCCTGGTTTCAAATCCCCAGAACACGATGGCCCTCCCAGGTTAAGCTCATCACCTAGAGTCTCATCATCACGCTGCTGACTCAGGCCTTGACTGACACCATCTCTCCCTTCTGATTGGAGGGCTGGAGGGTGGAAGATCAAACTCTACCCAATACCATCCTTTACAGAGGGCAGACACTGGACTTTTCAGCCCACTTCTCTCTGTATCTGCTGCTCTTCTTTGTTTCAACTGCAAGAACAAGAGGTCCCCTCAAGATGTTCCTTATACAGGTAGCCCCTGGTCTCTCTTCCCTCTCCCTTCCTGCCTCCTTCTGTATTGTCTTTCCTCATTAGACAATAAACTCCTTGAGGTCAGACACTAAGTTTTTAAAAAGAAAATTACATTTCCAGTGCCTAGCAAGGTGCCTGGCATTGATAAGCATTTAATGCATGTTTATTGCATTGGATTGGCTCTTTTTCTGTGTAGGGCCCAGTAAGGGAAATGGACAGTCAAGACTACCATTCCAATTAAAGCTGAAAAAGTCTTGAGAAGAGTGTTGGAGGTGGAAATTACATTTGTAAATCTTTGGGGTACATTTAAAGGTGAAGAGCTTTTTTTTGTAGGCGCTCGTTTTTGTGATTTGACAAGTGGCCCACCCCCAAATCTCTTCCTTACCAGTCTGCTGCTCCGGAGCCCCAAATCTCCCATTAGAAATTCATGCTTTTGAAGTAAGGCAAAGGGGATATAAGTTCTTTCTTAAGAGATATGCACACATTGTTCATGATTTGGATTTTAATCACATGCCGCATACTCTTCCAGAGCATTTGGAATTTTAGTATGTGACTAGAGAGAGAAATAAAACCTCTTTGAGCCCCAATTTCCCTGTTCCTTATGGAGATGATAATACTTATATTCCCTATTTTATGGGGCTATTTTGGAAAAAATAGTGGAAAAAAACACTGAACCTGGAGTCAAAAAGACCTGAGTTAAAATTTTGCCTCTGACACATTCTAGTTGTGTGACCTGGGGAAAGTCACTTAACTTCTCTCTGTCTCAGTTCCCTTAACCATAAAATGGAGATATTAATAGCATCTGCCTGCCAAGGTTCTTGTGAGGATGAAATGATATAATATTGTAAAGCACTATATAAATGCTATGTATTATTGTTACTGTCTTTATAAATATTATTATTATATGCTGCTAGGTGGCATAGATGATAGAATGCTGGTCTTAGAGTCAGGAAGACATAAGTTTAAAAATAAATCACTCTCTGTGCCTCAGTTTCCCCATCTATAAAATAAACAATAACCTCACATATTACAGGGTTATTGTAAGGACAATGAGATAAACATATGTAAATAATTTTATAAACTTTAAAGCGCTATAAATGCTAGCTATTATTAGGCAGCTATAATTAGGATATAAAATGTATTCTAATTCACATGGCAGGTATTTTTCTTTTTTTTTTGTCGGGGGGGGGAGAAATTAGGGTTAAGTTACTTGTCCAGGGTCACATAGCTAGTAAGTGTCAAGTGTCTGAGGCTGGATTTGAACTCAGGTACTCCTGAATCCAGAGCTGGTGCTTTATCCACTGTGCCACCTAGCTGCCCCTGCAGGTATTTTTCAGAGGCAGAAGCTATCTAGTTATATTTGATTAAATTAGGCATTATATATTTTTTCCTCCCTGATTTTGGTGATAATCAATGATAGATACCTGAAGTTCAAGGATTAACTTTGCCCCAGTTAAAACATATTGAAAATGTAAATTTAAATCCCACGTTCTCCATGAAGCTTTGATCACCTCTACTGTCTCTTCATTCTGAACTCCTACAATATTCATTCTCTGGAAGATACAGAGAAGTGCCTGGGTCTAATGGTCAAAGGGACAGCCTTGGAGTCAAGAAGACTTAGCTTCAGGTCCTGTTGCTGATACCTGTAGCTGTGTGACTATGAACAAGTCACTGAATCTGGCAGCATCCCAGGAAGTTTTCTGAGGTCAGAGGTTATATCAGTTAGGGACGTTATCATGCTTGGAGTTCTTTACAATGATGAAATCACAGGTCTTGACCCATGTAAAACAAATGAAATGAAAACCACTTTGACATATATTCCTTAGGACTATAAGATGGTATAGCCTGTGGGAGACTGCTTCTTCTAATCTACTTGTAGGGGGCCACCTTCCTGGGGTTTTGGATTCCTGGCTAGCCTCTGTCCTCTGATGGCTACGGGATTTCTGATTCAGGCACTCGCTCTGATCCAAATGGATTATAGGCCTGAGTGTTTCCCCAGGTTTTGACTAAGGACATCTCTTGTTCATCAGTATCCTGCAAGGGGAAACATGAAGACTATGTGCAGGCAGTAAAAGGTATATGAAGCCTCCAACTAAGGAGCAGAGGACCACATCAATACAAAGGAGGGAGACTGTGGGCCGTCACTTGATGCAGGAGCCTTGCCATTCCTTTAGTTCATGCTTCTCTTCTGGGTCATACTGTGTCATGTCTCTCCTTGTCATTCCATGAGATATACAGGAAACTGGAGTGAGACCTGAAATATCCATTGGGTGTCTTCCTCCTCTGTTATGCCGGCTGAAGCATGAGTGCTACATGCTTCCTGACATTGAAGCCCAGCTCATCACTGAAGACAGAAGAGCTCAGGGAGATCTGACTCTTCAAATATCACCACTCTGTGAAACATCTGACCTTGGTCCATGGAGAGACCCAGATCAAGGGTAAATCTTGAAAGTCCCAACTGCTCAAGGGGGTTGGTGAGGAACAGGAATTTCCCAGAGGGAAGGGGAACATTAGAAGTAGAGGGAATCTTCTAGGGTTAGGCTATTGATTCATCTTCTCTCAGTGTTCAGGGAGTTCTGGATCAAGCAAGAGATCACATCTGCTAATAGAATACTCTCAGAAACCTTGTTTGGACACAGTTTTTGTGACTCTGCAGCAATGATTCCTACATCTTCAGTTACTTAGTGGGGCATGGGATTAAACTCTGAAAGCAGAATTTCAGTTTACCTTAGTTTTGAGAGATATACTAAATGCTTTCATATCCTAACAGCTTGAGATCAAAATATTATGACATAATCAGGACTGGTCTTGTCTACAAATGCCCATGAGTTATGATATCAGGGGCACTGGAAGGTTTCTTATTTAATGATATTCTTCCCCAATTGTTCCATAATATTTCATATATCTGAAAATCTATAAATTGCACTTGATAAATCATTATTTCAATGGATCAGTCATTTTCATTTTAGTGTGAATGAGTTTCCAATTTAAAAAGAAGATACTACATGCCTGAGTAGGTAGTAGAAATATAAATGATGGATGAAAATGGGGGTGGAACAGAGAGAATGGGTAGTTATTTTCTCTTGCTTTGCATCCTAATTTTCCACAAGGGACAATACAGTCCATAATGAATTATTTTAACTGAGGATACTCCAAAGAATATACCAGAAATTTTGTCTTTCCAGCCACTTTCTTTCTTCATATCAGGAATCCAAGGCTCTTTTGTTTAGTGGTCTTGCTTGAAAGGTAGGGAGTTAACTGTCATTGGACATAATCAAGCATAGGCTATTTACAAGGGCATTCCTATACGGGATAAAGAGTCAAAATGGATGACCAAAGGGAAGTTGGTCCCTTTCAACTCTGTATTTCAATGAATCTATTTTGGGTCACAGATTTTATTTTTTAACTGAGGAACTCTATCAGTTGTTACCTGACCAAGGTTTCCCTTTCTGTCTCTCTGCTTATGTGTGTATGGGAACCCATGTGCATGTACCTGTGTTTGTGTGTGTGTGTGTGTGTGTGTGTGTGTGTGTGTGTGTGTGATTTATTGCCTTCAAGCTTCTTTGGTTAATTTCAGGGCAAAATATATGGTCAGTGTGTGTGTCCTCCTGCACTATATGTCTTCTAATAGGAGTCTATCAATGTGTTCCCATCTGTGAGGCGAAGGATAAAAGCCAGGGACCAACCTAAATTGGGTCAGTCACTATGTATATGGGGCTGCAGTGTAATTTGGCTTTATACTCCAAAATTGACCAAGTACTTGATAATGCATTTCTGAGATGTATAGAGAATCCAGCCCTGAGAAATTCAGGAGCCACCATATGCAAGGGAAGTGAATGGTTTCCTCACTGATCCCTAGGGGCACATGGCATGTACATACCTTCAAATAGCCTTGATCTTATGAGTGGGGGAATACATCCTTCAGTAAAATAGATTGGAACTACCAACATTGAGTAGGCAGTTTTCCTGAGTTTCTGTCACCAAAAATAGTCATCACCTGGTGCCTGAACTTCTGGTGACAAACCTCTTTGCACTTAGCTGGGTGCATCAGAGGGCAGATGCAGGATCTTTTAACAGGGCTTTCCATAGGATGCCTCACTGATATGGTCTTCAAATACAATGAAATAAAGCATCTGTGGAAGATTTTAGTTGAGGTGAATTTTAAGATTATTGCTTTTTAGACCATATTAGCTCTTATCCCAAATTCTGTTAGATGAAGCTTGGGTCCTAAAACAATGCTACATATTCCCCTCAGAGTACTAAGGGCACCTCTAAAAATGTGGAGGTGATTATCCAATGTAATTGACTCAAGACCTCAAGTGCTTCCTTTTCCTTTCACCAAGATTTTTAGTTGAGAATCAATTACTCATTCAACCTTAAGTAGCTTTTAGAAAAGGGATATTTACTAAGGTAGAAAATTAAGAATAGTTTATTCAAAACATCCTCAAAGGTCTGTGACATATTATCCTACAAATGTAGACAGAGTCTAGGAGAAAGTAGGTTCAGTCTTAGACAACACATGTAACAAAAGGTTATCTGTAAGCTCCTGGCTTTTGGAAATCCTTCTCTCATTTATAGAGTGCTCAAGAAATTCCCCTTATCTAAGGTGCATCTATGGTGTAGTTCCTCTGTTAGGGCTGTTGTGGAACTGGGAATGTATGTTTAATTTGTCCCTGGTTCCCAGTGTAGACACTGCTGTCAAATACTCTGGGATTTTTTTAGGATACTGATGGAAAGATGAAAAGTTCAACATTCTTCAGATCCTCTTGAGACCTCCTCTGTCCAAAGAGATGGGGGTTAAGAAGAACCAAGGCCAAGGCTGAGACCTTTCTTCTCCATCTCCTCCAGGTGGTTCCTTCTTAGGGGGTTTAGGTGAAAGACCATGTACCCTCCAATTTCTGGAACAGCTCCCTTCTCAACTTGCTTGGTGATTTATAAATGTCTCCTAGCCTGTGGACAAGTTTCCTTGGTCTAGCTGAACACTTTTTTCTGGGAAATGTCATAGCAGTTCCAGGTACTTTTAGTGCTCAGTCTAAAGCCTATGATTGAGACTGATTAATTGGGTATCATTATGTACTTTTTTTTTTTAGTGAGGCAATTGGAGCTAAGTGACTTGCCCAGGGTCACACAGCTAGTAAGTGTTAAGTGTCTGAGGCCAGATTTGAACTCAGGTATTCCTGACTCCAGAGCCAGTACTCTATCCACTGCACCACCTAGCTGCCCCCATTAGGTACTTTTAAGTGGGATAGAGTAACATGTTTGAGTGAATGCCAATCAACCTCCCCCCCCCCCCCGACTTCCAGCTTCACCATTCGAGGTTGCTTGTAGTAATTACTCATTGTCTTCCACTATTTGGCACCATAGCAATCCATAGCAGGGATGAGCCACATCCAGACAAGATCTCATAAAAGAACCCTGTCATGTGTAGAAAAATTGTAGGAGACAAATCAACATTGCCTCCCACACTCATCGCTCCATATGTATACTCTTGTTTGTTGTTTGTCCTTCATTCAGGAAGAGGACCATGACATTGGGGTGATGTCATGAGTTGCAGTGAATTAGATTTAAGTAAGAGAGGACTGTTAAAGGTCACCAAACTCACTCTCTCCTCCATAGTCATCTGGGTCTAGTGGCAAGATGACTGGAGATGGCACTGGATTTTTTTAAGGCATTTATGTTTAAGTGACTTGCCCATGGTAACAAAGCTAGGAAGTGTCTGATGTGAGATTTGAACTCATGTGTCCAGACTCCAGGGTCAGTGCTCTACCCACTATGCCACCTAGCTGCCCCCTATCAATACTATCTTCTCCTTGAATGTGCTTATACTCCCATCTTCTCCAGACTTGGACAGCCTTTTCACCTAGTTTTACTATATACTCCCTCTTGGCTCAATTAGGTATCTTTATTCTTTTAGATTGCAGTTTGAGCCCCTTCCTTTCTCGATTCCTACAAAATCCTTTCCCTCAGTCCTATTAATTGGTTGTTATTGTGGTTCAGTTGTGGCTGACTCTTTGTTTTTTGGGGTTTTTTTGCTGAGGCAATGGGGGTTAAGTGACTTGCCCAGGGTCACACAGCTAGTAAGTGTTTAGTGTCTGAATCTGGATTTGAACTCAGGTCCTCCT
This sequence comes from Dromiciops gliroides, assembly GCF_019393635.1. Classification (NCBI taxonomy): domain Eukaryota; kingdom Metazoa; phylum Chordata; class Mammalia; order Microbiotheria; family Microbiotheriidae; genus Dromiciops; species Dromiciops gliroides. The sequence continues at coordinate 92,840,511 of NC_057861.1, read as the reverse complement.
GAATCCAGGGCCAGTGCTCTATCCACTGTGCTACCTAGCTGCCCCATGGCTGACTCTTTGTGACCCCATTTGGGGTTTTCTTGGCAGAGATACCAGAGTGGGTTGCCGTTTCCTTCTCCAGTTCATTTTTGCAGATGAAGAAACTTAGGCAAACAGGGTTAAGTGACTTGTCCAGGATCATACAGGTAGTAAGTGTCTGAGGCCAGATTTGAACTCAGGAAGAAGAGTTTTATTGATTCTAAGCCCATTGCTCTATCTACTGTGCCACCTAGTCGGCAATAGATTTTAGGCCTATCCCTTCCCTAGTATGTGCTCATTTGATAGTATTGTTTCATAACTACACCAAATCCAAGGGATGAGGAAGGAAACAGAAAATGGGTTGGTAAGATCTTCCTAAAGATTAGTACCTTGAATCAAGCTTAGCTTTGGAAATTCAACAGATGAAGAGAAGGAGGGAGGGAATCCTTAGCATAGGAAACAGTATGAGCTAATGTATGAGAATCAGAATGTACAAGAATTATTCAAAGGTTGGAGTGTAATCCAATTTGTTTGGAATATTGTGTGTGGTAGCAGAGAAGTTTCAAATAATAAAATGTAGGCTAGTACAAGTTGTGAAGGGTCTTGGATGTAAAAAAAAAAAAGTTTGAATATACTCAGAAGGCATTGCTCTGCTCTATTCTGCTTTCCTTTTTCCTGTCCCCCAAACATTTCTATCCTGGCGATGAACATCAAGACCAGCCTCGAAAGAAAAACAATGTCATAAAATGGCTGCTAGAGACTTATTCATGGGAAGGTAAAGGGATAGTACATGTCTTGGCCTTAGGATTATAGGATTTAGAGACAGAAGACATGGAACAGATAATTTAGTTCAGCCTTATGTGGCAGTGAGGAATTTTGCCCAACTAGAGAAATGAAGCATTTTTTCTCAATGTCACCATGCTAGTAACTATGTGAGCAAGAACAAGTAGTACATCTGAGATGAATGATGGGCTGAATATACATAGAAAAGCTTTAGGGTTTTGTTTAACTAGAGCTAGTAGGCCCATCTGCTTTTCTCCTACTAAGTCACATCCTGAGTCACTGTCCAACTTCTAGCAATCCATGGTTTTCCAAAGCATGAAATCTAAGGAAATCAATCCAATTAATTAAACTTTATAGATGGTGCCATGACAAATTCTTGAGTTGGTAGCAGAGAATTTTTAGTATACATTGACAGTGTACCTGAAGCAGGCCATAGGCATCAGGAATTACTAGGTTCTACCATGTAAAAGGGAGAAGAATGCCTAAAGGAGAGAACTGAGGTTTCACAACCTAGTTCTGCTATTTACTATTTGTTTGAGGCAAGCCAGTTGACCTGTCTGGTTTCACATGGCTCATCTGTACATTGAGGTGTGGTGGGGGTCAAATGAGATGATCCAAATCTAATTACCCTAATCTCAGTTTGATTTTGACTAATCATTATTCTGGAAAACTGGTCCTGCTCTCCTCTTGCCCCCATCCCTTGACCCATTCTCTTGGGAAGTCAAGAAAGTAAAAGCTTTGATAGTTGCAGATACAATTCACAATAATGTCGTAAACACTGACAATAGATTAATATGCTGCACTAGAGATTCCTGTCATTATTTATTTATTTATTTATTTGTTTGTTTTTCTATCTATTTATTTGTTTATCTATCTATTTATTGATTGATTGATTGATTTTTGCGGGGTGATGAGGGTTAAGTGACTTGCCCAGAGTCACACAGCTAGTAAGTTTCAAGTGTCTGAGGCTGGATTTGAACTCAGGTACTCCTGAATCCAGGGCCAGTGCTTTATTCACTGCGCCACCTAGCTGCCCTGATGCCTGTTATCTTAAAAGCATACTTTCCCATTTTTACTTCTTTAGACCAAAGAAGTGATTTAGGAATGGTAGGTATTTTAGCCATCCTGACAGACTGGTGGAAATGATATATGGGAGGAATAGGGTTTTCTATGTAGCCAATGGGCACCTATCTTCCCTGCTTGCTCATTGTCATGGCAGGACACAACTGTAATTTTAGTGAGGAGTAGATAGCAGCTATTTCTTGAAAATAAAATTTTGGGATGAGAATCGTCCGATCATAATTTCACAGGATCCTACTCTTAGAGTTGAAAGAGATCTGGTCCAAGAATGCATCTCTCCTATAACATCCCAGGCATGATGTCAGGCAACCTATCTTTGAATACATCCAGCAACAGAGAACTATCTAATGGTCTAGCCTGCTCTATCACCAGGCATCTGAGGAAACTTTTTTTTTTCTTATATTGATTCCATCTAGACTTTACTGTAATTTCCTCTGGTGACACTAGTTCTTTCCTCTCAAGTAAAGCAGAATAATTCTGGCCTCTCTACTGTATGACAAGCCCTTCATATATTGGAAAACAGCTTTTATCTTCTCCTCCCTACTCCTTACATCTGCCCTCCCCTGGCTATATAATTGCTGCAACAAGATAAATGAAAACTAGCTATGCTTTTCTTCCTACACTGGTAGGAATCCTCCTGTAAAACTTTCTCAATATCATGGAATCTTACTTAGAAAGGACCTCATAGGTGATATATTCCAATGCTCACCTAAACAGAAATCCCTTCTGCAATAATGCTGACAAATAAATGGTCATCTAGCCTCTACCTGAGGCCTTGGCAGTAAGGGGTAACTTAATCCTTCTCAAAGTATCCCATTCCATTTTGAGACAGTTTTGTGTGTTAACTTTATCTGGACATCAAGCTGATTACACTTGACTCTTTGCAACTTCCATCTAGTGCTCCTAATTCCACTCTTTAGGATAAACACACACACACACACACACACACACACACACACACACACACAAAACCTAATAATGATAATAATAATAGCTACCATTTATATAATGCTTACTATGTTCCAGGCACTGTACCAAGTGCTTATAATTATCATCTCATTTGATCCTCACAACAACTCTGGGAGGTAGGTGCCATTATTATCCTTATTTTACAAAAGAGGAAACTGAGGCAGAGTCTGGATTTGAACTTGGGTCTTCCTGATTCCAGATCCAGGGTTCTATCCAGAATGCCACCTAACTGACAATAGATAGATAAACACACAGTTATACATACATGTTTGTATAGTACATGTGTGTATATATTCAAAACAAGCAGGTATGTGCATATCAATACATATTTCCAATTCTAAAAAAAGAAAAAAAGGTGATTGAACTTTTGAGGCCATCTACAATGAGGAAACCTTCCTGTCTAGTATATAAACATATGCTGACCAGTGATTCCTCGGTGGCATGGTGCTGTTCTCTATTTTGACACAATTACATCTTGCTTATGTCTGGTTTGACCTATAAGCCTCTGATGGACATAGACATTCTACTACATGAGAAGCATAGAACATGGGGAAAGATGGATTCTGTTCAATTTAGAGAACTTCTCTTATAGGGTTCTATAATTGTCCTTTTGAAAACTGAAAATTCTTCTTCATTGATGCTACAATGTACCCAGTCAGCCTGTATGACAGACAGAGAAGGACTTAAGGCAGGAAACACACACACACACACACACACACACACATACACACACACACTCCAACAATTGAAACAAGCTCTCTTTTTCTCTAAGCTCTGAAACACTCTTTGTATAGAAGCCAACTGGGATTCCACAATCTTGAAAAGAGGACTGACCAGTTTCAAAGAGATGAGGGATTTAAAATGTATTTTATTTAAGGAATGAGAAACAAATATGACAAAGGCACAGGAGGAAGTTATTAACAATCACAAAATTACATAGAGAGAAAAATAGCAACCCTTCTCCTCAAAGGAGAAGTGCTACTTGAGACAAAGTTTAATCTCAGGGAAATGCCATCAGTTTTCAGGCAATTTACCCCTCATTCCCATTCCTCTGGGTTGTTTTTACTCTATCCAATAAGATCATTCAGCTGGAATTTCCTCTTGCCAATGAAACCTTTAGTTCTATTTAAAAGGGGGCACATAACAGATATTCAATAAATATCTATTTGATGGAATGATTGACTATTAATACACTAAGAGGGCAGGGACTGTGTATTGGGACTGACAAGTAGACTTGAAGACTGCATGAGTCTTTCTCCCAAATAGAGTCATCTTCATGGAAACAGATAAAAACAAGCAGAAGGTAATCTCTTAGGCTGGTATTCGAGGTTGGCTCATAATAGTGGTATGTGCAGAGCTTTGCACAAAGGAAGGAAATGGAACAAGGACTCTTTACATGGGATCCCTGGTCACCTTGGGGGTCTATGAAAAGATTTTTAGGAGATCTCTGGAGGGGGGGAGGGGGATTAGATCTTTATTTCAACATAATTGGTTTCCTTTATAATGCTATGCATTTTAATTTATTTTAAAAAGATTATTTTGAGAAGTGCATAGGTTTTGCCAGATTGCTAAAGAGGTACATGACACAAAATACATTCAGAATTCACAAAATAGAAGGAGAGCCCTTCATGTTCCAATGCACTGGGATTATAAGGGTCTGGCATTGAATGGCTTTTGCTTTAGTGTGATGTTTGTATTTCTTTGTACTTGATGTGTCTCTGGTATCAGGGACTCTTGCATCAGACTGTCCTGCTGAGCTGTTTGAAATCTTGGACAGAGAGATCAAAGACTGTGGACAATGATGATTTCTTGTGTCAAAAGGTTGAGGCTAAATCCTCAACAATGCCCTTTTCCTTGTCCTTATGTCAGAGTTCAAGGGCCCTGACATTACTGCAGCAAGGTCTCTGTTTCAACTCAATAGTTTGTACTAATCTTTTTCTCTGTCTTTTCCCATCATAACCTTCATGGATGATCTTACCACTATTTGGTAAACAATGACAGGCTATCAATACATACCCAATGTTAAATTTAGTTTGCCATCTTGAAACAAAAGGGTATTTGAATGATATTCTCGAGTGGACATAGATTTTTATCTAAGATGAATCTCACTTAAATCTGACACACAGGAAAAAGGATATGGCAATGTGCCATTATTATCATTATGATTACCATTCTTTGAGAGGTCATGCAAAATATCATAAAATTGGAAGAAAATAAAATGCTTTCCTTTTTTTTTTAAAGAAAATTGAACAGAGTCTAAAAAACTTGATTAAATTCAAATAAGCAGCTTGACTATGATTCCTGGTTAAATTCTAAGATGTGTAATTATGGTTACAGCTAATAAATATATGAAAAGAAGCAATGATCACAAAGAATCAGCATGGTGTCATTAAGAACACGTCATGTTAAAATAACTGCTTTCCTGTTTTGATTGTAGCTAAAGAGAATTCCATAAAGATGACTTCTCAGACTTTAGCAAATTATTCTATAAATTCCTTCATTCTATTTTTAAATAAAAATGCAGAAATATGATTATATTTAGATATGAGTGAATGGCTAGACCTAAAGAGTAAACTGGAAAACTCTATCTATGATGTTTTCTTTGTCTATCTGTTTAGTAAGCCTGTTGATGATTTGTTGTCAACTTGGAAAGTGATCTTCAGTGGAGAACTCCCAGACATGGATTTGTGGTCAGTTCTCAGCTGTTTAACATTTTTATTTATGAATTAGATAAAGACATAGTCATTAAATTGCAGATGACACAAAGATGTAAAACAGAGCTGGAGGAGAGTCAAAATCTCAAAAAAAAAGATATTGGCAGACTACAGTACTGGCTAAATCTAATGAGATGGAATTTATTATGAATGAATATAAAGACTTACTTGGGTTCAAGAAATCAACTTTATACATGCATGATTGGGGAGGTTTTAGGTGAACATAATCCTGGGCTTTTAATTGACTCTCCTATGTTTTTTTTTTGTTTTTTTTTTTTAAATTTTTTTTGTCTTTTGTTTTGTGGGGCAATGAGGGTTAAGTGACTTGCCCAGGGTCACACAGCTAGTAAGTGTCAAGTGTCAGAGGCTGGATTTGAACTCAGGTCCTCCTGAATCCAAGGCCCATGCTTTATCCACTGCGCCATCTAGCTGCCCCTCTCCTATGTTTTAATTAATTAGGAGTCAAAAGTTACCCATGGTAATGACAACAACAAAACTCAAGTGGATTCTTGGGAAATAAGAAGACAAAGCTTCCAGTAACAAGGAGGAGATAGTACCATTGAACTACAGCCTACTTAGACCAAATATGGAGTATTGGGCTCAGTTCTGGGTCTCATAATTTAAGAATGTCTGATAAGATGGAGAATGTCCAGAAGAGGGTAATCCAGATGGTGAAGGATTTCAAGTGCATGCTATTGGAATAGGTTTTGAGAGAATTGGAATTGTTATCATGGCTAAGGAAAGACTCAGAGAAGAACTTGACTGGTATCTTCATGGTTTCATGTGCAATGGAAATTAGTTTTTACCCTGGAGTTCAATAACTAGAAAGAATTCGTGTAAGTTGCAAAGAGGGAATTTTTGATTTGATGAAAGGAAAAAGTTCCTAATAAATAGTTGTTCCCAGACATGTAATGGGCTACCCTAGGTGGCAAGGGGTTTCTCTTTATATGAAGGCCTTCATATAAAGGTTGCATAAGTAGTTGAGTAAATTGGATACCTGGCCATTGTTGTCTCTTCTAATGCTAAAACTTTATATTATTCATTTATTCTGTTCCATTCTACCTTCCAATATTTCTCTTGAGCCCCAGCCTTCAACCACTTCTACTTCTCCTTCTCCTTCTCAAGCCCTTTTACTCCTTTCTATTTTCCTTTCTAAGCTTTTTTTCAAAAATTGTATTCTTGGGGACAGCTAGGTGGCAAGGTGGATAAAGCATCGGCCCTGGATCCAGGAAGACCTGAGTTCAAATTCAGCCTCAGACACTTGACACTTACTAGCTGTGTAACCATGGGCAAGTCACTTAACCCTCATTGCCCTCCAAAAAAAAAATGTATTTTTCTTTGTCTCCTAACAGGCCTTCCTATCTCCAAGGTTTTTTTTAAAATAATAAACATTTTTATATATAGTTTTGAGTTCTAAATTTCATCCCTCCTTCCCTTCCTCCTCCCCACCCTCCCTGAAGTGGCAAGCAATCAGATGTGGGTTATAAATGTTCAATTATGTAAAACATTACCATATTAGTCATTTTGTACAAGAAAACTAGAATAAAAAAAATGAAAGTGAAAAATAGCATGCTTCAGTTTGTATTCAATCAATATCAATTCTTTCTCTGGAGGTAGAGAGTATGTTTCATCATTAGTCCTTTGGGATTGTCATTCACAGGTCTTCATCAAACAATATTGCTGTCTCTGTGCACAATGTTCTCTTGGTTCTGCTCACTTTACTATACATCAGTTCATACAAGTCTTTCTAGGTATTTCTGAAATTATCCTGCTTGTCATTTCTTATAGCACAATAATATTCTATCATATACCACAGCTTGTTTAGCCATTCCCCAATTGATGGGCTTCCTTTGATTTCTAATTCTTAGCCACCACAAAAATAGCTGCTATAAATATTTTTGTACAAATAGTTATTTTTCTATTTTAGGGCATGTCTTTGGGATATAAGCCTAGTAGTGGCATTGCTGGATCAAAGGGTATGCACAGTTCTATAGCCCTTTGGGCATAGTTCCAAATTGCTCCCCAGAATAGTTGGATCTTTTCATAACTCTACCAACAGTTGATTAGTGTCCCAGTTTTTCCACATCCCCTCCAACATACATTTTCCTTTTTTTGTTATATTTGCCACTCTGCCTATCTCCAAGTTTTTTTTCCCCATTTCCATCCACATCACTTCCAGAATGATGTTTCTAGTGATAAAAGAGCATATCACTCCACTTCTGAAAACAAGTGGCTCTAGTTTCTACTCAATTCAAGTCTATTGGCAATCTGGCTTTTGCCTACATTTCATGTCTCATTTCAAAATACAAATGGTTCTCTCTATGTGAGTGGACTAGTCTGGTGACCTCTATGTAGAGTATTTTTTACATAATGTGAATTTGAGTCATAAAAAATGGGGAAAAGGAGACAGGAAGAGGGCCTTGAATCCATGGCTCATGGTGGGAGGGGGCTAATACATATTTCAAGGACATGTGGGATCAGTGGATAGAGCAGTTAGAGGAGGAACATGCGGTAGCTAGGACAGATGGGTGCAGTGCAACCACGGATGGAAGGTAGACATGTCGGGGCTGGACATGCAGGCAGGAAGGGGGAGAGTGGGGCAAAAGTTTCTTCTCTGGGCACCAGTGACAAAGTAAAACACAGACCCCCTGTTTTCCAGAGCTAAGGTCCAGCAAGCAAGCTGTAACCTGATCATCCTCTGGATGATCTCACCTGGGCTAGTCACACAATTCATCAGATATTCTCTGATCAAAGACAAACACTGGACAAAGTCAGAACATCCTAGAATGAATCAGACTTGTCAGATGCTTGCTGCTCCCTCATTGTCAGGGCTACAATTCACTGAGCAGCCACTAGTATAAGTATTGAGATCTCCCCACACTCCCTCAGGCCCCCCTCACTAGGGGTGGTGGGGCCCGGCACATGTGTCTATAGCTCCTCCTTGCTTGCAAGCCTTTTTCCTCTCTTAGAAAATAAACTTTCCTTCTAATTCCTGAGTCACTTGTCTCTGGTATATTCTGTAGGGCTCCAGCCATACATAGGTTAGAGACCTGTTCTGTTTTGGTTGACACCAGAAATCTCAGGCTAAGCCCCCAGTCTCAGACAATGGCGGCTGTCTCTCCTACCTCCATTCTTCTGCTTTCATTTGGAGGTGTTTTGTTTTTGTTTTGTTTTGTGTTTTGGTGGGGGTGTGGTAGGAAGTGCAGCTGAGGGGGGAGAGAGAGAGCAGGAACAGTACTGTACAGTTAACATAGGTGGTTTTTTAATGCAGATTTATTTAAGAATCCAGATGCTACCTCCCCCATGAAAACTTCTCTGATCTCCTGTCTAGGAGTGGTCTATCCCTCCTTAGATTATTCATAATAGTTTGTTGAACCTTTTTCTATGTACTTCAACTACGGTTTGTATCACAGTTATGTGTGGCCCTACTTTATTCCTTGTTAATTGAAAACTTGATAACAAATTCAGTTAATATTTACTAAGCATCTATTCCACATAAGACAAGGTTTTAGTCTTATGCATCTTTGATTGATCTCCAGTATCTAGATAGTAAAGGGTTGATAGTTGAAAGTTCTAATTGAAATGAATGAAAGGATGAATAAATATAATTTGAAGTATTAATATATTATTAACATAGTATTTGTATTATTATACAAATATTATTGTATTAATACAAATATATTATTTATAACATTATTAATGACATTAATCCTAATAAATATTCTGCAATGATTATCTAAAGATAGGGAATTTGTTAAGGTATTAAACTCCTTATAAAAATGTATAAATTAAAGCACTTTCTTTAACACTGACATAGGGGCTAAGGCCCCAGGTATCTAAGCCAAATTAGAGAGGTAGTTACATTAATTTCTTTATAGTGGAGGGAAATCCTTTGTCATTTGTGCCAACATGGTTAACTCACAGAAATACAAATTTGCAAACATTTACTCCATGGGTAACACTGTGAATGTTATTCTTTATCTTGAAATGGGACCACTTATCTCCTCCTACATTGATCAGTGTCATAGAGAGCAGGGAATGTGCTTAAAACTGGAGACATGCAAAACCCCTCATTTTTAAAAAATGGAAAAAAAAGCAGAAGATGGAAAATTATTTAAACTATAGGTGAGAGAAAGTAATTTCCATTCCTGGCAAAATGATAGAATGTGTTATTAAAGCTATGGTTTGTGAACATTTAGGAAGATAAGCATTGATCAGTTGAAATGACTATAGGCTCATTAAGCACAAGTCATTTCAGACCAACTTCATTCCTTTTTATTATAGAATTTTGAAATCAGTAGATTGAGGCAATACTAGACATAGTGTATCTGGATTTCTACAAAGGACTAGACTAAGTGTCCCATGCTATCATGAGTGGGATGGAAGAATGTGGGATAGGTAAGAGTATGGTTAGGAGGATTTAGAAAATGGCTGAATTTGGGTTTGGAACTTAGTGGTGTTGAATATTAAAACATAGCTTTTGTATCTGCCTGTCTCCTACAAACAGATCAGAGAAATGATGTTTAATCTCTCCTACAAATTAATAAACAGATCAGAGAAATTACATCTTATATTTCCTACAATGAACCAGATCAGAGAACATGATATATCTACCTGTCTCCTCCAAACAGATCAGAGAAATAATGTTTAATTTCTCCTACAAATCAGAGACAGACAGAAAAAATATACCTGTCCTCCTACAAAAACGGTTCAGAGACAGACAGAAAAAAATAATATAAATTTAACATTTTATTGTCCCAAAAAGAAAGTTAACAAAACAAATGGTCATATGGAGACTTCATTCCTAAGAGAGAAGCTCGGGGGACTCCCCATTTCTGAGGGTATTTATGGTTTTAGTCCACTGATTACAGAGAGTTGTCAGTTTCAATAATATGATAAAGAAATCAACCCAGAAGCAAAAAAGTAGTTTAAAAATTTGAGTTATAACAAGTATGGAAGAAATGCAAAAGCATCATGATAAGGCTACAGGACTCCAAAAAAGGGTTTAGCAAGGATAAGGAAGCTCAGATGTTACCATAAGATAGGGACTTACCATCCTGAGGGAAAAGAAGTCACTAGGTAGGGTCTTTTAACTGCTATCTATCTGGGTTCAGGTTTGGAGTTCAGTTGAAGGACATTTTAATCCTGTTAATACAGGGTTTCATAAAACTCCCCTTGGATAATAAAGTACCTCCATCAAATCCAGGTGATCCATCTATTCATATTAACATTGGAATCTAGATTTTAATGGACTATACCCTCAACAGTGTCAATACTATGATATGATGACCTAGAAATATAATTTGATCTTAGACTACATTGAAAGGCAGCATGCCATGCTAGGCTAAGAAGATGAGGGCCCTGATATTCTGTGCCCTGGTCAGAGCACATCTGGAGTTCTGAGTAATACATTTTAGAAAAGATATAGATAAGCTAACAAGTATCCAGAGTGGGTTAATTAAGATGGTTAAGGGAATGTTGTCAAAAGCATTTTTGCTGGTATGGATTGTGGTTGATGGACATTGAGTCTATCAGTCAGCAATCATTGATTAAATACCTATTACATGTCAGCCATTGTACTAAGCTCTGGGGATACAAAGAAAGGCAAAAACACAGTCCCTGTACTGAAGGAACATAACTGTGAATGCCAGAAGCAACATATAAATAATTAGGTATATACAAGATATATATATATAGAAGAGAGAGAAGATATTCCAAGAAGGGAATGAACTAGAAGATGGGGCCGAGTAACAAAGGCCTTCTGTAGAACAAATCATTTTAGCTTAGTCTTACTTCCCAGCAAGGGAAGTAAGGGGACAGAGCATCTTAGGCATGTGAGAAAGCTAATGCAAAAGCAGAGAGAGAGCATATTAGGTATTTTTTTTTTTGACAAATTGTATGTAGTCCTATATACCTAGATCATGGAGTGCGTGGAAGGGAGTAGGATTTTTTTTTACTTAATAGTTTTTTTTCCCCTCAATTATATGTAAAGATAGTTTTCAACATTTCTTTTTATAAGATTTTGAATTCCAAATTTTTCTCCCACTCTCCCTTCCCTTCCCTCTCCCCAAGACAGAATGCAATCTGATATAGGTTATATATGTACAATCACATTAAACATATTTCTGCATTAGTTATGTTGTGAAAGAAGAATCAGAGCAAAAGAGAAAAACCTCAAAAAAATTAAAAAAATAAAAAAAGTAGAAACAGTATGGTTCAATCTCCATTCAGATTCCACAGTTATTTCTGGATGAGGAGAGCATTTTCCATCATGAGTCCTTTGGAATTGCCTTGGATTATTGTATTGCTGAGAAGAGTTAAATCTATACCAGTTGATCATCACACAATGTTGCTGTTACTGTGTACAATGTTCTTCTGGTTCTGCTCACTTCACTCAGCATCAGTTCACTGAAGTCTTTCCAGGTTTTTCTGAAATCTGCCTGCTCTTTCTTTCTTTCTTTCTTCCTTCCTTCCTTCCTTCCTTCCTTCCTTCCTTCCTTCCTTCCTTCCTTCCTTCCTTCCTTCCTTCCTTCCTTCCTTCCTTCCTTCCTTCCTTCCTTCCTTCCTTCCTTCCTTCCTTCCTTCCTTCCTTTCTTTCTTTCTTTCTTTCTTTCTTTCTTTCTTCTTTCCTTCTTTCTTTCCTTCTTTCCTTCTTTCTTTCTTTCTTTCTTTCTTTCTTTCTTTCTTTCTTTCTTTCTTTCTTTCTTTCTTTCTTTCTTTCTTTCTTTCTTTCTTTCTTTCTTTCTTTCTCTTCTTTCTCTTCTTTCTCTTCTTTCTCTTCTTTCTTTTCTTTCTTTTTTGGTGAGGCAATTGGGGTTAAGTGACTTGCCCAGGTTCACACAGCTAGTAAGTGTCAAGTGTCTGAGGCCAGATTTGAACTCAGGTTCTCCTGAATCCAGGGCCAGTGCTCTATCCACTGTGCCACCTAGCTGCGCCCCTGCTCATTATTTCTGTTTTTTTTTGTTTTTTTTTGTTTTTTTGCGGGGCAATTGGGGTTAAGTGACTTGCCCAGGGTCACACAGCTAGTAAGTGTCAAGTGTCTGAGGCCGGATTTGAACTCAGGTACTCCTGAATCCAGGGCCGGTGCTTTAACCACTGTGCCATCTAGCTGCCCCCCTGCTCATTATTTCTTATAGCAAAGTAGTATTCAATTACATTCATAAACCATAACTTGTTCAGCCATTCCCCAATTGAGGGGCATTCCCTCAATTTCCAATTCTTTGCTACCACAGAGAGTTGCTATAAATATTTTTGTAGATGTGGATCCTTTCCTTTTTCTATGATCTCTTTGAGATCCAGACCTAGTACTGGTATTACTGGGACAAAGGGTATTCACAGCACCATAACCCTTTGGGCATAGTTCCAAATTGCTCTCCAGAATGGTTGGATCGCTTCACAACTCCTCTAACAAAGCATTAGTGTTCCCTTTTTTCCCACAGCTTCTCTAATATACAACATTTTCCTTTTTTGTCATATTAGCCAATCTGATAGGTGTGAAGTGGTACCTCAGAGTTGTTTTAATTTGCATTTCTCTAATCAGTAGTGATTTAGGGCATTTTGTTTCATCTGGCAATTGATAGCTTTGATGTCTTCATCTGAAAACTGCCCATTCATATCATTTGACTCTTTCTTACCTGGGGAATGACTTGCATTCTTATAAATTTGATTTATTTTCCTATATATTTTAGAAATGAGGCCATTATGAAAAACACTGGATGTAAAAATTGTTTCCTAGCTTTTTGCTTCCCTTGTAATTTTGGCTGCATAGCTTCTGTTTGAACAAAGACTTGTAATGGAAAATTCTATCCACATTCAGAGAAAGAATTATGGAGTCTGAATGAAGATCAAGGCATACTATTCTCACTTTTTGGTTAAAAGAAGTGGGCCCAGGACAGAGCCTCAGGGGACACCTACAGTTAGTGGGTCTATGTGAAGAAATAACACAGGAGACTGAGAAGGAGCCGCTGGATAGATAGCAAAACCAGTAGAAAGTGATGTCCTGAAAAGTTCTTACAGAGGAGAGAGTATCCAGAAGGAGAGGCAATCAGCAGCGTCAAGGGTTTCAGACAGAGCAAGAAGGATGAGGGTTGAGAAAAGGCCATTAGATTTGGCAATTGAGAGATCACTGGAAACCTTGGAGAGAGTAGTTGCAGTTGAATGATGGGCTCAGAAATCAGATTACAAAAGGTTTAGAAGAGAATGAGAAGAAAAGATGTGGAGGCGACAAGTTGATAGAGCTTTCTGAAGAAATTTCACCAGGAAGGGGAGCAGAGACATTCGAAAAGAGAGCAGGATGGTAGGATCAGGTAGCAGGATTTAATTGTAATGGGCCTGGTAACTGTGGCCTAGTATATCAAGTATGCACAATGTGCTTTGCCTGCTGCTGACCCTCACTGGGGCCTGGTGAGCCTGTTTCCAAACAAGTGAAATGGAAGGCCTTGCCCTATACTTCAGAGAACAAGCAGGTTTTCTGTTACTACTTTCATTCCCCCAGAGCAGCTATGTGGCACAGTGGATAGAGCCCTGAAGTTAGGAGGACCTGAGTTCAAATCTGACCTCAGACATTTAATACTAGCTGTGTGACTCTGGGCAAGTTAGTTAACCCCAACTGCCTCACCCCCCAAAAACCCAAAAAACAAAAACCAAACTACTTCTGTTCCCCTTGTATAGTGAAAAAACAAACAAACAAACTTTTTAATTGGGTGGTGAATTGGAGCTAGTTGGGCATATGAAAGTCTCTAACATAGAAACTCAAACTCAGTCCCTAGAGGCTTCCATATGGGAAGAGAAAGAACTTCTGTGAGGCCCCAGGTAGTGGAGAGACCTCAGGCTCTCTCTTCTATTGGGGCTGACACCCGGGCAGGAACACATAGTGCCTCTTTCCTTTTCTCTTTGTCTTTGTTCTTTAGGGGAATGAATGTCAGAGATGAAGCAGAATAGGTTATAATCTTGTGAGCCTAGAAAGGAGAAGAGAATAAGCATTTATATAGCATCTACTGTGGGAATTTATTGTGATTTGGGGACCCTGCCTTTGGGCTGAGATTAAAAAGCCTTAGGCCCTCCGGGTTTTTCTCTGTGTAAGACAGGTTGGTGCCCCTTCCCCTCTGCTTCAGCAGCCCAGCTGAAAAGCCCTGTGGGCCTTGGAACCTTAGGGAGTTCTGGCCAGGCTGGAGGGCTGCAAAAAGCCCAATTATAATTCTTCTAAAGTTATAATTTTTCATATAAGTACAGTTATATAATTTTTCAGATTAGTAGTTAGCAGTTAAATTTCTTTTTTACAATACTACATACTGAGCACTACATTAAGTGCTTTACAAATATTCTCATTTGATTCTCTCAACAACCATGCAAGGTGGGTATTGTTATTGTTCCCATTTTGCAGTTGAAGAACCTGAGGCAGACTGAGGTTAGGTGACTTATCCAGAGTCACACAGCTAGTAAGTGTTTGAGGGTGGATTTGAATTCAGATCTTCCTGACTACAGGCCCAGAACTTTATCAACTGAGCAATTTAGCTGCCTCTTGTCTGGAAAGGTTGAAGAAATAAGCTAAGTTCCAGTAACTGGAATCAATAGCAGAACCTGAGCTTGTGGGAAGCCAAAGCAGTAGTGAAGAGTGACTGGAATGTCCTAGCTTAGCCCTGAATCAACCTAGCCTCAAAGACAGTAAGTTTCAAGCAAAGGAGGGCTTTGTTCAGTGGCTAGGCCAAGTTCACAAGAAGTAAACTTGGCAGTCATAATATTTTGTGTCACTGTAAATTAGAATGGGTTGTCAACCCAGGGACTAAGATCCAGAGCACTTCAAACATTTACAATCCCCCCTCCACCTTTTTGGGGTCATCTTTGCTAAACCGATAGGTATGAGGTGACATCTCAGATTTGCTTTAATTTACATTTCTCTAGTAGCAATTTGGAACTTTTTTATGTCTATAGATGACCTAGGTTTCTTCCTTTGCACACAGCCTGCTTCCATCCTTAGACTATTTCATAATTTGTATTAATTCTTTACATATCTTGGAAATGAGATGTTTATCAGAGAAACTTGCTAAGAATTATTTCCCTCTCCAATTGTTCCCTTTTAATCTTTGCATCAGATTTTTTTATGAATTTTTTTCTTTTTGGCAGGGCAATGAGGGTTAAGTGACTTGCCCAGGGTCACACAGCTAGTAAGTGTCAAGTGTCTGAGGCTGGATTTGAGCTCAGGTCCTTCTGAATCCAGGGCCTGTGCTTTATCCACTGTGCCACCTAGCTGCCCCCAAAATTAGTTTTTTTTTAAATTACATAATCATATTATCCATTTTATCTGTAATCAAATTATCCAATTTACTTTTTATTCCTTGTTTAGTCCTGGACTTTTCTCCTATCCCTAGATGTACTTGAAGGCTTTCTTGGTTCTCTCTCTAAAAATTACATTGTATTCTTTTTGTATATATTAAGCATAATTTATACATTTTAAATACTAAGTAAATATATTTGGATATTCTAAATATGTGCTTTCTCCCCCTGGAATTTGTTCTTCTTGAGTACAGGGGCAATATTTTTGCCTTTATTTGAATCCCCAGTTATTAGCATAGATCCTGGCATATATATGCTTCATCAATACTTGTTGATTGACTGAACCATGACCTGACAGCAAGTTGCAAGAATGTGGCTAATCAATACCTCAGTTGTCTGTCCTTGGCCATGTAATATTTGAATTTTTAATACTGACTGGGATGAAGGAAGAGATATTTTGCTTTTTAGATTTGTAGATAACATGAATCTGTGATAAAGAGCTGAAATGTTCAGTGGCAAGATCCATAAAAATCTTGACAAACTGTAGTAATGGGAGGAATCAAATAAAATGAAGCTTCATAGGACAAATATAAAGTCCCATTCTCAGTTTAAAAAATTGATTTTATAAGTTCAGGAGAGGGAAAGTTATAGGCATAATCATTAAAAATCAAGCCAACCTTGAGAATTTTAATGAATGGAAGCTCAGTAAAAAATTTGATATGAAGGTACTGGGCCAGAAGTCAGAAGAGCTGGACTCTAGTCTTGAACTTGGAACCAGCTTTATTACCCTAGGCAAATTATTTAGTCTTTGGGCCTCAGTTTACTCATCTGTAAAATAGAGATAATTTTACTTCATAACTGACAGCAAAATGCTTAGTAAAATTTAGAGGAACATATGAATATATTTTCCTATTCTTATCTTCATTCTCCTTTTCCTTTTCATTTCCCCTCCCTTTCTTCCTTCTAAATAATAACAGATTATAATAATGTTGAAAATAACTATATAATATAGCAAAAAAATTAATTTAGTCCTGAACTTAATTAATGAAAATACAGGATTCAGTATAGCAGACACTATACTTTATCTGAGGCATAGCAAATCTAGAATACTGTGTTACATTTTGAATGCTTAAATTAAAATATAAACCAACAAAAAAAATGATCAACTCCTATGTGTTCTAAGGGCAATCAAAATAAAGAGGTTATGATAAATAAGCTGATAAGAGAATGAGTGGAAGGAATTATGGGATATATGGCCTGGAGAAGAACAGCCTTAATAGTAACATGATCATTTTTGAATATTTGAAAGGGTGTCATATGGAAGAGGGATTATTCTTATTCTGTTTGGCTCTAGAGAGCAGGACTAGGACAAATGGGAGAGAATTATTCATGCCAGGTATTCAATTATTATTTTTTGAGTGAATCAGTGAATCAATCCAAATGTCAGCTATATACATACATCAAGGTCTAGCAGTTAGAAAGCTTACAGTGTATATCAATATATGGCAATATTTTCTTTGAAGATTGATACCTTGTTACCTTCTAGCTCCTTCAATTAAAAAGGCAAGGCTAAAAAAGAACCACACTCACTGTCTCCTCTTCTCCCATAACAAGAGATAGGAGTAAAGAGGACATTTTACAGGAGGGCTGATTATAACCATGATGATAAGCATGGGGATGGTTATCTGTTTGAAGATGGGGTGAAGATGAGATAGGATCTGAGAGTAAAAAGAGTGATACAATGGAAAGAATGGATGAATGAATGAACAAAGGAATGGACAACAACAAATTGATGAAGCACTTATGAAAAAAGCACTGTGTTAAACTCTGAAGATACAAAAAGAAAAGCAAAATACTCCCCATTCTCAGGGAATTCACATTCTCATAAGAAAGACTACACACATATCAGGTTTCAGCTATAAACATTTTGAGTCTCAGTTTCAGAGGTCCATGGGGTAGCTAGGTGCTGCAGTAGTTAGAATGCCAGGCCTGAAGTCAAGAAGGCTCATCTTCCTGAATACAAATCTGACCTCAGATACTTACCAGCTGTATGACCCAGAGCAAATCACTTAACTCTATTTGCCTCAGTTTCCTTATCTGTTAAAGTGACCTAAAGAAGGCAATGGCAAATCACTCCAGTATCTTTGCCAAGAAGACCCCAAATAGGATCATGAAGAATCAGACACAACTCAAAATGACTCAATAGCAAAAACTTCAGAGGTCTTTAAAATGAGGAGAGTTGGACTAGATATCCCTTCCAGCTTGAAATCTAAAGAATTAGATCTAGACATCCAGAGAGATTACTAGTCTATATCCATGACCTCATTATCCCAGATTTCTTCTAGTCTCTGCATTACGTATCCATCAAAAGTTGCATGGCCTGAGATATCATTTTGCTAGTAATGTAAAGGTTATATTTTCCCACCCTGGGCCAAATATAGCAGCTCCAGTTGTAATCATTAAAGAAGTCCAAATGTCTGCTGCCCTATAAACTTTATGAGAGTTATTAAAGATGGGGACAGTGGGGAAGAGAACTCTAGCTAAGAGGGGAATGATTATCCTGTTCAATGACATGCCTACTTCCCTAAGGATTCCATGAACAGTAAGAGGTCATAAGGATCTCTACAGCTAACAGGTAGTAATTAACAGGAAAAATAAGAAAAACTGGAATTTGTTTAGCTTTTTAAGGTTTGTAAAATGTTCTGTGTATATTATCTCATGTGAACTTCATAACAAGCCTTCAAAATGGGTAACAGGTACTATTATCCTCATTCATATAGATAAAGAAGCTGAGAATCAGAGAAGTTAAATAAGATATCTAAGGTGATGAAATGTAAGTTTCCGTTGTGAGATTTAAACCCAGGTCTCACTGAATATGTCACTGCATATAGAGTATTTAATGGCATAAATAAGTTGGGACATCATGGTGGGCAGGTGTTCAGACTCATTTAAAAACTTAGATACACCTATGAAGTCTTTGATCTGGAAAATTTATTTCATGTCCCTTAAACTCTATTCTCTGTCTCTGTCTCTCTGTCCCTCTGTCTCTTTCTCTGTCTCTCTGTCTCTCTGCATTAAACTCTTAACATTTGAAAGTCAGATGTAGAGAATTTGCATTTCATTGCTGGCTCTTCCAATTTCTAGTTTCATAGCCTTTGACCAAGAATTTCATCTTGCTGAACCTGTTACCTTATCCTTACATTTTCCAATGAACTAAGAGACACATTCTCTTAAACAAATTAGAATGCCAGTATAAATTCAATAAGGTGAAATTTAATAGGCATGCATGTAAATTATTATAATTTGGTTAAAGACAATTTGAAAAGTACAAAACACGTAGCCATGAGTAGATCATTGTGCACTTGAATGAGATCAGATACTTTTAGAACTCTGCAAACTCGGTATGACTCAATAGTGTGATATGGCAGTCAAAAAAGTAGCAAAACATAGATTTTTATTGAGAGATAAGTGAGGGAGCCATTAATATTGCTATGCCCTTGTAAAACTACATCTGAGTGTTATGTCCATTCTGGGTTTCACAATCTGGGAAGGATGTTGATAAAATGGAGACTTTTCAGAGGAAAGAAAGTAGGAGGTTGTCAAGAGGAAGGCAAATAGTGAGGGACCTTGAGATAATGGCTTTGGGGGAGCAATTGAGAAAACTGGAGAAATTTATCATGGAGAAGAGTAGACTGAAGGAGAAGTATGACACCTGCCGTCAATGAGGGATGAAACTTGTTCAACTCATTCCCAGAGGGCAGAACTAGGTGGTGGTGGGTTGATATTGCAGAGAGGCAGGTTTTGGTTTGAGTATGAAAAACTTAGCGATAATTAGAACTATTAAAACAAGCAATTGATAGCCATTAGTTAGCAAATTTCTTCTCACCAGAAGTCTTTAAGTGAAAGCTGCATGATCCCTACTTGGGTCCACAGTAGAAGAGATTATTGTTTTGGAAGAAGTTGGACTATATGGTTTATGAGGTCATTTACAACCCTTAACATTCAACGATTTTGTGACTTGCTCAGACTTATACAGATATAAGTAACAATAATACCACTTATATTTCCTACCTCTCAAAATTGTTCAGAGGAATATGCTAAAGCACTTTGTAAACTTTAAACCACTATATAAATTTGAGTTGTTATGTCATTCTTTGTGTCTTTTTAGATTGATTTCAACTAGAAATAGACCTGGGACAATCTAAAAGGATTCAAAGAATGACATACCCTGCAATTGTAAATTTGTACTTAATATTCTATTGACTATTGTGCAAGGAGATAAAATGACTACTTTTTGCAGTTGGGCAAAAGTATTGGATTGTAATTTCATCTTCAGTAGACTCAGTAAAAGAGTGTTTTGGACAATTTCAGTAAACCATAGGACAAGGAAGTTGATATGGCAAAAAATTCTTTTGCTCAATTCCTACATTTTGAACACTATGAAGTTTGAATATTTTGAGTATTTAGTATGTAGGTTTTTATAAAAATTCTTTAATTTTTATGAGTCATTTTTCTGTCTTTTTAAAGTTTAGATAGAAATGATTTTGGTACAAGTCACTACCATCTTATTATTCCTTTATATTTGATGTTCTGAAGACTATGGATAGATGGACAGATTGATAGATTGCAAGAATAACTGCTTATTGAAATAGACTAAAGGTATTGGGATATAAGCCCATGTCCTATAAGCTTACCAGAACCATCTTCAGGGTAACACATCAGTAGCAATAAGAATCACAGGGTGATCTATAATCTCATTCTGTTCCCATGTGATTTAGATTTCTCTTGTTAAGTTTCTACATTTTGAAAGTGTTAAAACTTCTATGTTGTTTGTATATTATGGGTCTTTGATATGGTAATACCTGCTAAATATTATTTGTAGAATTGCATGGGTCAAACTTATGTTTGGGTTGTTGTGAATAATATAGTTCAGTATAGGAAATGCCATGTGATTAAGTTCTCCAGGAAATTATGAGGTATGACTTTTAGTATGAAGATTGATTGTATGTTGGTCTATGAAGGACAACAATCTTTTGGTGTATCATTCTAGCCACCAGATGATAGTTTTCTGGGAATTTAGCACTAAATTTTTACAGCCTGAAGTAATGTGTTGTATGATTTCTACTGTTTCTTTGAATGATCTTCATTGGTCCCCAAGTCTGGTTTCTGGTGGTGATATATTAATACTGAAAAACCATCATAAACCCCATCATATCCATCAACAATTCTACATGAATTATGCATTGATTCATCATTGTCTGCTATCATATCTTTAGCTAATTTCATGCAGATGTTACCAGTGGAGGGCCTTTGAATTCCAGTGTTGGATGTTAGCCATTTAATAGACTCTATGTAGATGGATAACATTTAACAAATCCAATAGTGCATCCATATTGTCAGCTTTACTACTGCTTGGGCAAATCGGTTGGTTGGTCAATAAGCATTCATCAAGTGGTTATTAGGGGTCATGAACTACAATTTGGTAGAGATGAGAAGGGGACAGTATGCTAGCTATGGAGAAAAGCCTGGGAAAATGCATGAAGTTGAAAAAGAGTGCTACATGCAAAATAGGTCAGCATTGTTGGATTGTAGAGAACATAGAGAGGAACAAAGAATAGGAATATTGGAGAGGAATGAAGCAGTTAGGCTGTGAAGGGTTTTAAAAGCCAAACAGTAGATTTCATATTTGATCTTTGAGGCAATGAGCAGACACTAAAGTGTATTGAATAGAGGAGTAACATAGTCAGACCTATACCTTACAAAAGTCACTTTGAAGTGATGTGTGGACTTTCTCCAAAACCCTATCTCTAGTTTTTTTGACCTGTTTATTGGGTGCTCTGAAAATTTCTATCAATCCTCTTCTATTTTTTTTCTGGGAAGGAACAAATAATCTTCTTATAACCTATGATTAGGGTGATGGGTCCCTCAGATATGTAACTATTGTACAATTTTTGTTAGAATACTTTCTAAATATGTTATTGTCCATTTTATTGTACCTAAGGTATAAATTAAGACAATATTGTCTTAAACTAGCTCTTATTGAACTTTGATTTCAGCATGACAGTAAATTTCTTTAATATTTTTGTGCAGTATCTTGCCTACAGGAGACTAAAGTATCTTGAGGGATCACTTTCATCCATTGTTGTCCAGTTGTTTCAGTCATATCTACCTCTTCGTGATCCTATTTGATGTTTGCTTGACCAAGATACTGGGATGGTTTGTTATTTCCTTCTCTAGTTCATTTTGCAGATGAGAAAACTGAGGAAAAGAGGGCTAAGCAACTTTCCCAGGGTCACACAGATAGTGGCAGAAATCAAATTTGAACTCAGGTATTTCTGACTCCAGGCCTGGTGGTCTATCTACTTACTGTACCACCTAACTGCCCTATTTCATACTTTGGTTCAATGTAACTCATGCATTTCAACTTGAAGCCTTCATTTTATAACTTTTCTTGGTGGATGTTAAGCATTTTGCTTTTTAAAAAATTTTATTTTTATTTTTTTTAGTCCAAATGACATCTTGGTATCATTGGCAAAAGAAACTATGAGATGAAGAAGTTGTTTAAGATTTTATAGTGGAATCATATTGCTTGAAGTCATACAATTTTATCATATGATTATTAAGATGATTTGATTTGACTCCCTCTTTAATTAAAAGACATAGTTCTATTTTGGAGAGATGATAATAAATGCAAGACTGGTTATAACCATAGGAGACTTAAACCGGCTCCTTCCCTTAGAAATGAAACATTTTTAACCAATTGTGTTTGGCATTACAGGGTTGGTGATGATTTAAATACAAAAAAAGTTTCCATGTGTAAATCAAATACCTTAGTGGTGTCCCATACTTGGATCTTTTTCATGTATTTTCAGGAATGACCCATGAGTGTTGGAATGAAGCAATAGTTTTTGATAAGCAACAAAAGCAGTGTGAATGCTATGCTAATTTCTGGTAGCTTATTCAATATTTGCCAAATCAACAACAAATTACTCTTTGTATCTGTGGAATTTTTAACACATCCTTTTTGTTCCTTATTCAATATATTTCTTTCCTGTATTTGTAGAGTATTTTTGTGATCAAGGTATGAATGCTTTGCATAAATATATATAAACACACAACCTATATTTACAGGGAACATTGGCATTCTGATGAAAACATGATAATTAGTGTTCTTTTTCTAACAGATCTTTGAGGCCCTTTCTAAATAAAGGTCAGATCAGTCTTGCTTATGAGAGAAAGATAGTAAAGTATTTTTTCTAGGATTTCCTGGGCCACTATGAAGCATTTTCAGCAAGAATTATAGGTCTTACCTGATCTCATCATTTTCCAGTTTTACAGGGAAGCTAGTGTTTTAGTTACTTCCTTTGGAAGCTTTCTTCTCTGAAATAAATTTTATTGATATCATTTGTTCTTACATAACCAAAATTCCCCAGTATCCTTTCTGTTCCTCCTTCCAAGAAAGCCAACCCATGTAAAATATTTTTATAGAAAAAAATCTGCAAATAAATCAATACACTAATATTGTCTGCGAACATCTACACATATGGACCTTTGCAAAGAAATGGGATAAACAAGTCTTCTAATATTTTTTCTTTGGGGACATGCTTGTTCTTTGTAATTTTAAAACATTCACTTTTGATTGTTTTGTGGGTGACATTCTTGCCATTTATATTACTATAGTCTTTGTATATTTCTTGTCTCTGCTAACTTCACTCAGCATCATTTCTTGTAGGTTTTTCCATATATTTCTCTCTATTCATGATACACTTCTTATAGTACAGTGATATTTCTTTATATTGATGTACCACAACTTGCTCATACATTCTCTCCTCAATGCATTTTGTTTCCAATTTTCAGTTGTTTCCACAAAAAGTGCTGTTATAAATATTTTGTCTTATATGGGGGCTTTCTTCCTTTACCTCCTCTGGGCATGTGCCTCATAGTGGAATCTCTAGGTCAAAGAGCATAAGCAAACTTATTCTTTTCTCATCTAATAATAGTAGCACCTACCTCTCAGGGTTGTTGTGAACATCAAATAATATAATAATTGTTAAGTGCTTAGCACAGTGCCTGGCCCATAATGAACATATAGCAAGCACTATATAAATGCTAGCTATAGAAGACTAGAATACTATTATTATTATATATAGAAGAATATTATACTATACCCTCATATATATATATATAATACTACTATTATTATATGTCAAAGACCATTATCATCATTTGTATTTGTATTTTTTGTTGCAGTACAAATAGAAATGGGCCTGAGATAACTTGCTCTCTTGCAATTGTTCTTTTATAGTTAATGTTCTTTGGGATATTGCAACTGGATAACAAAACCTTTTGTAGTTGAAAGTAAAGGAACAAGAGAAGGGAATAAACATTTATTAAGCACATTCTTTATATGCTAGGCACTGTGCTAAGTACTTTCTAATTTTTCATTTATACTCATAGCAATCCTGTGAGGTAGGTGTTATCATTATCCCCATTTTATAGTTGAAGAAACTGACAGATATAGGCTATGCTAGTCCCTCATCACCTTATTCCTGGTTTGTCTCTCTGATTCATTTCTTTTCCTACTCCAGTCTATCCTTCAGTTAGCTATCAAAATGACTGTCCTAAAAGCATAATTCTGACCATGCCACTCCCTTAAACAATCAA
Organism: Dromiciops gliroides; assembly: GCF_019393635.1. NCBI lineage: Eukaryota > Metazoa > Chordata > Mammalia > Microbiotheria > Microbiotheriidae > Dromiciops > Dromiciops gliroides. Next base: position 92,816,011 of record NC_057861.1, on the reverse strand, counting down.
GTCCATTGGATTCCTATTGCTGGCTTCAGAGTCTTCCATAACCTGGCCTCTTCCCATCTTTCTAGTCTTCTTACACTTTACTCTCTGGCCACATTCCTTCAACATGCCATCCATATCCTATTTGCTTTTTCAGTGGCTGCTCCCTATGTCTAGAATATTCTCTCTCCTTGTCTCTGGCTCCTGGATTTCCTGATTTCCTTCAAGTCTCAGGTAAAATCCAACCTTCTGCAAGAAATTTTTACCCGTCATCCTTAACACCAGGGCCTTCCCTCTGACATTACCATAGAGCTTTCATTCACATTTCTTGTTTGTACATAGATGTGTAAATATTGTCTCCCCCACTAGACTACAAACTCCTTCAGGACAATGACTGTTGATTTTTTTTTCTTTGTATCTCTAGGGCTTGGCCTAGTACCTGTCACATTGTACTACTTAATATATGCTTTTTGATTACTAGGATGTAAACTCATTCACTGTAGGTTCATTGTAAGCATTTTCAGTATGCTCCCAGTAGTATATGGGTCAACAGAGATAATACAAATCTCATTCCTTTCCCATATTATTTTGATCTCATCTACCAGGTATCAATATCTTGGAAGCTTTTATTTCCATGTAGCTTGGAGTTTATGAATATTTTCTATACTGACATCTATTAAAAATGTTTTTATGGATCAATGCTGTATCCAGGGAGTTGTGGGCTACAGTCAGATTTATGATAATGGTTCATATCCACTGCAATTTATTAATTGGCTTCTCTGGAATATTTTGAGATCTATATTTTTAACATGGGAATTTGTTATGTTATGAAATATAGCTAAGTTCTCATTTTAAAATTTTTTTATTATTACATATTATATTGTTACTATTTTCTATTATTTTTAACTTTCCTTGTGGCACTGTGTAATTGGTTTTTTTGGGTTCGGGAGTTGGTTTTAAGTGTTTTATCTTCTACCTTTCTATTCTATTTTACTTTCTGGCCTTCTTAAATCCTAAATTCATTCTCTCTCTCTCTCTCTCTCTCTCTCTCTCTCTCTCTCTCTCTCTCCCCCCCCATTTCTAATTTATACTCTTTTCTTTCCTCTCTTCTTTTTTATACTCATGGTTTAGGCCTCAGTCTTGCAGTCCATAAATCAATCCAATTCAACTTGCATCTTTAAAGCATCAAAGGCCATATTAAAGACTCTTGGAGCATTGGTATGAAAAATGACCTAGTAATTGTCTGCAGAAATCTCATGTTCTGTTGACTAGAAATGAAATGTCCACAAATAACTACAATGCAAGGTAGAATGTGTTCAGGGTAAAAGACAGCTACTGAAAGAAATGCTGCAGGATGAGAATGAGAAGACTTTCTGCTAGGATATTGGCAGTGACTTAATGGGGGATGTAGTCATTTGAGATTTTACTTAGAAATTTCATCCAAATCTATGGGTGATCTAGAAATGACTTTTATCCCTTGAGGAAATGTTCTTCTTTGATTGGGTGATTATAGCCCTTGGCAGAACTCCATTGGCCTTGTTGTTAGCTAGAGGATTTTGAGTACTGATTAGGAATGAGAGTTGAAGAAATTTGAAATTGGGATCTCATTATACTGGAGCTCTATCAGAAATGACTACTGAGGGTCAGTACAAATACATAAATGGGGGGGCAGCTAGGTGGCACAGTGGATAGAGCACCGGCCCTGGAGTCAGGAGGACCTGAATTCAAAGCTGGCCTCAGACACTTAACACTTACTAGCTGTGTGACCCTGGGCAAGTCACTTAACCCCAATTACCTCAGTAAAAAAACAAAAACAAAAACAAATACATAAATGGAAGAGAAGAGGCCATGACCATGTTGAGGTTATTAATGGACTCGAAGTCATAAGAGATCTGGTTTCAAATACTGTCTCTGATATTCCTGTTTCCTATGTCACCATAGGCAAATTACTTAAACTTCTGGCCCTCAGTTTCCTCATCTGTGAAATGGGTATAATCAATCATAAACACTTACTAAGCATCTGCTATGTGTCAGGGACTATGCTAAGTACCTCATAATGAATAATTACACAGTTTTTATAAAGATCAAATGAGATAAAGCTCTTTAGAAAAATTATATGCTATATAAATATCAGCTATTATTGTTGAGTTCTCTAATGGTCAAATGGTAGTTTTAAAATGCTGAGCCTAAACAAAGAAGGCAGTCTGGATATAGTGACATGTTCAGGCTATTGATCAAATCACACATGAAGTTTTGTATTAATTCTTGGGGCTATATTTTAGGAGGTATCTGTGGGGAAAGTAGTGTTTCTCTAAGAAAGGGATCATGGTGGCAAGAGGATAAGAAATTGTGTTATATACAGATTAGTTGTAGGAACTGAGATGTTTATTTTAGAGAAGGGGGGATTTATAGGAAATGCATTTAGTGAATAAGAGGATTGATTTGCCAATTTCTCTCAGCCCCTCCATGACCCTGAGGGAAAAATGTGCCAGATATTCAGAAATTCCTACTAAAGCCACAGAGAAGGAAATCTGAATCACCAACAATGTAAAATCTATGATTTAACACTGGATAATTTTTTATATAGTGAGCTTTCACCCAGCATCAATCTCTCATCAGCCACTATGGATCAGAAGTTGGAGCACAAGCAATCTAACAGGCATGAGTCTCAACCCCAGCATGGGTACCCATGTTTCTGCAATGACTCTGCTTGAAAATTCTTGCTCTCTCTACCACCCTGGAAAAAGTGGCAGATGCTGATCAGATGAAAGAAAAGAGGAAGATAAAGGAGGAATTTATGGATAGAGAACTTGTCTTTTGACCAGAGCCTGGCTATAGGGCAGGAAGACATGCTGCTATAGTGGTCTTGCTAGTACACCATCTGCACTCATCCTATCCTGAAAGAGGCATCAAGGCCTAAATCTATTCAAGGAAACAAAGGAAATGAGGAGAGTGGAGGAAAAACCAGGATAAGTGTTAGCATGGATGCCTGTGCTGGGCATGAAAAAAAGGGGAGAGAACTTAGGTAGAGTCAGTTTTGTCCACCAGGGGTTATACTTAAGGAAGGGACCCAGGCTATCAAACCATATATTCCCAAATGCAAGGAGACTGGGACATTCTTGCTGTCTAGTTCTAGGAACTAGCTTTCCTGAAGTCAGAGAATGAGTGGTAGAAGATTATATGTTTGTTGCTATGATACATGAGAGATCTATGTTCTCCTTACTCTCTTTGGAAAGAGGAAGAACTCTAACCTCACTACTTGGGGTGAGATTAGAGGTGGGGTTTTATTCTTTAGTCTTTTCTAATTCCTCAATCCTTTAGGTTTTTAGACTCAAGAATCCTTATACCCACATCTAATGGAACCATGACTCCAACAGGCTCATTGTTCAAGGGAAAATATAAATAATGTTCAAGTTCACTTTTTCAGGTTCTTGGAAGAGTCATAGGATCATTCATAAAAGTAAACTAAAACTCATTAGATGCCAGGAAAGATTTTTAACTTTCTGAACCAGAAGTGGAGGGCTCTAGTGTATATTACAGGCCACTACAAAAAATAATCCAGAGACAGTAGAGCTATCAAAAGAATATGTCTCAATAAAAGCTTAAAGCCACACAAACAGTTAAAATAGCAGAGATGATCCTACAACCAGAAGATTGAATGAATACAGTCTCAAAGAAAATTCATAGCTCTCTTAACATATGTTATATGTAACCCCATAAAGGCAAATGAAAGATAGAATCCTGTGTACTTTCCCAAAACATGGAACAGAAACAAGAAACACCAGAGTGATTCAAAATAAAAGAAAATATATAAAATAGGAAGTTTGGAATGAATAAAGGTCAGAAATTGGCTTGCTCAATGCAGAATTTAAATACATACATATATACCTACTTACACTTATACATAAAACCCAATTTGCAGACTCAAAAAAGTAAATTCATTTTGGCAAAAAAATGGGAGATAAACTCTACTAAAATATTTGAAAGGTTAACAGACTTGGAATACAAAAATACAATACTGAAGGAAATTTTAGTAGATGAGAAGCAAAAGGCAACATTAAAAATTCTAGAAAAGCTGAAATAACTAACCTTGGAGACAAGCTTCACAAAGATAGATTAGCAGCAAACAACTGTGACAAAACAGAGTAGGCCAAAAGTCACAAAGTCACAAAGGGGTTTCAATATTTAATAACTCCTTTATTTTTTGTTTTTAATTTACAAAGCCATATTATCAGATTATCTATATATATATACAAAATAAATATGAAATAATATATATATATGAAATAAAGAAAAAAAACAATTTTCAAAAAGTTATCAAAACTTCAGACCCTTTTGAGACTTTTGGCCCACACTGTACTACAGTATAAGAAGTGATACCAGAAGACTAGAACTTATAACTACAGAGAATAAAGCATAAATCTCCCAAAATTCTGTAATTCAAACTCAAGACAAAAAAAGGAGCTACTTAATGCATTCTACATGAAAACAAAAGAAAACTCAGTAAGAAAATAGGAGCAAACAATGTTTGACTCACAAACTCCCCATAAACAGAAATAAAAGAAATGTAAATAAACATTTATGGAGGAAAGAATAAGTAATGAAATAACTTACCTCAAATTTAGAGGTTATTGTTGTTGTTAAAGAAGAATTTGCTGAGGGGGCAAAAGAAAGAACAGAGAAAGCTCATCAATGGACAAAGACAAAACAAAATAAAATAAGAGACAAGGACGTACAAATTTAGGCAGATCCTAAAATATTTAAGAAAACTGAAAGTAGAAGAGTTTGACCTAAAACTTGATGCCTATTTTATGATCTTTTCAAATACTGAATCTCTTAATCAGTGTATCATGTATTTCTCCTATCTTTGTCCAAACTTTCAAATTTTATTAATATTTTCACCTATGATTCCATTTAATTCATTGATAAATATAATAAATACTAAGGTGCCAATCAGAAATCCTTGGAACAATTCATTAGAAACCTGCAAAATACTTTTTTTTTCAGGGCAGTGAGGGTTAAGTGACTTGCCCAGGGTCACACAACTTGTAAGTGTCAAGTGTTTGAGGCCAGATTTGAACTCAGGTCCTCCTGAATCAATAGCCGGTACTGTATCCAATGCACCACCTAGCTCCCCCCCAAAGATACTTTCTTGGCATTTAACTATTAATAGATTTTAAATCTTGCCCAGAAGCCAATTCACAAATCTGCCTAAATTGAACCTATATTCCTCCATCTTTGCCAAATAAAATCATTGGAAACTGTAAAATGTTTCATGAAAATCCCAATAAACTGTATTTTCAGTCTTCTCCTCTTCTACTTTTCTAATAATTCTGTCAAAAAATAAGATGAAATCAGTCTGGAATTAGGGCTCTTGAGGCTGACTCTGAAATCACTAACTCCTTTTCTATGTGTTAGTTAACTATTTCTTTAACAGTATCTTCTAGAATCTCCTTCCCTCTGCAAAACAAAAGAAAGCACAACAAGATGAAACAAAACAAAGCAAAACAAAAACCTAGGAATCAAACTCCATTTCACTGGCCTTTTGCTTCCACTTTCCATTCTGTTTTCTTTTTGGAAAATCCAGACATTTGTCTATTCTAAGTCTTGTGCTAACTCTCCTATTCTCCATGATCCTTTATTAAACTCCTACTATGTACCAGATCACCAGTGGTGATTCAGTAATCAGGTCTGCTTGCTTCTGAACTCTCAACATTGTCTGGGTTGCTCATTTGGCTTTTTTATTCATATACAGCCTTCTAACTTCAGGAGAAGCAGGAAAGAGGGTTAACACTTCAAGGGTTGCAGATGACACAGTGGACAGTCGATCTGGGTTCAAACCCTACCTTTGTGGCATACTACCTATGTAATTTTGAGCAAGTACCTTGATTTTCTTGCCTCTTAGCTTTCTGATCTGTAAAAATGAAATGGAGTGTTCCTTTAAAAAAATAAGATACCCATTTAAATGTTACAGTATCAAGAATTCACTGTCTAGTTAGGTAGACTTTGGCAGAAAGGTTTTAAATATGACTTTGGGAGAAGAGGAAGAACAGCCATTGGGGCTGTTGCCTGCTTTGTTTATGAAAGAAGAAGAAGGCCTCAGGAGCAGGAGGCCCTGAGCGCTATTGAATTCAGCCATAAAATGTTAGTGGGCAGTTTATTGCAAAGACTCCCTATCGTAGTAGGCAGAATGATCCATGAGCCCCCAAACTGAAATAAAAAGGAAGAAGATTGCAGACTGCTTAGTCACCTGAAGCTAATGGTGGAACAAGAAAAAGGGAGCAGAAAGGGAGGCAGGGTGGGGGAGGGGGCACATAATAACTCACATTTATCTAGAGCTTTAAAGTTTACAAAAAACACTTTATAAAGCTTAGAGCACTAGATAAATGTGAGCCATTATTGTCACAGGACACTTTTCTCAAAAAAATCCTGTGAAGCTGGAAAGTGTAAGTATTATTATCTACATTTTACAGATGAGGAAACTAAGACCCCCAAAGGTAAAGTGATTTTCCAACATCCACAAAGAGATAGATGCTAGATTTCATTCTAAGTCTTCTGATTATGAGGCTAAGATTTCTTTCCTTCTTCTCTCCCTCCCTCCCTCCCTCCCTCCCTCCCTCCCTCCCTTCTTCCTTCCTTCTTTCCTTCCTTCCTTCCTTCCTTCCTTCCTTCCTTCCTTCCTTCCTTCCTTCCTTCCTTCCTTCCTTCCTTCCTTCCTTCCTTCCTTCCTTCCTTCCTTCCTTCCTTCCTCCATTCCTTCTTCCCTCCCCTTCTTCCTTCCTTCTTTCTCTCTCCTTCCTCCCTCCCTCCCTTCCTTCCTTCGTTCCTTCCTTCCTCCCTTCCTTCCTCCCTCCCTTTCTTTCTTCCTTCCTTCCTTCCAAATGAAAAACATTTATTAAGGAATTACTATATGCCAGGTACTATACTAAGCACCGTAGATACAAACACAAGGAAACAAAGCAATTCTTGCCTTTAAGTCTTTGAGGAACTCATATACTACTGGGGAAAGATCACACATAATGGGAATGTATATGTGGTGTGGGTTCAATACATACATCAGCATAATTTGTAAATAACTGGGATGTGTTGGAGGCCTGGTTCCCGGTCAGATAGAGAGCAGAGTCTGAATTCTGGTGGGAGGGTCATGAAGATGATGCACAAAGTTTAGAAATGATCAGGGAGTCATTTTGAAGTTAGCTGATAAGAGAACAGCACAGAGGGATTTCAGTGTTCTTTCCTTTCCTCTAGAGAGGCCTCATGTCACAGCTATAGGAAGGCATTAAGACAAACAAAGCATAACTCTCTGCTTAGAGCAAGTACTCTCTTTCTTACTCAAGAATAACACTTCACATTTGTGTAACCATATAAGGTTCAGAAAGGATTTTCCTCACAACAAACCTGGGACACAGGGAGTAGAGGGCAGAGTGGAATGGGGCCATCTCCATCTTATTCCTGGAAGTGATGTTTTTCTTCATAAAGTCAAAGATTAAATTAGTGTTTTTTTTTCTTTTCTCCTTAGCACATCATATGCTGACTCATGCTGAACTTGGAGTTCATTAAACCACTCTAGGTTATTCTCAAAACAACTGCTATCTAACCATGCCTCGTCCACATTGTATTTGCAAAATTGATTTTTTTCCCTCCAAAGTCTAAGACTTTTCATTTATTTCTGTTGAATTTCATTTATTATATTTGGTCCAGTGTTCTAGGCTATCAAGATCTTTTTGGGTGTTGACTTTATCATCCAGTGTTAGCTGTCCTTCCTTGTGCTATCTGAAAATCAGATGAATTTATACACCCAGAGGTGTGCTGGAGCCAGCTCATACCAGCTTGGGAGAGCTGGTTACATTTTTAGTGGAAATTAGGAATCAGGAAAAGACTACAATTGTTTCATGTTAATAATATAGATTAGGGGCAGCTAGGTGGTGCATGGATAAAGCACTAGGCCTGGATTCAGGAGGATCTGAGTTCAAATCCAGTCTCAGACACTTGACACTCACTAGCTGTGTTATCCTGGGCAAGTCACTTAACCCTCATTGCTCTGCAAAATGATGTTGATGATGTAGATTAAATTTAAAAGTGTGCCAGAAATACATTTTATTTCTGGAGAGCTGGCTATTAAACATTTACTATCAGATACCTGACTATTCATAAATTCAACTCTGAAATAACATGATTATGAATAGACCATTCTGGCTCAGGCAGAAAAAAACTGAATCTTTTATTTCTTCACCTAGTTGCGTGCGCTTTCTCTCTCTCTCTCTCTCTCTCTCTCTCTCTCTCTCTCTCTCTCTCTCTCTCTCTCTCTCTCTCACACACACACACACACACACACACACACACACACACATGCACACACACACGCACACACTCTCTCACACACACACAAACACAATACAAACACATGATTTTTCTTCTCTATTCTGAGCAATGGCACAGAGAGTAGTGGATTGACCTGCCTGGTGCCCACTTTTGTTGGTTTAGAAGGTTTGAAAGGTTTGGAAGGATATTGATGGTGACATAGACATTTAAAAAATGTCAAGTCACTCCAGAAGCCAACACTCCTCCTTTAAGACCTAAGGAGAATCTCTTAAATGTTACCAAGCCTCCCCCAGCTTCTCTTTCAGAAATTAAAAAAATGGAAACATGGCCACATCTCTCACAGATATGATATACCAGTGATGAAGTACCTGTGTGTGAATGATATAGAATGGAACAATGGGTGAAGAAAGAGCATGAATCACTCATAACTAAAACAATATACTAAGTTAATAGTTCTTGATTTTTTTAAGAAAGGAAGGAAGCAAATCAGCAATAAAATCCCTGAAAAAAATAGAATAGATGAAGTTGAAGTAGATAACACTGTTTCATTTGATCTGTATAACTGCCCTATGAAGAAGTCAGAAGCAGGTGTTATTATACACATTTTGCAGAAGAGGAAATTGAGTCCCAGAGAAATGATGTTATTTATGCAAGGTTATGTGCAGAGTAAATGATGAGAGTGGGACTAAAATGTACATTTCCTATTTCTCAAACTAATGTTTTTCCCACTATGTCACAAGGCTCCAGACTTAGCATAAAGCAGAATATGTGATTAACTGCCTGTGGTTTTAGGGATGCTATGAAGGAACAATCCATTCCTGAATGTATTCATTTATTGTTGTTGTTGTTGTTTTGTTGAGTTGTTTTCAGTTGTGTCCAGCTTTCTGTGACCCATTTGGGGTTTTCTTGGCAAAGATACAGGAGTGACTTGACATTCCTTTTCCAGCTCATTTTATAGATGATGAAACTGGTGCAAATAGGGATAAGTGACTTTCCCAGGGTCACATGGCCAGTAAGTATCTGAAACCAGATTTGAACTCAGGAAATGATCTTCTTGACACCAGGCCTGACCCTCTATCCACAGCACCACTTTGCTGTCCCAGGAGCTCTTCAATCAGAGAATAAATGACCAATTGTTGGGAATATTATAGAGGGAATTCATGTTTCAAGCAGGGATTAGTCTATCAATGACTTTGAAGTCATTGGAAAGTCAAGTGATTTCAGTCTCATCTCTGATGTGCAGAGTGATAAAATGATTCACCTGATGACTCATAGATATTTGCAGAAGTGAAAAGGAAGCATGCTCTGCTGATTCTCAAGTCAACATGAGTGTGTTTGGCCCTTGGAGGTGCCCAGCTGCACGAAGTGCTGTGAAAGGGCAAATTAATAAATAAGCAAACAAAACCCCAAAACAAAACAAAACAAAAAACACCCTTAACTTTGTTGATTTCATAGTTTTCCTGGTAAAAGAGTGGACCTAGTTGTGCTGCCCAAACCCAGTGAGTTCTAAAACATTAAACAAAGGAGCCTGTATTCCTTCATAGCAAGGCAAAATTGCTTTTGTTTTCATAAATCCTCATGACAAGGTGGCCAGTCCTAAACAAGACCCCATGGGACAAATAAAGCAACCTCTCCTTCAAGCCGTCATCAAAAGGACGGGGCCAATCTATTTCTGTAGTTGATAACCTTTGGCTTCAGCCATCCTCAAGGCTCTCTGCTCAATATTAACTCATTAATCACTGTAGCCTGTTGTGCCACAGCAGAGGCAAGGGGGAGAGGCAGCCTTTTTGTCTACATTGGGGGCTTAATTGGCCAATCCCTTAGGGGCATTTGGCTCACAAATGATCTTTAGACTAACCACATGGACTTATACTGTAGAATGGGAGGCAGCATAGTGGTTATGGGAAGAGTATCAGATTTGGAATTCAGAAGACATGGATGCCAGTTACACCATTATCTCTCTGTGATGCTAGACATGTCATTTCACCTCTTTGGGGATATTGGGGTCCTCCTCTATAAAATGAGGGGAGAAGCAAAAGGACTTGAATTCTAGATAGAATGCTAAACCTGGGTCAGGAATCCTTGGTTTCAAATTCTGCCACCAATATTTACCGGTTGTGTGACTATGGTTGAGTAACTTAACCTCTGACCTTTTAGTTGCATCGTTTGTAAAATGGTGAAAATAACAGTTGCATGTCCATCACAGGTTTTGAGTCTCAAATGAAATTTACAAAACAGAAATGAAGTTAAAATTCTCTATTAACTTAGATTATCTAGGTTCTAGATATAGAAGGAAACTTAGGTATAATTTTCAACAACTTAATTTGATAAAGGAGGAAATTGAGAAACAGGAGGAGAAATGACTTTACTGTGGTCACTAAGGTAGGAAACAGCATAAGTGGGGTTCACACCCATGTCCCCTAATGACAAATTGAGTGACTTCTGCGATACCAGGGTTGCTACTAAGGTTTCCCTTTCAGTTCAAACATTTCATGGCTTTGGGTATTTTCCAAAGAACCCACTTTCACATTCACTTGTATTTATCCTTGTTTTCTCCCTGTACAGAATGTAAGCCCCTTGAGGGCAGGAACTATTTAATTTTTGTTTATGTTTCCCCAGCACCTGGTGCACTGTCAGTCACACAGGATACATTTAATAAATGCTTGTTGATTGACTGATTGTTTGGCAGATGATGATATTTTCCACAGAACAATGAATGGCTATTGTCATTTTAAAAAATTTTGTTTTTGATAAAACATCTTTTGCCTGAATTGAGTCTGTGAGTTTGTCACTGAAAGCACAGCTTCAGGAGGTGGATGTAAGAACTACTGGTTTCTTACAGATTTAAGAATTGGAAATAACACCTATGGGATTGGTTTCACGTGGTTATTCATATTTGTTACAAGGGTTCTGAATCCACTCCTCCTGTCCTCAGTCCTCCCCTACCAGGGAGTTGTTAGAGGTGCAGGAAAAACGAATGCTAATTTAAAACAAAAGCAAAAACAAAAAAAAGAACAGAAGCCTGGGATTGAAGACACCTGGGTTTTTGTTTGGGTTCTGACATAGGTGAAGGGGTTTAGACCTGGAAAGCATAGTCCTGCCTCTCAGGTTCAATTCCTTGATTTTACAAAGAAGGAAATTGAGGTCACAAAAATATTATATAGTAGACTTGGAGGATTCATGTAGGGAGAAAGGCAGAGCAAGTTCTGGGACCATTCTTTCATAAAGGAAGTGAGCTGGATGAGCTCTATTAATCATCTATGAGAGGGCATTATAAAAAGTGAATGGCTATGTTTCAGTCTCTCTCTCTCTCTCTCTCTCTCTCTCTCTCTCTCTCTCTCTCTCTCTCTCTCTCTCTCTCCATCACTTTCCTGTTGTCTCTTTCTTCTCTGTTTCCTTTTCTTTGTGCCTGTCTCTTTCTGTGTCCTCTCTGTTTTTCTGTTTTTTTTTCTTTATTTCTCTTTGTCTCTTTCTGTCTTCTCTCTGTCTCTGTGTGTCTCTTACGCTCTGTCTATTTCTGTTTCTTTCTTTGTCTCTCTCCCTTCATCTCTCTCCCTATCTCTGTTCTTTTGGACCTCTGGAAGGAGTTGAGATACCACAAACATGACAGGAGAAAGAGTCACCTATAGAACTGGGCAGGGCCAAAGTCAGTCTTAGGGAAAGACAATGACATGATCATCCAGAGGTAGATGAAGACATCGAGGAACTATCAATTCTCCTCAGTGCCCATATTGGGTGGGCCCAGAAGAGCCTTTTTCTTCTTTTCTTTGTCGCTGAGAAATCCTGCTTGACTGTTCCCCATCCCACACTCTATGAGCCCAAGAGAATTAATGGGGAAAGGGGAATAAAGAGACAAATAGTGAATAGAATGCTCTGTTTGGAGTAAAAAAAAAAAAGACCAACCTTAGGGTTTTTTTTTTAATCTGTAAAATGGGGAAAATAATAGCATCCACCTTCCAGGGTTGTTGTGGGGATCAAATGAGGTAATAACTGTAAAATGCTTAACATGACACCTGTCACATAGTGTTACATAAATGCTAGTTATTATTATTTTATATTAGGACACATATTAATTTCCGAACTATGGTGGTAATGGTCATGCTGCTTTTGTTAGAGCAAACTAAAAGCTGAAATATCACATGAACTCCCCTATCTCCTCAGTATTTGCCTAACTGCCATGTTGTAGTTTAGTTTCTTCTCTCTTCAATCTATGATCTACACTGTTGCCAAATTAATATTCCTGAAACACTGGTCTGCCCAGCTTGTTACTAACAGCTTTAGCCTTTAGGCCAAGATATAAACACTCCAGCCTGACATTTCAACTCCTTTGCAATTTGGTTCTTACCTACCTTTTCCATCAGTCAGGCAGTCAACAAACATGTATTAAGGACTTATTATATGCCTGACATTGTTCTAAGTGCTAGAGATATACATCAAATGTCTAGTTCCTGTCCTCAGGGAACTTGCATCCTCATGAGGGAGATAACAGGGAAACAAAAATGTAGATATGAGATTTATACAGAGTAGATGGAAGGTATTTCAGAGGGAAGGTATTAGTGTGGGGGAGATTGCTGTGTTAATGTGTGTATGGGGGGGGCATGTAAAGATCTGCCATAGAAGTGGTATTTGAACAGCCTCGAGGAAATCTAGGGAAGTCAAAGGTGGAGGTGAGGAGGAAGAACATTCCAAAAAGGGGAGAGAGCCAGTGAAAAAGCTCATGGTGGGAGACCAGAATCATGTGAGAGGCACACCAAGAAAGTCAGTGTCACTGGGTTGTAGAGCACACGAAAAGCAATAAAGTTTAAGAAGATTGGAAACATAAGAAGGGACTGGGTTATAAAGGGCTTTAAATGCCCAAGATACATTATTTTTTTCTATTTGATCTTGGAGGAGCGATCCATTAGAATGTATCCCTGACTTAAAAATTAGGGGAGTGACTCAGTCAAACCTTCGTTTTGAGAAGATTTTTTTATTGGTAAGGGATGAACTCAGAGAATAATGTAAGAGCCTGTTAATGACTGATGTTATCACAGAATCTAATAGCCCTCATGTGTTACCCACAGTGGTGAAGCTGAAGAAGAATAGGGAGATATGTGTGAGTATTGAATACCAGGAATTGAACAAAAGAACTAAAATGGTTCAATATACCATGCCAAGGATTCAAGATAATATGTAAGGCAGCCAGTGGTTTTCTGTACTGGATTTGCATAATGGTCATTACCAGGCTCCTGTGACAGAAGAAGATAAAGAAAAGATTGCTTTCATTTTTTTTTTACTTTATTTTTCTTGAGGTGTTTTTTTTGGGGTTTTTTTTTTTCACAACATGACTAATATGGAAAAGTTTTGCATGACTATACTTGTAGAACCTATATTGAATTGCTTGCCTTCTCAAAAGAGGGAGAGGAGGAAAGGAGATAATTTGGAACTCAAAGTTTTTTTTTTTGTTTTGTTTTTTGTTTTGTTTGTTTTTTTAGTGAGGCAGTTGGGGTTAAGTGACTTGCCCAGGGTCACACAGCTAGTAAGTGTTAAGTGTCTGAGGCCGGATTTGAACTCAGGTACTCCTGACTCCAGGACTGGTGCTCTATGCACTGCACCACCTAGCTGCCCCTCAAAGTTTTAAAAATAGATGTTAAAATTGTTTTTACACATAATTGGGGTAAAATAAAATACTAAATAAGAAAAAAATTAAAAGTTTGCTTATATATATGTATATATGTATGTATGTGTATGTATGTATATATATATATATATATATATATATATATATATATACACACACATACATATAGCTGGATTTTGCAAATTCAAATTTATGCTCCAAACAGCTGTCAAACACATGGCGAGCATCCCCCCAACATTCCCCCGTGTGGTCAAGCCAGATTAAAATGTAATAGTGAAATATTTAATGGGATACATAAAAATACAATAAAACATAGATATTGATAATAGGTGATTTTCTAAGTTCACATGTACCCATGGGGATCACTATATAGAGTTAGTGGTTAACCCATTTCTTTCTTTCTTTCTTTCTTTCTTTCTTTCTTTCTTTCTTTCTTTCTTTCTTTCTTTCTTTCTTTCTTTCTTTCTTTCTTTCTTTCTTTCTTTCTTTTCCCATTACAGGTAAAGATAGTTCTCAACTTTTGTTCATAAAAGCTTTCCAATTTCAGATTTTTCTTCCTCCCTCCCCTCCCTCCTCCTTCCCCTAGACAGCAGGTAATATGATATAGTTTATATATATATATATATATATATATATATGTACATATATATATATAATAACATTAAACATATTTCTGCATTAGTCATGTTATAAGAGAAAAATCAGAGCAATGAGGAAAAACCTCAAAATAGAAAAACAACAATAGCAGCACCAAAAACAAAAGAAATAGTATGGTTCATTCAGCATCTATACTCCACAGTTATTTTTTCCCCTTGATTTGGAGATCCTCTTCCATCATGAGTTTCCTAGAACTCTTTTGTACCATTGCATTGGTGAGAAGAATATAGTACATCACAGTAGATCAACACACAATGTTGATGATACTGTGTATAATGTTCTTCTGGTTCTGCTCATCTCACTCATCATCAGCCCACACAAGACCCTCCAGGTTTCTCTGAACTCCTCCTGCTCATCATTTCTTACAGCACAATAGTATTCCATTGTATTCATATACCACAACTTGTCCAGCCATTCCCCAATTGATGGGCATCCCCTCAACTTCCAATTCCTTGCCACCACATAAAGAGCAGCTATAAATATTTTTGTACATGTGGGTCCTTTTCCCCTTTCCATGATATCTTTGGGAAAAGACCCAAAAGTGGTATTGCTGGGTCAAAGGATATGCACAGCTTTATAGCACTTGGGGCATTATTCCAAATTGCTCTCCAGAATGGTTGGATCAGTTCACAGCACCACCAACAATGCATTAGTGTCCCAATTTTCCCACAGCTTCTCCAACATTTATTATTTTCCTTTTTTGTCATTTTAGGCAATCTGATAGGTGTCAGGTGGTACCTCAGAGTTATTTTAATTTGCATCTCTCTAATCATTAGAGATTTAGAGCATTTTTTCATATGGGAATAGATAGCTTTGATTTCTTCATCAGAAAACTGTCTGTTCATATCCTTTGACCATTTCTCAATTGGGGAATGACTTGGATTCTTATAAATTTGATTGAGTTCCCTATATGGTTCCCCAATTTCTATTTGAGTTTGACACCACTGCTCCAAAGCATCTCAGAGGCATCTTCTGTCTTACTAAGCCTCAGTTTCTTCATCTATAAAATGGAAAAATGAATGTCTTTGGGAAATGGTGTTCTTATTCACTGAATATTCATGCTACCTGACTGTTACCAGATATACCATACACATTATAACAATTCTCATTTCTAGAGGGTGTAATACAGTTACAAAAAATTTCCTCACAACAATCATGTAAGAAGGGTAGTACAGGTATTATCACTGCACTTACAGATAAAGAAATTGAGTTGCAGAGAAATTCAGAGAGTCTAAATGACTTGAATAAGGCTAGCCCCTGGTGAAACTTGGTCTAGAACCCATCTTCTAATTGTTGACATAATGCTTTTATTTTATACTTTGCTCTTCCTCATTAAAAAGGCAGCCTAGGGGAAGCTAGGTGGTGCAGTAGATAGAGCACCAGCCCTGGATTCAGGAGGACCTGAGTTCAAATCCAGCCTCAGACACTTGACGCTTACTGTGTGACTCTGGGCAAGTCACTTTACCCTAATTGTTCCACCAAAAAAGAAAAACGGGCAGCCTGGTTAGTTTGAAACTAGCTCTTACTTAGAACTTGTGTGACTTTCAACACATTACTTCTCTTGAGCTCTAGTTTTTCTCATGTATAAAATGAGGTCATTGAACTATTAACCTCCTTTTAAACTTTAGATTTTATAAGATTTATTTATTTATTACAACAATAAGCATGACCTCTTTTTAAAAAGAGAAAATATAGAAGGACCAGGCTTGGGTACTTAATCTACCTTTAACTGAGAGATTTTTTCCCCCCTACACTTCTCTCATATGGAATATTATGATGAAAACCTCCAAGTATAGTCCCTAGAAGTATTAATTAAGATACTTTAAGATGAAATTTTGAAGGCTGCGAGGATGGAAATCAAGTGCAAATCAAGATCACTAGAAAGAACTTTAGGGATCATCGAGTCCAAACCTCTTAACTTACACAATGCAAAACCATAGGATTTTAGAGTTGAAAGGGACCTCTATTCCAACCTATACCCAAAAGGAATTCCCCATTATATTTTAACTTGATAAAGAATCACCTCGCCTATTTGAAGACTTTCAGTGATGGGAACTCACTACCTCCTAAGATAGCCCATTGCAATTTTGGATGGGTCTGATTCTTAGGAAATATTTCCTGGTATCAGATTTAAATATGCTTTCCCCTCTTAAATTTTTGCCTCTTTCTCCTGGTTCCACCATCTGTGACCAATCAGAACTAGTCTAAACCCTCTTCAAATACGTGAAAACAATATAGCATGCTGCCTTCTGACCCTGAGAATCTTTTTCATAATAAAATTCATATGTTCCTTCTACCAGTCCTCATATAACATAGCCTCAAAATCATTCACCATCTTGCTTGCCCTTCTTTGGATGTTCTCTGGTTTATGAATGTCCTTTTTAAACTATGAATGCTGATCATCTGAGTTTTCAGAGAGGTCAAATTACTTGCCCAAGGTCACAAAAGGACTGAGCATCAGAGCTGAAATCTGACCACAGACTTTGTGACTTCTTATTCAGTGCTCTTTCCTCTCTACTGTGCTGTGGGTTACAGCCCCATTATGGGGTCACATAACTGAAAGTGGGAGCTGTGAAAAAATTGCCAAAGTTAAAAGACTGTGCATAGCTATTTTATATACCTATATACCTGGGGTCATGTAAAGAACTCTTGGGCAAAAAGGGTTAACGAGTAGAAAAAGTTTAAGAAGCTGGGGGTTAGAAGACTTGGGGTTAAAACCCAGCTCTGGCACTTGTTATTTTTGTAACCTTGTGATGTTATTTTATTTTTTCTGAGTCTTGTTCTTTTTATTCTGCAAGCAACAGAATTATTGCTTTTTTTGTTTTTCTTTCTTTTGGGGGGCAACAAGGGGAAGAGCTAATTCCAAACCTGGGGTTTTATTAATGTTGGAAACTTTAAATAAAATAAAAAATTCCTTCTTCTAATTCAATTTGAAAAGAGCTACTGTATAATATTTTAAATTTTCTACCTGACTCCAGAATTTAGTATGATGCCTGCCACTCACATTACAGGAACATTATGAATGTTTGTTGAATTGAATTGAAAATTAGGGTGATAAGACATGTAGATAGCTCCCAAGATCATGTGAGCAACAAGATAGCAGACAAAGATAGTATTTTTCCCAATCCCCATGACCCTTCAAACATTTTCAAAACAGAAATTATTCACCAAATATAAAATAACTTCCACTGTCTCCAAGGTCTAGGATGCCTTGAATCCAAAAGAAGATTGAAAAATAATAAAAAATACAGGAAGTAATATTTACTGACCTGCAGCTCACTCAGCACACCTCCTACCTCCCATGCTTTCAAAAGTGAGGTTGCGGGGGCAGCTAGGTGGCGCAGTGGATAGAGCACCAGCCCTGGAGTCAGGAGGACCTGAGTTCAAATCCGGCCTCAGACACTTAACACTTACTAGCTGTGTGACCCTGGGCAAGTCACTTAACCCCAATTGCCTCACTAAAAAAAAAAAAAAAAGTGAGGTTGTACTAGCAAACCCAAGGACACGACACAGGCTTACATCAAAACCCACCACTACACCCTAAGCCCTCCTCCCTCTTTCCAGTTCCATGGAAAGCAGATACTATGGTTCCAGGCTATGGAAGTTTGCTTGGGGCTTGACAGCCACCTTTACCACAGTACTTCAGGAGCAAAAGCCTGCCAAGAGTTACAACATGGGAGCACCAGTCCTTCCAAACTCTTAACTGGATATGCTGAGGGAAAACAGGCTCCAAAATGCTGGCATGCAGCAAAAAAAAAAAAACAAAACTGAGGAACAGGGGAAGGGGACAGGTCACCAGTCCAA
This sequence comes from Dromiciops gliroides, assembly GCF_019393635.1. Taxonomy (NCBI): domain Eukaryota; kingdom Metazoa; phylum Chordata; class Mammalia; order Microbiotheria; family Microbiotheriidae; genus Dromiciops; species Dromiciops gliroides. Next base: position 92,797,632 of record NC_057861.1, on the reverse strand, counting down.
AGCAGTCTATGTAGCATTGCACCAAGCCTGAGTGAAGGAGCACAACAATCAGATGAGCCAGTTTCTGCCACCCAAAAGTCAGTAGGGGCAAAGACCCAGACTGATAAAGTGTGAATTGTCCAGTGCTGGAGGATGCTGAGACAAAGAGATCTGTTCCCCAAGAAAACCGGTCAGATGGGAGGGAGTCAGGAAGAGAGTTATAAGGAGTATAAGGGGGTGCAGGGATGGAGTCTAAAAATAACAAAGATTACAGGAAGAATACTTCTTTCTAAATGTACACAAGAAGACAAGGGTGAAGGTAGAAATCTGCTTAAGGTAACAGTGAAGAGGCAAACAGAGACATTATGGAGAGAATTTGGTGACTTCCTAACAATAGGTTAACACTTCTTTTGTGGGACTGCATTGCAACTTGCAAGGGAGGAACTTGAAAGGAGGGGAGGAGAAGGATGGAAAGGAGTGAGTTATGCATCCAAATCAAATCAATGGCCAGCAATGAGGGGGAAAATGACTTCTGCAGTTTAAGAAAATAAAGATCACACAGGAGAATGGATGACAAGAGGGGAAGAAATGATTGAAAATGTGGGGAAAGAAAGGACACCGTACTTTGAAGGTGAGAGGGGGTTTCACTGATAATTTCTTCTATTGGTGAAAAGAGATGAGATCTGGGGGATTGATTGGGTACTTTAAAAATCTACTTGTCCTGGGAGGGAAAGAGTTGTAAGCTCTGAGTACAATTGACATCTGGAGGAGTGGGAAAGCCTGAACACAGGTAGGTTTCAAGGAAATTTTAGAGAAAAAAGGTAAATAAAAGAAGGAATAAATTAGTGATAATGGAGGGTCCTTACTATAAGTCAGTGTCCTCTCTGAAACCTGAAATAAATGACACTGTTCTGAGAGTGATGCACAATGGAAAATGAAAATCCATGGGGTAAGCCCTATTTGGCAGTGGCAGAAAAAATCTAGAGGGGAGAGTTTAGTATGAATACCTTAGAAGCTTTGATTGCATAGAGAATACAGAGAAAAGAGAGAGATCAGGTGATTTGTAGGGATCATGAATCAGAGAATGAGGATTTAAAGTAAGCAGAATGAAGAGACAGATAATGAAGATGAGAGGAATCCTTTTTGGAAAGAGGCATACAAACACACAAACAAACACAAAGAATTTTAAAACACTAATGAATAGGACTAGCAGAAGGCAAGGAGAATAAAGGGAATTGACTAACAGGAAAAAAAGAGAGGAAAGAAATATATAATGAGATAAAAGCAGGAGAGAAAAACTAGGGGAAAAATCCTAAAAGGAAAAGGGTAACAAATAAAAAGAAGGGATCAAGTATAAGGAGAGCCAATGGGATATGACCACTTTAAAAAGTAAAGTAATGAACGTAACATAACCAAATGTTTATGGCAGAAGAGGGAAAAACAATAACTTTAAAAAAATTTGGAGACGGAGGAAAACATTAGTAAGTCTTATGACTTTAAGTGTGAATGGGTTAAATAATCCAATAAAAAGAAAAAGAGTGATAGATTATATAAGAAAACAAAACCCCACAACCTGTTCCTTACATGAACCACAGTCAAAAACCAAAGACAGATACAAAATAAAACTGAGGGAATAGAAAAAAAAAAATTAATGGGTATCAAGTGAATCCAAAAAAGCAGGAGTTACCATCATGCTTTCATACAAACCAAAAGAAACATTAAAAAATTTTAAAGAATACTATAATATGCTAAAAGGAACCATAGAGAACAAACCAGTAATAAATTCATATGTTCCATATGCCTTACTATCCCAAATCATAAAGGAAACATATGAACTTCAAGAAAACACAGATAATAATAGTGACTGAAGACTTCAATATTCCCCTTCAGTTTTGGATAAGTCAAACAAAAAGACAACAAAAGGTAAAAGATGGAACTAAACAAATTTCTTGAGAAACTAAAAGATTTATGGTATCTTCTGAAAAATATGCATATTTTTCAGCATCACATAGGACTTTTATAAAAATTAGCCATATACACTAGGTTACAGAGATATTGTAAATAAATGTAAAAAGGAAAAAAAAATAGTCAATACATTCTTTACAGACCTCATCTCAATAAGAAGAGAAATTTGTTCAAGGACCATAAGTAAAATATAATGACCCAAATGGAGATTTAACAATGAAATCTTAAATAATGAATAGGTAAAAGAAGAAATCATAGACACAATTAATATTTGCATAAAATAAAATAACAATGATGAAACAACACACCAAAATTTCTAGGATGCACCTAAAGTAGTCTTCAAGGAGAAAATCATATCCTCACAGTTACACATTAACAATATAGAAAGAGAGAGGACTAATGAACTGAATATGCATTTTAAATGAGAAAAAAATAAAATGGGCACAAAAGAAGAGATATTAAAAATTGTAGGGGAAATAAAAATTTGGGAAAAAATGTAGAAATGACAAAACTAAAAGCTGGTTCTTTGAAAAGACCAATGCAATTGAGAAACCCTTAGCTAATCTTATTTGAAAGAAGGGAGTTGCAAACCAAATGAATAAAATAGCAAATGAGCAGGGTGAAATCACAGAAAAACCAGAAGAATAAAAAGAATAATCAGATCATATTATGTATAATTATATGCCAACAAATCTTAAAATGCAAAATAAACAGAGGAATACCTTCAAAAATATAAAATACTCAAACTATCAGAAGACCAAAGAGAGATTTCAATAAATTAATGTCAGGAAAGGAAATGGATGTAGCTGGGAAAGGACTACCAAAGGGTAGTCAAAACAGAACAAAACAAAACAAAACAAAAAAGCTCCTAGTTCTGATGTATTCATTCTTGAGTCATTTCAGTTGTGTGACTCTCTGTTATCCCAATTTGGGTTTTTCTTAGCAAAGGCACTGCAGTAGTTTCCCATTTCCTTCTCCAGCTCATTTTGTAGATGAGTAGTTGAGGTCAAAAAAAAAAAAAAGTTTAAGTGACTTGCCCAGGTTCAAACAGCTAGTAAGTATTGTAGTTAGATTTGAACTCAGGTACTCCTGACCCAAGGGCTGATGCTTTATCCACTGTGCTACCTACTTGCCCCTGATGAATTCATAGGAGAAATCTATTATATTTTTAAAGAACAGTTAGTACCAAAACTTCATAAATTATTGTCCAAAATTGAGGAAGATAAGACATGTAGATGTTGCTATTAATTGTACACTCTTTTGCTCTTAGGTTAATTGCATCACACGTGGTTGATTCTACTCCCCTGAGCCAGGTAAGAGCCCTCCATCTCCTGGGTCTTTTATGTTGCTGCTTCACAAACTGGCTAGTTAGGCTTAGATGGACCCAAGGTCCAAATCTCTTCCATGTAAATGAATGAAAAAAAAAAGCACGTATTAATCACTTACTATTAGTCAAGCATTATATTAAAGACTGAGGATAAAGAGAAATGAAGATAGCCCCTGCTCTCAAAGAGCTCACACACTCACAAGATCTTGCTTAGATGTACTGAAAGAACAACGGGAAATTTGTCTAAAAATTAACATTATATTATTATTATGAATTATTATTTTATTTTTAAAAGTAGAAATTATTGCAATGCAAGACCAGGTTATTTGGCCCATGAAGATATGTTTTTATAATCTTGCATTGTTCTCGCTCTAGAATAGGAGAATAGTTGTGATAGGTCCCTTTTAGTCCAGGATTGCTTCAGAGGAAGCAATGGAGTAGAGACTGTGCATGTAGCCTTAGATGCATGAGCAAAGATAAAGATGAACCTGAGGCCATTTTTTATCTACAGCCTCTTAACAATCTGTCCGAGCCAGTGTATGGATCTCTTCAACTGCATGTGGACTCACCCAGACCAGAAGGGCTGATAAGAAACGGGGGTATCTTTCCTTGAGCCAGTGCCCAGGACCATATGTCAGGAACAGGCATACAGACATACCCTTAGGACAATAGGAAGATGCAGAATGGCCACTAGGATGCATTAGGGACAGGGTTCCTTGATCAGACTGGTCTAGCATGAGTTCAGTTAAAATGATTATTTCAGAGTCACTGCTTTTAACTTTCTTATCTAGCCAGAGGACAGCATCTTAGCTGGTCTGTATAAGCATACTTTCCTGGAGCATTTCCAGAAGAGGGATTCTAGTTGAAGTGATGATAACTGTGACCTGGGGGCTATTTGTTTATAAACTCCATGCCTGTTTCTGTGTTGTGTGGAGTTCTTAGTGGTTAGAAAGTGATTTAAGGCTAAGCACTCATGTTTGTTATGAATAGTACTGAATTATGAATAGTTTTATGGATAGTGTTATAAATAGTGAATAGGATTATGAGACAGGACACCTTAGATCTGTTGCTAACTCTTTGTGTGACCTTGAGCAAGTCATTTCCTTACTTAGGGCCTCAGATTTTTCATCTTCATAATATGAGGGGCAGACTAAATGACCTTGAAGTTTCCTTCCAGATCTAAAACACGGCTAGGTGGTATAATGGTTAGAGCACTAAACTTGGATTCAGAAGGACTTGTGTTTAAACCCAGTCTCAGACATTTACTAGCCGTGTGATCCTGATGGAGTCACTTAACCTGCAAAATAAGATAATAACAGGACCTACCCTTTAAGGGTTATTGTGTAGATAAAAATGAAATATTATTTGTAAATTTCTTTGCAAACCTTAAAGCTCTATTTAAATGTTAGCTTCTGCTATCATTTGTCTTCCTCCTACCTATGTATCTAATGTATCAGTGTTTAAAGTATTCAATACCTCATTTCATACTGAATGCTTAGCTTGACTTCTGGGGTTGGGGACAGAATAAAGGTTGTAGAATGGGAGTACTATGATCTTTTTTTTTTCCTTGTAAGGCAAAAGGCTTTCTTTGGTTCTTCTCCCTTGAAAAAAACCTGATAAACCATTAACCTGGTTAATAATGCAAGGTTCTTATATGGACTTGTCTTCTATACCTAACACCTCAGACTGTACCTTAAACACATTTTTAAAATCTAATTTGTGATTTCATTGAAATAGGGAATTCCCAGTGGGATAACTTTTTCCTGCAGAATTTATATTCTTAAAGAATTGCCTGGGGGGAATTGAGAGGTTGTGACTTACCCAGGGTCACACATCTCATATGAATAGAAGCAAGATATGAATTCAGGTCTTCCAGTTTGAAGTTGGTTCCCCGTTTCCTCACAACTTCTGAGTCTCTGAGGTCTTTCACAGTAGCTAGGAAAAGCAGCTCAGACAGGAACAGGTGAAATGGAGAGTGGGTAATTGCTCACTATTACCAATGTACAAGGGTAGTGTTTATCTGGGACATTTAAAGGAGGGGAAATGAGTGTTGCCAGGATATAATTAGATTGACTCCAATGCTACTTCCTTTGGACTTATTCATCTATCTGACAGTAAATGAGGATCCAAGATTGGCTAAATCTCCAGGAGTAGAATAGGTACATTCTCTTTGTTTCCCCAGCCTGCTAATTTGTGACACAGTAGCCCAGGGAGCAATTGAGTTCAATATAAGTCTCTCTGACCTGGGCATCTTATCTATCATGCCTCTGCTTTCCTTGGTGTAGGAAGTCATTTTCTTGTTAAAGGCACATATGTGATGACAAGGCTATTCCAACAGAGACTGGGTTCTATTTCTGATGTCTCATCTTTCTAAATCAGGGATTCTTAACCTTTTGCATGTGTGTGTGTCATGGACCCCAATGATAGCCTGATGAAACCTTTGTGTCCTATCTCAGAATAATATTTCAAAGAAATAAAATACAAAGGATTACAAAGAAAACCAATTATTATTGAAATGTTTATCATTTTTTTAAAGTTCATCAACCTTAGGTTAATAACCTCTGTTCTAAAGGCAGGTTTAAGAACTCCAGATGATTGGCATTAGACCCATTGTCTAAGCACCCATGCCCAAGCACCCATGTCCATGCTGGAAAGCCATATCTTTACTTTAATGCATACATGTCTAAATGGGGTTTTAGTATCGTATATTGGAATTAAATTCTCCATGCAAAGAATCTCATAACATTATAGGACCTAGATCTGGAAAGGAGCTCAGAATTCATCCAATCCAATCCCCTCATTTTCAAGTAGGGCAGTAACAGGCCAAGGGACTTTCCCAAAAGTATATAATTGGTCTACAAAACCCAGATCTCTGAGTCTAAAGCAAAGTTTTTTATCCATTATGTCACAAGTTGTTCAGTAGAAGAGCATGCTTGCTTTGAACCAAAATTTTACCAAAGCTATTATTGTCTCTATTAGTGTTTGTGTGTATGTTTATGTTTGGCAAATACATACCCTAGCTTTTAAATTTTGAATGTATCTTATTTATCAAAGGATTTAGGGGTCTAGGCATTCTGGAAGGCAATTTAAAACTATGCCTTAAAAGAAATGAAATTATTCAAGCTCTTTGACTCAGCAATACCATGATTAGGCTTATCCCAAAGAGATAAAAGGAATAGGAAAAAGACTATGTGTTCAAAAATTATAGAAGATTTTTTTTGTAATGATAATGAACTAGAAATGAAGCATCCTCCATCAATTGGGGAATAACTTTAAAAAATTAAGTATATAAATGCACTGAAATACTACTGTGACACAAAAAATAATGAAATTATTTTACTGAAACCTCAGTAGACTTGTATGAATTGATACAGAGTGAAGTGAACAGAACAAGGAGAATAATTAATATAACAATACTGTAAAAACAACTTTGAAAAGCTTAAGAACTTTGATCTATATAAGGATGCATAATGATTCCAAGGGCCATGGATGAAACATACTATCTACCCTTTTACAGAGAGGTGATAGACTAAAGTTTCAGGAAGAATCATATATTTTTTGGATATAACAAATGTTGGAATTTATTTTTGTATATTATATTGGTAGTAAGGCAAGATCTGAATTTATGGCTTTAAACACTAAATCCAGGACTCTTTTGACTGTGCCCTGCTGCCTCCTCAAATATCTGTTAGTTTTATAGTCCTGTTTTTCAGAACATACATGCCACATGAAACAAGGGACATAGAAATATGGGATGGAATTGATTGTGCATATTTATTCCAAGAGTTTTATTTTTGTATTTTTGTGTTTTTTGGGGGAGGAAAAATAGACTTTTGTTAAAAAATAAAATTTAAAAATAAAATAAGATTAAGAGTATGGGCTAGTAGAAACCTCATGTCACCTAGGCCAATCTCCTTATTTTGCAGCGGAGGAAATTGAGGCTTAGAGAATTTAAGTGACTTGCCCAGGAACACCTAGGTAGTAAGGCGGGATAATTTGCCACAAATTAATTTGCCAGTTTAAGGTACAGTCCGAGGTGTCAAGAATATAAAACAAGTGCATTTTAGAATCTTGCATTACTAACCAGGTATTAACCTGGTTAGAAATATTGAAATATAGTTTTTTCAAGGTACAAGAACCAAAGAAAGCTTTCTGCTTTACAAGAAAAAAGACTACAATACTCCCATCCTACAACCTTTATTCTGGCTGAGTATAAGGTTTCTGTATGTTATAGCAGGAAAGGCTCTGGAATCAGAGGACCAGGATTCAAATTCTGCCTCTAATGCTTACTAACTTATGCATTACTTAACTACTTCCCAGGCCTGTGTGTCCTTATTTGTAAAATGAATGGTTGGACTCAATGATTTTTGGAGATACTGTTCAGTGCTAGAGCTGTGGTCTCAAATATGATTGTAAATAATTAGGATAATGGTGGGGATAATAATAATGATTATAACAATAATAAAAATCACCTGCAGTTAAATGTATATATACATACACACATACACACACACATACACACACACACATATATATAAATATATATATATATGTGTATATATATATATATATATATATATATACACACATATACATACACATACATATATATGGAAATACATCTATGGAAAATCCAGGCCTCATTCCACTGTGCCATAGAGTTCCTACGATTTCAAAGAAATTGACTAAGATGTTCTATAGACAACTCCGAAGATTTCTAAGTTTTACAAGACTAGTTTTGTCAGAATATTTGGGGATCAGTTTAATTTCCAATTCTAATAGAGAACAAAGGCCCCTGGGCAGGGCAGCAGCTGTCTCATTACCAATGCAACATTTCAGCTCAGCTTGGTTAATCACTGGAAATAGCTCTCCATAGTTAAGGATGAAAGTTCTGGGAACTGAGATTCATAAACACAAGGGAAATGCTTGTGCTTTTGAAATAGTTGTAAGACAGAGGTGCCAGAGCAGTCGAGTGAGATCTAGTTGAGAAATGGTTCAGTAGTAATTCCTCTATCCTCTTTTTCCCTCTTTCTCCTTTCCCCACCTCAAGTACTAGCATGATAATGCTTGTCATCATTAGCCTGGCCACTATCTTAACCCCTACTTTAAAAATTTTTGGCTTATTAGACCATTTTCCCCCATGGATACCATCTTTAATTTTATTATGGAAGTCAATGAAACAGTAGGATTCTATGGTATGAGTAGAAAGAACTCAGGATAGATTGGTATGGCTAGCTTTGTGCTTTGCCCTTTGGGAACAGATCATTTGTCTAAAGACTTTTGAAGCTTGTAGAGATCTGACAGGGAATGCCACTTAGAACATGGAATGTTAGAGCTTAAAGGGCCCTTAGGAAAAAAAGTCAAGAGATAAGGCCTCTCAGATTTCACACCTCTGAAGCTCAGTTTCTAACATGGAAAGTGATCACAGTAACTGCTGGCAAAATCTGCTCCTCAGGGATGTAAAAGTGATTTGTAAACCTGCCATTGTTAAAGAAGATTAATAGTTTAGAAAAGATTATAGAGGCCAAGAGAAATGTAGTGGAAAGAATGCTGGCCCTGGAGTCAGAGGAGCTGCGTTCAAGTTCTTACTCATTCTTTAGTCTATGTGAGTTTGGGTATGTTATTTCTCTGAACCTCAGTTCCCTTAACTGTAAAATTAAAGGATTTACATATGTGGTTTCTAAGGTCACTTATAACTCTAAGTCTAATACATTTAAATCATTGTACAGATGAAGAAATTGAGGCCCAAAGAGCCTAAGTGACTTGTCTTCATAAGCATGAGAGGTAAGATCTAAATTTATTGCTTTAAAATCTAGAATCAGGACTCTTTCTGCTACTTCCTCAAATATTCATTGTTCCTGAAATGAGTTTTATTGTCCTATTTTTCAGAACACACATGCCACATGAAACAAGGGAGGTAGAAATATGGGATGGAATTAATTACATGCTCATAAAACCCAATGACTGGTTCATGCTGATCCTATTCTAATTCCATATATACAGTTTGAAGATGGTCCACGGTTTATTTGCACATACAGGGATGTTCTGGAGCCAGCTCAAATTAGCTCATGAGAGCCAATTGTTAAATTTTCAGTGTGAAAATTTATACCTCAGCAATCAATAAATGCCAAAAATCAGGACTTGATCCCTCGTTGTTTTTTGCTTTTTTAAATTTAAGAAAGTGATGGGAAACATTGATAATGCAGATTAAACTTAAAAGTGTGTTATGTGCACTACCAGCATACCTTAGCATATGAGTTTGAGTAAGACTGTCCAACAAAGTCAGGGGCTGAAAGAAGTAAATAGCTCTATTATGGTATTGGAGTCAGGGAGTTCTGTATTCATATCCTCTTTAAGATATTGATCAACCATGTGACCCTGGACAGGTCACTCAACTATTCTAAAGCCTATTTTCCTCTTCTGTAAAATAAGGTTGATAACTGCATTTCACACTGTTGCTGTGAAAAGCCAATAAGATTATATCTACGGAACACTCAGCAGCCTTTAAGCACTACAAAATGAGACTTAATATTATGACAAACCTAATGAAGTCTTCTTCTTCATCTTCTTTCTCTTCCTCCTCCTCATCTTCTTGTTCTTGTTATTCTTGTCTTTGTCCTCATCCTCCTCCTTATTCTTCTTCTTCTTTTCTTCATCTCTGAGTTTGAAGCCTGAGTTTACCCTCTTTTGCCTCAGTTTCTTCATCTTTCTTCCCCAACTCCTGTCCTTAAATTTGGGAACAACATATATATTTATACCCTCTCGAGCAAATATTTTGGTATCTCCTTAAACATACTGGCCTTTTGGTCTATTAACCTCCTCAGCTCCCATGAACCATGTCTTCAGTTTTCATCAGAAATCTATTTAGCCTATATTTCATCATCTCTCCTAACTATGCCACCCCCATGATTCTGAACACTGAAATTCCTCTCTGTGATTGGACTCTCCTGACCTTCAGTCTCTTTCTCTGGCCCATTCTTCCTAAATAATTTTTTGTCTCCACCACAACCTCCCACTTTCCATCTCTACCTTTCCCTAAATACCATCTCCTCTGCTTTGGTTTTAATATTTAATAATCTCAATCTTACATTTAACCGATACAATTAAACAACACTCTCTACCTTTAACTACCTTTCCCCTGTGTCCTGCTGATATTCATGGTCTGCCAATCTTAGTGCTGAATTACCCCCACAATCCACCTTCCCTGTTCATTTTCCCATATTGCTGAATGCTACATATCACAAGTGGTACCATCTTTTTTTGTATTAGACCTTTTTATAACTAAAAAAGTGGAAAATGGCACAATGAAAAGCAATTTGGATGGAGTCCAAGTTATTGATTTGCTACTTTCAGAAGGAACCTTGGGTAAATCATTTGACTTCTCTTGGCTTAAATTCATTAAAATATAAAATAAAGAGGGTTCAACAGATAAGCTCTACCATCCTTTGAACCAAATATTCTGTATTGCAATAAGCTATAATTCTGTGAATCACAGCCTTCTTAAAACACCCTTTTTGTTATGGTACTCATGTTCAAAAATTCTTAATGATCCCCTATTGCCTACATGATAAGATTCCATAATCTGATCTCACTGTTCCTTTCTAATGTCCTACTAGGTTATAGCAAATGTCTTCTGCTCTAGTCAGACTGATTTCTTGGATGTTCCTGGAGACTTTGGATCATTCCTCAACCCAAATCTTGTTTTACTCTGAACTATGGCTGAATGAAACCTGGAGAAAAATCATGAAAGCATCTTAACTTGAGTCCACTACAAATTGATTTTACCTAATCTCAAGTGGATCCCTCACTGAAGCAAGATACTCTTTTTGTTGTTATTGTTATTCAATCATTTCAGCAATGTCCAACTCTCTGTGACCCCATTTGGGGTTTTCTTGGCAAAGATATTGGACTGATTTGCCATTTCCTTTTCTAGCTCATTTTACAGATGAGGAAACTGATACAAATAGGGTTAAGTGACCTGCCCAGGGTCACACATCTAGTAAATGTCTGAAGTCAGATTTAATCTCAGGAAGATGACTCCAGGCCTGGCACTCTACCCACTGTGTCATCTAGTTTCCCCAATCCTTTTACATGTCCTGTATTAACTCATCATCCCATTCACCACATCAGTTCTTCCAAACATTTTCATCACTACTCAAGTGTCTCATGTTTCTCCCACACTCTTATCTGAGAACTTTACCTCATATTCCCCTCTTGCCAATTGGGGCAATTCATTGAGATCCCTCTCCTCTATCTTTCTCCCCATCTCACATCTCCTAGAACCCTTCTGTCACTTTCTCTGTTACCTCTATCTCACATAATGAGGCAGTTCTTCTCCATCACAAGGTTACATGTACAAGGGATCCCATCCTGTCTTCTATAGCAGATTATTCCTTCTATCATTCCCCCTCTTTCACTTATCTTCAATCATTCTATGTCTACTGGTTACTTTCCTAAGGCCTTTAAATATCCACCATCCTCAAAAACCCATAACCTGATCCATCTACCTTTGTCAACTATCATCCCACATCTTTTCTCCCTTCTGTGGCTAAACCCCTTGAGAAAGCTAAGATATATGCCTCTGTTTTCTTTCCTTTTTCTCTCTTCTTAATTTACTATAGGTCCAGGGTCAGGCAGGTGGCACAGTGGATAAAAGCACTGGCCCTGAATTCAGGAGGACCTGAGTTCAAATCTGGCCTCAGACACTTGACACTTACTAGCTGTGTGACCCTGGTTAAGTCACTTACTCTCATTGCCCTGCAAAAAGGAAAAAAAAAATTTAAAAATTTAAAAAATTACTACAGTCTGGCTCTGTGAGCTCATCAGTTAACTGAAATGACTCCATCCGAAGCTATTAGTGATTTTTTATTTACCAAATCTAAGAGTCTTTTCTCTATACTCTTCCTTCTTAACTTCTTTGCAGCCTATGATACCGAAAATTATCATTTTCTCCTTAAAACTCTCTTTTCTCTCTTTTCTGTTTTTCCTCTTCCCTACCTGACTATTCTTTCTCAGTCTCTTTCTCTAGATTTTTGCCAAAGTCATGCTAAAACCATGAATGTCCCACAGGGTGCTCTCCTTGTTCCTTTCTTTTCTCCCTTTACCCAGTGATATCATCTGCTCCCAGGGATTCAATTACTATCCCTTTGCTAATGTTTCATATACTTATTTAGCTCTAACATCTCCAGCCTCACATGCCCAACTGTCTATTAGACATCTTGAACTGAATATCCTAATGGCATCTTAAATTCAACATGTCCCAAACTGAATTTGTTATCTCCCTCTCCCCAAATTCTCTTTTCTTCTGAACTTTCCTATTACTGTTGAGGGTACCACTATCTTCTCTGCCACTCAGGCTTAAAACCTAGCAACCATCTTCAGCTCTTCAGTCTCACCCTCATATCAATATCAAGTTTTGTTGATTTAACTTTCATAACATCTCTTGCATCTACCACCTCTCCTATCATCACCTCATGCCTGGACTACTAAAATAGCCTACTGGTTGCTCTCTCTGCTTCAAGTCTCTCCCCACTCTAGTCCAACTTCTATTTAGCTTTCAAAGTAATATTCCTACAGGGAAGGTTGTACCATGTCACCCCCACCCCTTTTCTGCCCCACTCTATGATCTCTAAAGGCTATCACCTCTAAGATCATAACCTTCCCTCTTCTGTGTTTCTACTCATCATACACCTTCCCCCCTCCTGCTCCCCACCATGTATTTTGGGATCCAGTGACATTGGATTCCTTGCTATTCCTCTGCAAGACATTCTATTTCCTGACTCCTGGCATTCTCTCTGACTGTCCACCCCATGCCTGGGATGCTCTCTCTTCTTATCTTCTCCTCCTGGTTTCTTTGGCTTCTTTCAAGTCCTAGGTAAAACCCAAACTTTTACAGGAAGCACTTCCCAATCCCTCAATTCTAGTGCCTTCCTCCTGTTGATTATTTTCAGTTCATATCATATGTAGCTTGTTTGTTCATGGTTAGTTTCCTGTTGTCTCTGACACTAGACTGTGAGCTCCTTGAGAGCAGGAAAGTCTTTTACTTGCTTTGTATCTTCAGTGCTCAGCACAGAGCCTAACACAGGTTCTAGATAAATGTTTATTGACTAGACTAATTCTGTTTACCTCTCTCTCATTGTCAACTACAGGAAAACCAACCAGGACCTACTGAGATCCCATATCTTCCACTGGACTTCTTCAACCCATAGTTACTTTAGACTTCTCTCTTCTCAGATAGTACTCACTGTTTAGAGATCTAATTTTTAGTAGACCTCATTGGGTCACTAATGAGACACTGCTTCACATTATTACATCTGTTGTGTGTACCTCCTATCCCCAGCTAGGCTGTAAGGCTTGGAGATCCAGGGCCCACATCTTATATTTATTTTTAATACTTTTACAAATTAAATATTATTTTTTAAATAAATAAAATCTTACTTCTCTATTCTTCTACCTGCCTCATTGAGAAAAAGAAAAACAGTTCCTGTTACAAACATGTATAGTCGGGCAAAACAAATTCCTGGATTGGTCTTGATTCCTGGATTGGTATGAACCCAACACAGCTCTTTTAGGAGATTACATTACCTTTGTATCCCCTTCAGGTTTGGCCTATACCAGTGTCATGTGCAAATAATCTTAGATTTGGGAGAAACCTTTATAATAGCATCAAAATATCTGAGATAAAAGAGAACTCAGAGATTGCCTAGCGCTGGGCAGGAATTTCCTTTCCAACCTTTCCAACCAACATCAACTACCTTCTTCTTGAAGACCTTTAAGAGTAGGGGCACTCACTTGCCTCCGGAGGCAGGCCATTCTGTGTTAGGTAAGCACTAATTGTCAGGAACTGTTGTTTTCTTCTCTTGAGTTGGAATCTGTCTCCTTGTAACTCCCACCCCTTAACTTCTAGCCTGAGGAGTAAGGACATGAGTCAGGCTCCACGGAGGTGACTCAGAACCATTTGGCTATGGCAGATGAAAGCGTGGCCTGGACCTGCCAATCTTAGCTGGTGCTGTAGCCAGAGAGCTCCAGGCAGATCCCAGCCATCGTAAAATATACATCAACTGAGGTGCAGTGTGCTGAGCAGCCATCTCTGTCATTTTCTTGGAAAGGGGAATCTGCTTAGAATGTCTGGCACTCAGAGACATTTCTGGGGTGAATAAATAAATAAGTGAAAGCCATCATTTTGTGCCTCCACCTAGGTAAACATATGCATTCTTTCACTCCAGGCTCCAGAAGGAGGGCTCTTTGTTTACTGCTGATGGTTGGGAGAACCAAGAGCTGCCTGAGGCTCAGTGAGCAGAAAGAACACTGAAGTAGGAGTGAGAAGACCTAAATTCCAGCCCCCCAATCTGAAACTAATCAACTGTTTGACACAGTAGCTCACTTGCTTTTCAGTGTCTTGATTTCCTCATGTGTCAAATAGAGGTGAATAATGACTCTGCTAACTCATTGTTTTGAAGATGTACACAACATATATATATACACACACAGACATATATATATATATATATATATATATATATATATATATAACTTAGTGTTATTACGACTGACAGTCATGTACACATTATGATCACAGAAGCATTTCCATTGTAGGTGACGCGAGCAGTAATGGAAAGGAAAAGTGGAAGGTAGTAATAGAACTCTACCTGTTACCAACAATCACTTGGGATCAAGAAGTAGAATGGAAGCCATTGTCAAGGTTATATACTTATTCTGGTAGTCAGTCAGCAAACATTTATTAAGTACTTCTGGTATGCCAGGTACTGTACTAAATGCTAATGACACAAAATAAGGAAATAAAAAATAACCAGGGTCCCTGCCTTTGAGGAGTTCACATTATAATGGGGGAGACAACACCTATGATCTTATTGGGGAAAAAAAATCCCTGTCTTCAATGAATTTACATTCTACCAAGGACATAGCACCTACCAATAATAACTATGATAACAACTAGAATTTATGAAAATAACTATAACTATACATAACTATATATGTATATGTCTATATCTATAATCTCTTTTGATCTATACATTAACCTTATAAGATAGTGTTGGTGCCATTCTTATACCTGTTTTATAGTTGAGGAGACTGATTCAGAGAGGTTCAGTGACTTATCCAGAGTTATATAGTTAGTAACTTTCTGAGACAGGATTAAAACTTAAAACTTCCTGATTCCAAGTCAGGTGCCATATTCATTAAGTAAGTGAAAGAAAATTTGATTAAGGAAAGAATTTTAGCAACTAAGGGATCCAAAAAGACTACCAGAAGTGGCTCCTGAATTGAGTTATGAAGGAATCTAAATATTCTAAGAGGTTAAGGTGAAAGGGAAGAACATTCTAGGAATTCAGATGGACTATGCAAAAGGATAGGGACAAAAGATGAAATAATGAATTGGAAGAATATGACTCTATTGTATCCCTTTCAGGCTCTACCTATCACAATGCTATGTGCACACAGCTATAGGACAGACTTTGAAAATAATCTTAGATTTGGGAGAAGCCTTCATAATAGCACTGAATTATCTCAGAGGGGTAACAAAGATTCAATGAAAGGGAGCAATTTGAAATGACTAGAAAGGTAGGGTGGATGGATACTACAAAAGACTTTAAGGCATTTGTCTTTCATTTTAAAGGCAATAGAGACCTACAAAGTATTCTTTTAATTTGAATTATATGTAAAACCAAGTTTTAACATTTTTTAAAGTTTTGAATTCCAAATTCTATCCTTCCTTTCCTCCATCCTTCCCCTATCCTCTCCCTGAGATGGTAAGCCATGTGATATAGGTTATACATGTGTAACCTTATAAAACATATGTTCACATCAGTAATTTTGTGGAAGAAAACTCAAAAAAGAAAGAAGGAAGGAAAGAAAGAAAATAGCAGTCTTTACTCACATGCTATAATTTCTTTCTCTGGGCTGATAGCATTTTTCATCGTGAGTCCTTTGGGATTGTCTTGGATCACTGTATTACTGAAAATAGCAAAGTTATTAATAGTTGTTCATTGTAATATATTGTTATTACTGTGTATATTACTGTGTTCTATTCACTTAAGCCTTTATCAGTTCATGTAAGTCTTTCCAGCTTTTTCTGAAATCATCTTGGTCATTTCTTATAATGCAATAATATTCCATTACAATCACATGCTACACTTTGTTCATCCATTCCCCAATTAATGGGCTTCCTTTTGTTCCAAATTGCTCTCCAGAATGGTTGGATCAGTTTACAACTCCACCAACATTAGTGTCCTAGTTATCCCATATTCCTTCCAACATTTATCATTCTTACTTTCTGTCATATGAGCCAATATGATACCACCAACTATTCTTGAACAAAAGAGGGACATAAGCAGACCTATACATTGGGAAGATTATTTTAGCAGCTGCATAGAAGATGTGGTGGTGAATAGTGAGACTGGAAGCAGAAAGAACAATTAATTAGAAGGCCATCCAAATAGTCCATGCTACAAAATACGGGTCCCTGGATTAGGATGATAGAAATGTGGGTAGGCAAAGGGGGCTGGATGTGGGGAATTACTGTGTAAAACTGACAAAAATTGGCCACTATTTGGATATATAGGTGATTAATGAGAAGAAAGAGTAATAGATTCCTCTAAGGATGTAAGCCTGGGTGACTGGAAAGGTGGTTGTGTCCTCAACAGGAGTGGAAAAGTTTAAAGACTAGTGAGTTTGTAGACAAAGATAACTGAGTTCTCTTTAGGACCTGGGGAGTTTGGGGTGCCTATATGATATTCAGGTTGAGATGTCCAGCAGTTAATTGCTAATATGAGACTGAAAATTAGAGGAGAGTCTAGGGCTCACTGTCTAACTCTTTGAATTATCTATATAGACAAGATAATTTCATTGTTGAGAGCCAATTATATGAGAGATAGAGTAGGGGGAAGAAAGGAGAGAGAAGGAAAGAAGGAAGAAAGGGAGAGGAATGGACAAATGGACAGAAACACAGAGACAGAGAACAGAAACAGAGACAGAGGAGAGAGAAAGAGACAGATAGAAACGAAGGCAGAGAGAGAGAGGAAGAGACAGCCAGATAGAGAGGAAGAGAGATAGATATAGACAGAAACAGAAGCAGACAGAAATAGAGAGAAACTGAGAGAAATACAGAAACAGACAGAAAGACACAAAGATATAGAGGTAAGATATAGAAGTAAGTCTAGTACAGAGTTCCTTGGAGATCACTCATATACATACACAAACATACATACAAACATATATACATATATGTGTATATATATACACACACAAACATATATGGATTCTGGAAATCTATGTTATGGAAATCCTATATATGCATAAACATACACACATAGACACATATGTGTGTCTATATGTATCTCTATATATAAAATTTTATTTTTCCCAGAACTGGCTTTCTGTCCTTGACATGTCTGCACTTTTCCATCTCAGGACAGAAATGCTGTCTCGGGGGAAAGAACAGAGTAGTGGCATAACTGAGTGAGTTCAGCATAGTGTTTCTCATAGGAGTGGGAAATTGAACACTACTGTTGAGATGCACAGATGATTTGCTTTCACTGGTAAAAAGTCCATCAATATCTACTGGTATTGTTAGGACACTAGGCACCAGTATATATTTGTACTAATGTGTCTCTTCATATTCCTAATGTGGAAAGTATTTTTCCTGTTAACAGTCCAAGTGTATTGTTTCCATTTGAAATATTCATGCCACCAAGAGGAATATAGGCAACAAAGCCCAGGCCCTGGCGCCTGTGCTGGTTTGGAATGGCTAAGCCAGACTTATTTACAGCATTTGAGAGACAGGCTTGTTGTATGGAAAGTACTCTTCAGGATGTTGCTTAGCTTAAAATTATAAAACATCCTTACTTCTGAAGAATCAAAATTGCAGGTGATTCCAAAAGGCATTAGAAAGACTTATGGTGGGTGTCTGGTACACGCACACACACACACGTACATACACACACATATATCTTTATGTCTTAACACCAGTTCTCAAGGATTTAATCAAGTACATGATAGCTAGTGGCACTATATATACATATACATATACATATACATATATATATATATATATACACACACATATATATACATATATATACATATATATATATATATACATATATATAGAGAGAGAGAGAGATGCACACACATAAATCAGTATGTATATACTAGTGTATATGTGTATACGCATACATGCACACTAATATATATACTGATTATATATGTAAATACATATACATATACATATATGTATACACATGCATACACATACAAATTCACTGTTTAAACAAAAGTGGGGATATATCAATCGATCTCTCTCTCCCCATTGATAGTTGAACAGTGAATTTGTACAGTCATTCTGAAAAAGCAATCTCAAGTTTTGTCCTAAAAGTAAACAAACTCCTTTGACCTAGCAACAATATTACTAAGCATATACTGAAAGAGATAAAAGAAATAAGAAAAGAAACTTTGTGTACAAAATCACTTTTTGTTGAACCACAGAACTGGAAACCAAGTGGATGTCTATGAATTCATGAATGACTTACATAATTCCGGAATCTGAATTTAATGTAATATGACTGTGCCATAATGATGAAATGGCATGAAATGATGAAAGGGATAGATTCAGAGAATACTTGAGAAAACTTCTATAAACTGATGCACAACAATATGAGCAGAACCCAGAGAATCATTTTATATACCATCATCAAGAAAAGAATCAGGAAAGGAAGTGGTTCGATAATATCAGGAGAATAAGAGATGGACAGATCATTGGTACTCTCAAAATATTGAAAGAATCAAGAGAAGACTTAAGAATGAGGAGGGAATATGTAAATGAGGTCTTATGGAAAGGTATGTACACACCTTTTGCAGGATGAGAAGAGCAGGTTAACTTAGCTGCTGAGAACCTGATGCTGATGCCATCAAGACTGTGAAATCTTGATACGGTCTACTTTTATACAGAAAGAGAGTCTGTTATACTAGGTAGGGCTCTGGCTTGGAGTCAGGGAGTCCTGGGTTTAAATCCTGCCTTAGACCCTTAATGGCTCTGTGGCCCTAGACAAGTCAGTTAAATTCTCTGTCTCTCAATTTCCTCATTTCTAAAATAAGAAAATGGGACCCTAAAGTTTCTTCTATACCTAAAATCTATAATCCTGTGGTAAAAGGAGTATCTACACAAGTGAGAAAGTAGAGACATTGAAATCCCTACATGTAACATTATGTTTATAGTTTTATTAATGTTATTGTGATTATTATGATTATTATGACTTACTGTGATTTATTGATTGAGAAGTGGTATGCGAGTGAATGATCATGACTATTAGAAAACTTGTTAAAAGTTATGGGGCAGCTAGGTGGCACAGTGGATAGAGCACTGGCCCTGGATTCAGGAGGACCTGAGTTCAAATCCGGCCTCAGACACTTGACACTTACTAGCTGTGTGACCCTGGGCAAGTCACTTAACCCCAATCGCCTCACCAAAAAACAAAACAAAACAAGTTAAAAGTTAAAAGACAAGTTTGTAATTTGAGATATGGGAGAAATTCTGCCACCTCAATCAGCCTATGCTCCAGGGACACAAAAGCATCATGTCTAATCCTTTTTCCATATATCATATTGCTAAGGAATGTTAGACCTTAGTCTGGACCTTAGACCTGGAAAATTTTTCCTGGAAATTATGAAGTAAAGAATGGAAGTACCTATTTGTACAAAATTTATTCCAGAGAAGATGGGCTTCATCATAAGAAGATGTGAATCAATACCACAGACAATGGCAAACAGTAACCTAGGGCATCATGCATGACACATTGAGGAGGAATTTCTGTAAGGAATGGAGAAAACCAGGAAGACAGTTTCATTTTTACAGGATAACAGCAACTTCCTAAAGATAGGGAGCCTAGGTGGTGCAGTGGAAAAAAGCATAGGCCTTGGATTCAGGAGGACCTGAGTTCAGATCGGTTTTTAGACACTTGACACTTACTAGTTATGTGACCCTGGGCAAGTCATTTAACCCTCATTGCCCCCCCCCAAAAAAACAAACAAACAAAATAAGATAGGGAGCCTAATCCCTTTTCCACAATAGCTTATAAAATACTTGAATAAGCTATCTGCCCTTTGCCCTTAAGTATCCTTGTCACCTTGTTAAATATTCCAAATTCCACTGACTGATCTTTCTAAGGCTAGGTATTTGTTTCCATGATTGTCATAATTACTTTTTCCAACTTGTCATTAACCATCTTTAAATGTGATGCCCACATTTAAGTAGATTACATCAGGACTATCACTTCTCTTGTCCTAAATATTACAATTTTATTGGTGAGAAATCTTTGTTCACATACTACATAGGTATTCAAGAAATCCTTATTTAATAGCTGGATGAATCATAGGTAGAAAAAGCCTGAGAAATCATTTTACAAGTCAATTGTTTCCAAGTACTTGACCAGAGAAACACCTAGGATAGAGCTGCTCTTTTTCTGGAGCTCTAAAGAGAGAGACTCCATAGTTTTTTTGCAGTAGCCTATTCAAGAAATGTGTTACTCCCTAAAAGTCAGAAGTGTTTCTTTACACCTAAATAAGATGCAAAGATGAGCAATGACAAGAAACACTACTATTCAAGGAATCCAATTCCAGTTTTGGTCAATTCTATTGTTAGGATTTTTTTTTCTTATATTGAGTCAAAATTCAACTCCATTTAATTTCTTTTTTTTTTAAATTGAGGCAATTGGGGTTAAGTGACTTGCCCAGGGTCACACAGCTAGTAAGTGTTAAGTGTCTAAGGCCGGATTTGAACTCAGGTACTCCTGACTCCAGGGCTGGTACTCTATCCACTGTGCCACCTAGCTGCCCTCCATTTAATTTCTAACTATTGATTCTAGTTCTACCCTTACTTGTTTGGGGGCCAAACAAATCTAATCCCCCTTCCACATGAAAACAAAATAAAACCTCTCAAATGCTTGAAGTCTACTATTATACTACTACTGCTAATTCTTTGAATACCCCTCTTTCTTTATCTACCCTTATTTGGCATGGCTTTAAATCCTCTATAAAAATGAAAGCTACTATGATAACTCCCTTAATACTTCAAAGATCTTCAATTTTAGCTTTGTAGGCATTTCCTTTTCTGACTCTGATCCAATCCTCTCATTACATGGTCTTCAGTAGTTGTTGTAGCCAAAAGATTCATCCTATTACAACCAATCTGGTGATGTCTGTTGATATTTACCTAGACTCTGCTTAGAAAGCAGATATACAGTTCATCTCCAGTCTGATACTACCTTCAAACCTGATTGGTTCTTACAGAGTTTGTATATTGCTAGCATCTTTTCAAGGACCTGGTGCCATACTGAGGCAGCCAAGGAAGATTTTAGTGAAAAATTATTATTATTATTATTTCTTTTTATTGAGTCTTTCATGGATATAGAGAACAACTGTAAAAAAAATCTCTTTTGCAATGACCCTGGATATACTTGTATGAGTTAATTTTCTCTTACATTCCTATAGCTAGGACCATTTGGACATAATTTACATGCATTTGCATGCTAATATACACATTTATGTAGATATATTCCTGAATTCACTGGAGGAAAAAAAGATCCCCTCCAGAAGGTCTGAAATGATGTCTTGTTTAGAGAACTTTATCTTACCACCTAGGAAGAATTCATTGGGCAGAATTTCCAAATTAAATACCAAACTGTTTTTTTCTAGTATAGCTTTCCTGACTACAAATCACATTTTCTCATCTGTCTCCTGCCAACAAAATAGTGTTGGTGGATAGCATTCACGAATGACTTTCCCCGACAAGGAGGTTTTGAAGAATGACATACGGTTTCACAGATATGCTAGGCCTCTCAGAAACCAAGGGCTGTCTGAGTGCCAGAAATCATTGTTAGGACTTCACACGCATTGGAGAGAAGTTGAACCATTACATTTTTCTATGCAAATCGATATAGGCCAAGGCAAGAGCTTATGTGCTTGTT
This sequence comes from Dromiciops gliroides, assembly GCF_019393635.1. NCBI lineage: Eukaryota > Metazoa > Chordata > Mammalia > Microbiotheria > Microbiotheriidae > Dromiciops > Dromiciops gliroides. The sequence continues at coordinate 92,775,384 of NC_057861.1, read as the reverse complement.
ACATGCCTATGCGTTAGTATTTATTCGGGTCATAGAATTAGTGAAGTTTAGAACTGAAAGAGAACAACCATCTAAAGAAAGATCATGATACAGTGAAAGGAACACTAGCTTAAGATTTTGAGGGCTTGATTTCAAATCTCACTTTTGCTACTTAATATCAGGGTAACCTCAGGGAAGATGCAACTTCTTTAGGCTGCCTTAATTTAAACTGAGGGGGTGGAATTAAAAACCTCTAAGGTTCCTTTTGGGTAGCTAGGTGGCACAGTAGAGAGAGAGAGAGAGAGAGAGAGAATGCCAGGCTTGGAGTCAGGAGGACCTGAGTTCAAATCCAGCCTCATATACTTCTCCTTTCTGTGGGCTCCTGGGAAAGACATTTAACCCTGTTGGTCTCAGTTTCCTCATCTGGAAAATGAACTTCAGAAAGAAATGGCAAATCACTCCAATATCTTTGCCAAGAAAACCCAAAAATTAGATCAGAGAATTGGACACGACTGAAACGACTGAACAAGTTTACTTTTCTCTCAAAATCTGTGATTTTTCATTTTGTAAATGAGGAGAGAAATGAACTGACTTGTCCAAAACTTGTCCAAATAATACTGGCAGTAGAAAGTAGAAATTGAATTCAAACAAAATTACAGAAAAAGAGAATTTCCGAGTTGTAAAGGATCGCAGAGGTGTTGCAGTGGATAGAGTGGGGGCTAAAGTCAGGAAGACTTCTCTTCCTGAGTTCAGATATGGATTCAGACATTTCTTAGGTGTGTGACCCTAGGAAAGTCACTTAACCCTGTTTGTCTCAGTTTCCTCATCTTTAAAATAATCCATAGAAAGAAATGACAAATCCCTCTATTATCTTTGCCTAATGGGGTCATGACATGAAGAGTAGGACATGATGTAAAAATGACTGAACAACAACAAAAAGAATCTCAGAGGTCAACTATTCCAACTTATATATTTTTTTAAAAAGCATCCCCTCAATAGCATAGACAGAAAGTAGTCATCTGGTCCTCAAGAAATGAGAAACCCACTGTTTCTCACTGTCTTCCATTTTTGGATAGTTCTAATTATTAGGAATGCTTTGTTTCCCTTTTGCTGAGGCTCAGTTTGCCTATTTACAACTTCACTCTTTGCTGCTTATGTGGCCAAGAAAAGCAAATCTAATTCTTCTTTGACCTGGTAATCTTTCAAGTATTTAAAGACAACTATTATCCCTTTACCCCTTGGACCTTCTTTTCTCTAGTTTGAACACCCCCATTTGCTTCAACTGATTCTCGCACAGTAATAACTTGACACCCTTCACCATCTTCATTGGTCTCTTCTGGAAACTTTCCAGACGATCAATGTGCCTCTGTAAATGTGGTATCCCCCAAATAAATAAGCTATTCCACACATGGTCTGTATGGTAGAACTGTGCAGAACTATATTCTCCTTTGTTCTGCATACTAGTCCCCTCTTAATGCAACTTAAGAGCCCATTATTTTTTTAATTATTATTATTTTTTTTTTTTAGTGAGGCAATTGGGGTTAAGTGACTTGCCCAGGGTCACACAGCTAGTAAGTGTTAAGCATCTGGGGCTGGATGGATTTGAACTCAGGTCATCCTGACTCCAGGGCCAATGCTCTATCCACTGGGCCACCTAGCTGCCCCCCATTATTTTTTTTTAAACTTCTACAGAACGATGTTAATTGACATTGAACTTTCAGGCAACTAAACCCTAAAATCTTTTTCATATGAATGTCTGTGGATGCTTCTCCTACTTTCTTTTAATGAGAATAATTTTTTAAAAACTAGAGTAAAAATTTTACATTTATTTCTATTAACTTTGCATATGGAATTGTTTTTATTGTGTTCCAAAAGTGATAAGAAATAAGATTTCACAGGATTCTTGGTCATCCTATTCAATATTTTTATACTAATGATGAAGAATGATAAAAAAAATGACACCATGAAAATAATTGTAGCTTAATTACCAATATCATTGCAGAGTATAAGGAAATTGAAAAATTATATAAAGAATTCATCAAGAACCTACGCCTGACTATAGTCTAATATTCAGGGGTTTCAATGAAAGGTGGACAGAAAAGAGGAAAACAATTTTGGGGGGTTATATGGCTTATATCACCATGAAATGGAATATTTTTCAATTTGAATTCATGTGGTACATTGCACATATACCAATTGTCCTGATTTGGTCAACCAGTGCACTGTATCCCTCCACAAAATTTGTGTCATCTCCAAGTGAGAAAAATATTCCCTTTATGTCCCTGGGACATTCCACTAAGGACATCATCACTGCTTGCATTTATAATAGTACTTTAAGTTTTTTATCCTCCCAACAACCCAATAAGTTAGGTGCTATTATTATCTCCATTACATCAATGAGGAGAGTGAAAGGGAGAAAGATTAAGAGATTTACCAAGGGTAACTCAGTGATTGAGGAAGGACTTGTACTCAGGTTTTCCTGACTGTGCTACCTAGTTGACTCCCATCAAACCAATGACTATTTTTTGGGTCTGTCCATTTAATCAGCTCCCAATCTGTCTAATCTCATTTATTTCATTTCTTCCTCTTTTTCACGCACACACACACACAAAAAATATAAAGAACTTTGTCAAATGCTGTGTTAAAGTTAAACTCTAATTGCAACCACCGGTTTTGTAACCTATAAACATAGAAACTGAACCTGTGATTTCATTGCTATGATACCATGTGGTGATTAGAATTGCAAGATTACATGTTTGAAAGAGAAAGGTACTAGAAAAGTTTACAGCTGGATCCATGCACAGTAGATCTCTAGTCTATGGAATACAGTTTCTGATTCTTTCTTGTCCATTACATTTTAAGTCTGTGTTTTTTATTAGATCTGTCATCTGGGCTCTGGTCCAGTGGAGGTAGTTTTTTTCTGATGATCTTTGAATTGTTTTTTAGATCTAATTCTTTTTCTTAATTGTCTTTCTCCTTGACTTATCACAGAAACATTTATGATCTTTTGGGTACACCAGACCCTCCTTTTGGATATTTTCTTTTTCCTGGTGTTTTATAGCCCTGATTTCTTCTTGTTCTCCTGACGTGCGCCTTATAAATTTTTCTCAGTTTCCTTTAAAGGATCATCTTCCATTTCCAACCCCCTCTGGATAGATATTGTCTATCTCTGTCCTAGGCCCCCTTCTCTTCACTATATCTAGTAATAGACTTCATGGGTTTAATTATCTGTGTGTAGAAGAATCAGTCAATCAGCAAATATTTTGAAAACACTGATTATATTTTAGGAACTTTACTAGATATTTGAGATACAGAAACAGAAATGAAACAGTCCCCAGCACAAGGTGCTTACATTCTATCAGGGAATGTGTTATGTCAATCTATACACATACATAATCATATATGGGTACATACAGATATGTATACATATACATATGTATGATATACACACACATATATACAAAATAAATATAAGCTATTGGGGGAGAGAACAGTAGTAGTGGGAAGATCAGGAATGTCTTCAACTAGATTGTGGTATTGAAGTTGTTTTGCTAGAAACAAGAGATACCAAGAGACTAAGGTAAGGAGAAAAAGTCATCCAAGCAATGAAAACATGGAGATTAAAGAAAGTATCATGTAAAAGGAAAGATAATAAACAAATATTAGTGTGTGTGTGTGTGTGTGTGTGTGTGTGTGTGTGTGTGTCTTGAGGCAGGGATACTAAATTAGGAAGCTATTGTAATATTTTAGATGAGAAGTACCGAGGACTTGAAGTAGGGTGATAGCCATGTAAATAGTGTAATAGAGCAGATGAGAGGTTGTTTAGGTAGAAGTTACAATGTTTGTAGACAGTTGGAAGTGTGTATTTGACCTTAAGAGAGAGGTTAGGGCTGTATAAATCTGGGAATCATTTTCATAGAGATTATAACATATGCCATGGAAACAGATGTTGTTACCAGGTAAGTGAAGGTAGAGAGAAAAGAATAGAGTACCACAACATAACCATAATATACATACACCAACTTAGTGACATAATATGGATAATGAAATAGGGGAGGAGATTAAGAAGGTACAGAAAGATAGGAGGTAAACCAAGAGGAATCAGTGTCATAAAAAGACAGAGAGGAAATGAGGAGATGGTATATAGTAGAGGGTGGTCAAAGGTGTCAAATATGGAACAGTGGTCATGAAGAAAGAGGACTAAGAAAAATCCATCAGATCTGGCATTTAAGAGAACACTGGTAACTTAGAAAGGAATGGTTTTGTTTTAATGGGGAGGTCAGAAGCCAAATATATATATGGTAAAGGGCTAAGAATTGAATAAGAACAGATGAAGTGGAGTTAACAAGAGTAGATAGATATTTCTAGGAATTTGGCTGTGAAAGGAAACAGACACTAGTACAATAGCTTGAGAAGATTGGATTATAGGGTCTCCTGAGGTTTTTATTTTATTTGTTCCTTAGGATAAGAGCTCCTTGGTTGTTTTGTAGGCATTGAGTAAAGCACTAGTAGGTAAACAAGTTTAGAAAAAGAGTGAATGATATAGTCATAGGAAAACCTGCTGAGGAAAATGACAGAGGATAGAATCAAGTGTACATGTGGGAAGCCTGGCCTTGACAAGTTGAAGAACCACATCTTTTTTTCCAGAATTGAGTAGAGAATGGTGATCATATACAGGGATTTTGAGATGTGAAGAAGGTAAGAAGAGGTAACTCAAGAATAATGGTTTTTATTTTATTTTACATTTTTAGTAATTTATGAAGCATGATACTCTGTTAAGTGTTATAGGAAAGGGACAGAATGGGAGACATTAGGAAAAAAAAGATTTGAGACAATCTCCATGTAGAGTACAATAGAGAATCAATTATGGGGTAGTAAAAGAATTATCTTATTTCACTCAATTGAGATTAGTAACATAAATCTGCAGGACAGTTAGGTAGCATAGTGGATAGAGCACTGGATCTAGAGTCAGGAATATGAATTCAAATCTAGCCTCAGACACTTACTAGCTGTGTGACACTGGGCAAGTCACCTAACTCTATTTGCCTCAGGTTTCCTTATCTGTAAAATTATCTAGAGAAAACAATGGCAAAAGACTTCAGTATCTTTGCCAAGAAAACCCCACATAGGGTCAGAAGAATTAGACACTACTGCAATGACTAAACAACAACAAACAAATTTATAGTGGTTCCAGTTAGGTATTACAACTACATATCCAGGAGTCATCTCTTATCTGCGACCCAGTCCCACATCTCCAGTTCCCTTTTGGACATTTCTACCTGGATGGCCTATAAACATCTCAAACTCAGCATATCCAAAATATAATGTATATTTTCCACTAAGCTTAACCTTCATTTAACTTTTTTTCTGTGGATTTTACTATCATTCTTCTACTCATCCACATTTCTAATCTAGCAATCATCCTTGACTCTTTACTCTCACCTCCCCAAATCAATAAATTATTGAGTACTGTTGATTCTATCTCCACAACATCTATTAAATCTGTCACTTTTCCACTCATATGTCTACCACTCAAAATCAAGGCCTCATTATTTCTAGACTGGGATATTTTCTCAGTGATCTTCTAATTGAACTCCCACTGCTAGTCTTTTCCCTCTCCAAACCATTCTCCATGCAGCTGCCAAAGTAATACTCCTAAAGCATGAATTTGACCATGTCATCCCCTTAATCAAGAATCTTCATTTTGGCAATTGCATGGAGAATGGATTGGACAGCAACAAAATTCTTTCAATAATATCTCAGCAAGTATAATAAGAGCTTTGTATTGAAGTTCTACCTCATCATGGCATGGAAGTCACCCTGGGTTCTTATAATCTATGGCAGCAGGGCACAAGTTGTGTAAGTCTAACCAGGAGGGAAAGGTTTCCAATTTAGTTAAATTTGAAAAATGTCATCACAGGATGGGATTTTGACCATGGGTACTCTCACATATAAAGTTTGCAATATATGCTGCTCAAGGGAGTACCTGTATTTAGGGTAGGCTTGGTGGTACAGTGGATAGGACACTGGCCCTGAAATTGGGAGGACTTAAGTTCAAATCAGACTTTAGAAACTTACTAGCTGTGTGACCTTGGGCAAATCACTTAACCCCAATTGCCTTAAAACATCCAGGGCCATCTCCAGTTGTCCTGATAATATATCTAGCCACTGGGCCCAGATAACTCCAGAGGAGAAAGTGAAGATGGTCACTTTGCAGAGCCCTTCCTCACTTAAATCCAATTCATTGCAAGTCATGACATCTGTCATGGTCCTCTTCAAGAATGAAGGACAAACAATAGCCTACATTTAGAAAATGAGCAATAAATGAGAATAGAAGTGTTCAGAGACCTAACTCACAACACTGAAGTATTATTATAATGATAACAATATTGCCACAATATCATTATAATTGTTATAGTAATAATGTCATTACAGTAACAATATATAAACCACATAGCACTGTATAATTGTGATATGCTATTACTAATAGTACTATAATATACTATATATGATATAGTATAATAATATATTATTATTAATAGTAATATCATTACTACTACTTGGAGACAATATGGTATACTGAATTGAAATCTGACCTCAGAATGAAGAATCTTGCCTTCACACTTTTTGTATGACTTTGGGCAAATCACTTGACCTCTACAGCATTGAATTATATAAAACTCTATAAGATCAAGAGTTGTAGCAAAAGTGCCATTCTGAATTCATAGGTGGAATTCCTTACAAGGAACTCTCTACACTAAATACTCACATAAATATAAATATATACATAAAATACAAAAAATATATCATATTTAAATAATATATAATAAAGAATAATATATAATTATATATAATAAATATATTGTGTTATTTATATAACTTAATCAAATAACAATATATACACATATATATGTATATGTATCAATCATATGCTCAGTTAACCAAAAAAATTTAATAGTAATAGGAGTAGTGGTGAACTAGTAGAAACAGTGTAAGCTCTTTAATCACTGCATATTCTGACCACCTACCCACCTCACATATAGTTAATATCTCAGGGAAAATCCAGGGATGAAGCTATTCTAGGCTTCCATATCAAAACAAAACATTGAAAAGTGAGACAGCATGTGCAATTTGAGGTGTGTGTGTGTGTGTGTGTGTGTGTATGTGCATGCATGTTGTGTTTAGTTCAAAATGCATGTACTTCCCAGCAGTCCTTCTGAAAACAAAGCTTACCTCCACTGCCCTTATTATGCAGAATCTGTTTTGACACAATTGAATCCCCTCACGAACTTACACTCATGCTCATGCTCTCAGTGTGATTCCTTTCTGACTTATCCCATTCGCGTTCCCCATCACTGTCCTGCATAAGCTCAACTCTAAATCAAAACCATAGCCAGGACTTCAGAAGTAGACCCAATCTCTCTGTCCATGGTTCTGCCATTTTGCCAAGTTCACCCACCTCACTCTTAATACTCTTACCCAAGACAAGGGTCGAGTTGAGAGAGTTTTTGATGCTCAATGTTTTTCTAAATTATTTCGTTTTGTTTCCTTGCCTTGCAATCTTGGTGAGTCCTTCTCTACCCTGTGGTCTTTCTATCAATAGCCACACAATATAAAACTTAAATGACCATGAATATATGAAAAATTAGTAGCTCCATCCTAAAGAGAATGGAAAGTTTAACAAGAGTGTAATAAAAGAAAGGTTTTAAAAGGGAGCGCTGTCTCCAAAAAGAACACCTAATTGGCAACTAGGCAACTTTCAGTTAGGCAGCTAACAAGCTAAACACTTTTGATGACACAAAATTAACGCCATGACACAAGGAAAGCCTGTTTTATTTGGTATTTTATGTGCTATGTGACAATTTAATTAAACTTTGAAGGAATCCAAGCAAATAATTCCCCAAAGAAATAAACTAAGAATGACACTCTGTCCTGTCTCCTAAGGACTGAGGCAGGCAAGAGGGAACATTTAACTCTTTTGCATTTTACAATGCTATAAACTCAACTTTTGCCTCAAAATTAATGAGCAAGATTGAATTACACCAGCAATGTCCTCTCACCTCTGGGAATTGAAAGACATCAACGTGGGCTATTGAAATGAAGTGAGGTAGTGACTCTCTACAACTATCGAGCCTCCCACTACAATATCATCTAAATCAAAATGTACCCATGCATGCACACACTCTGTAACAGTTTTACTTATTTTTGTGTATGTATGTCATGGACATTTTTGGCAATCTGGTAAAGCCTATGAGCCCCCTTCTCAGAATAATGTATTTTAAATGTATAGAATACATGGGATTACAAACAAAATTAATTATAGTGAAATACTCATCTATCTTTCTATCTATCTATCATCTATCTATTATGTTCATGGACTCTAAGTTAGGAACTCTTACTCTACAGTCATTCTGGATATTTTTGTGTGATCTCATGGAAATGCCTCCCCCCAAAGGAAGTATGTTAAACTAGAGAGCCCTGGTTTGGGAATCACAAAACTGGGATTTGAGTCTTAGTTCTGCCACTAACTAGTTATGAGCTCATAGCCCAGTCACTTAACTATTTTGCCCTTCATTTTCATTAGGTATGAATTTCATTCAATTAGCCCAAGCAATAAATATTTATTAATTATCAACTATGTTCTAGGCAATGGGTATACAAGCAGAAGAGCAATGAAACAATCTCTGCTCACAAGGAGCTTACATTCTAATAGGGGAGAAAGTATACAATATATATGTATATACATACACACACATATACTTTCTCCCCCCTTATAATACATATATATGTGTGCATACACATATACATATATACTTTCTCCTCATTGGAACACACATGTTTATACATATATACACACATGCAGACATAGATATATATATATATATATATATATACAAATATATAAATTATCATTAATAACCAGTTATTTATATCAGGATCTGGGTTTTTCCCTTTTTATTTCCTCATCCAAAGTCCAATCCTAGCAGGTCAAATCAGTCTCTGAAAGATAAGGCTGACAATGAAATTGGCCTAATCATCCAGGAAAATATATTTTTTTTGCAGGGCAATGGGGCTTAAGTGACTTGTCCAGGGTCACACAGCTAGTAAGTGTCAAGTGTCTGAGGCTGGATTTAAATACAGAGCCAGCGCTTTATCCACTGTGCCACCTAGCCCCCCCCAAGGAATATTCTTTTCAATCATGGGTAGACCCCACTCAACTAGGAGAGCTTTATCCTGATAAAAGTGTAAATAGAATCTAGGTGAATTCCAGCCCTAAAGCAGTAGGCTCATGCCCTTGAAATTCCCATTGTTCAACGTAAGTGGTCTGGGTGGTAATGAATCCATTTGTCTTGCTATATGGAGGTAGCTGAGTCTCAGCAGGAGTAGGAAGGCTTTCATCCCACCTCCTCATCCACCCCCACATTGACTGTTCACCAATCAGGGTTGATCTCCACCTGTCAAGGGCACATACTTTTATTTTAAGCATTTGATGATCTCCATGGTTTGTCTTTGTTACCCAGAGAGACCAATGACCATCAATTTGATTATTTGCTAGCATAATTAATAAATTATTAGTTACACAGAACCTCTGTTAGAGTTTTCATTCCCAGGAGTGGGAGAAAGAGAAGAGAGGGAAGGAGGGAGAGGGAGAGGGAGAAAGACAGAAAATCTTTATAAAGTTATATATATAAAGTTTTATACAGACACTAAGTAAATACAGATAAAGACAAAATAGTAAACTACAAAACAATTTCAAAGGACAGTACTAGCTGGAGAATCAGAAAGGCTTCATGTAGGAGTTGATGTTTGAGCTGTGAATTAAAGGAGAGAAAGGACTCCATGAGGTAGAGGTAAGAAAGGAGTGCAATCCAGGCATGCAGTATAGTGTGTGCAAAGTCATGGAAAGAGGAAAAGGAACATCACATATGAGGAAGAGAAAGGCCATTTTCCTTGATCACAGGGTTGTTGTTTGACCTTTGTTCTCTAAGAGGACCATGACAGATATCATGACTTGATCTGAATTGGATTTAAGAGGGAGGGCTGTGCAAGGTCACTGACCTCATTCTCTTTTCCAAGCCACCCAGGTCCAATGGTAAGGCATACATCAGGACAACTGGAGATGACCCCAGATGTTTAAGGCATTTGGGAGTAAGTGACTTACCCACTGTCACAAAGCTAGTATGTATATGGGGTGAGATTTGAAATCAGGTCCTCATGATTCCAAGGTCAGTGCTTTATCAATTGTGCCACCTAGCTGCCCCCAAATCATTGAGTATAGGAAGAGGAATAATGTTCATTGATTCTGGAAAGAGAAGTTGAGGTCAAGTTGTGAAGGGCTTTAAAAGATAAACAGAAGACTTTATATTTTATACTAGAGGCAATTGGAAGACTCTAGAAATGTTTGACTGGGAGTGACATAATCTCATCTATGATGCAGGAAAGTTACTTTGGTAGCAAATATGTAGGATGTCCTGAAATGATAAGAGACTTGAAGCAAGTAACCCTTTTCAGGTATTGCAATAATCTAGGTGAGAGGCAATGAGGACCTGAACTAAGATGGCTACTGTGTGAGTATAGAGAAGGGTTAGGGTTAGGATGTGAGACATGCTACAAAGGAAGAAATGGCGAGATTTGGCAAGTGATCAGATAGGTGGCGGCAGGAGAGTGAAAAATTGAGGACAATACTGAGGTAATGAACCTGGGAGAATGGACAGATGTTTCCGCCTTCAACAGAAAGAGAGAAGCTTATTTAGCTCCAACTACATGAAAAGAATGGTGGCTCTTGTACCTCTTCAGCAGGGTGGTAGAATACTCCAGGATACTCCAGGGTGGTCCTGCAGTCAGAAGACTTATGCTCAAATTGCTTCTCTGGTGCCATGGCCACTTCTATGGCCATGGGCAAGTCACATAACGCCTCTGTGTCTCAATTTCTTCATCTGTAAAATGAGGAGATAGGGCTAGATGGCCTCTGATGGTTCTTCCAGCTTTAAGTCTATGATCTTATAACTATTTGATCCTATAAACTAGATAGTCTCATAGTTTTATTATTATTATTATTATTATTATTATTATTTTGGGTGAGGGAATTGGGGTTAAGTGACTTGCCCAGGGTCACACAGCTAGTAAGTATTAAATGTCTGAGGCTGGATTTGAACTCAGGTCCTCTTGACTCCAGGGCCAGTGCTCTATCCACTGCGCCACCTAGCTGCCCCTTTATAAATATTTCATTTTATATTTATTGACATTATGATCTTGATTTCTCACTGGCACCTCAAAATCTGCATGACTAAAACTGGACTCATAATCTTCCTCCTAAGCCTTGTACCTTTCCTAAATTTTCTATTTCTTTCTTTCTTTTTTTGTGGGGAAATAACTGTGGGGTTAAGTGACTTGCCCAGGATCACACAGCTAGTAAGTGTCAAGTGTCCAAGGACGAATTTAAACTTAAGTCCTCCTGAATCCAGGGCCAGTGCTTTATCCACTGCGCCACCTAGCTGCCCAAATTTTCTATTTCTTAACCATTTTACCCTTCATTTTCACTAGCTGAAAATTTCATTCAATTAATCAAGCAATAAGCATTTATTAAGCATCAACTATGTTTCAGTCATTGGGAATATGATAAGAGGAATGAAACAATCTCTACTCACAAAGAGGTTACATTCTAATGGGAGAGAAAGTATAGTTCTATATACATATACATCATGTACATGCACAAGCACACATACACATACTACCATTCATCGATTCATGTACCTGTGCCCAAACATTGGTGTAATCTTTGAATCTTTCTCCTCTTGCCTGTCTCATTCAATGTCACTAATAACAATGGCTCAACTTTATATAGCTTTTTGAAGTTCACAAAACAATTTTCATGCATCATCTCGTTTAATTCTCTTAACAATGTTGTAAGCTAGGTATAATTCTATTTTATATATAAGGAAACTGAGTCTTAGAGAGATTAAGAGGCTTGTTGGACACACAGCTAGTAAATATCTGAGGTGGAAGTTAAAACCAGTCCTCTTAATACCAAGTTCTTCACTTGATCCACCTTCTACCTCCACAATATGTATTAAACTATTTCCCCCCTTATCTGTTCTCAGTTCCCTTTCTTTATTTCAGGCCCATAGCACCTCTCACCTAGATGATTACAACATCTGTCTTTTTCTGACTTTGATTTATTTCTTCACAGAATCTCCATCTGAGACTTGTAAAAGACTTGGAAAGAACTTTAGACATCATCTTGTTCAGCTATAACTAAGCAGGAATCCCCTTTTCAATATGCCAGAAAACTGGACACCAAATCTCTAACTGAACAGTTCCATTGATAAGAAATGCACTACATCCTGAATCATCCCAATTCCACTTGGGGACATATCTAATTTAGAGGAAGCTTTTTCACTGAACTGAAATCTTCCTCTTTCAGACTTCCATTGCTTCATTGCTCCATGGTGCTGAGAAGAACAAATGTAAATTTATTTCCATATTAAAAACCTTTCAAAAACATTGAGTTAGTGATAAGGTTTGGTCAAACCCCAAGTGTTCCCTTTGAAGAACTATCTACAAGCTCAAGTTCTGTGAAACTTTAGTTATATGTTGCTTCTTTGGATAACAGTTTCTGCATCTATAAAATGGGAATGAGATATGAATTGCTTTGTGAGAAGTGCTTTTAAAAAATAAAGCATTATAGATGTGAGTTACTATTATTTAATACATTCATCCAGGCATTCACATAGGAGATGTATGGTGAATGAACTGCTGTCAGAATGGGTGAAGATGGGGCATTATACAGCTGTCTCTATGTGCCCTGAGAGCTTCTCTGGTTGCTTTACTACTAGTAAAATGGTAATTTATAATGCCTGCATGGGGATCTATTTAGCATCTATCAATCCGTTCATGCATCCATCCCTCCATCATCTATCAATCTCTCTTTCCATCTCTATCTAGCAACTATCCATCCATCATCTATCCATTCATCCATCCATTCATATATGTATCTATCATCTATATATCTCCATCTCTATTTTCCACCATCATTTTTGTATTATATATCAGTCTCTATCTTTCTATCTCTAACATCTATCCATCCATTCATCCATACATACACATTAGCCAACCATCCACATATCATGTGTCTATCATCTATCTTCTACCTTTCTACCTATCTCTTTTTATCACCTATCTCTCTATCATCTATCTACCTATCTCTATCTCTTTATCACCTCTCTCTCTCTCTCTCTCTCTCTCTCTCTCTCTCTCTCTCTCTCATTGTATTCATTTATTACAAGCTTGGCTCTCTGGGAAATGTAGAACAGCTGATTAAGCTCTTTATTCAATGGGATTATGCTTTTTTCAGGCATCTTTAAGCAAAGCCAAGTCATTTCTCTAGTAATCACAGACCATAGAAATATAGATACAAAATTTATCTTACTCTTTCTGTTCCTTCTCCCCCACACCTGCCCCCAAACTACAGAGGGTGAGATCAATCAGGCACTCCCTGAGAATTTTCTCCTCTCTCAGTCTGTAGATGGCACTAGATAGCCTACTTTGTACAACATCCAGTAACTAAAGAACCTTCTCAGTTGATCTAACCTTTCTCCAGCCAGTCAAGTGATGACTTTTCTTTCAATCAGCAAGTTCTTAGCTAAAGAGCAGTTTCTTTCCTAGCCTACTGTATATTCTTTCCTTAGCTTCTTGTAACTCCTCTACTCAGCTTATCCTACTACTTATCTTTCTATCTCTTAATTGTTGTATCTTCTTATATCTTTTGGTGAATTAAATCAGAGTGCACTGGTGGTTCATGATTTATCTTTACCATGTAAGGTAAAACTCAAGAAATCTAGGTCTCTGTGAGTTATGAACCCTACAATCTTTATACAATCTTCCCATAGTCCCTAATTTGTTATTTAAGTGTTTCAAAGTTATAAACTACAGAATCCTAAAAAACAAACAAACAAAAAAAATACTAACGTGCATACATGAACTACAATGCCCTACAACCATTGTTACCTCATCAATAAGTTTTCAAACAGGTCCCCTCAATACATTTTTCCCCATTAGGGGAAGGAAGCTCTTTTACAGGGTTTCAGAAGTACATGTCTCTTCAATTATTGTGGGTTTTTTTTTAATTTTTTAAAGACAATTCTTCACAATTTGATTTTTAAAAAATCAGTTTTACTTATACAAACATTATTTTCTGTCCCCTTTCAACAAACAAATAGTTCACATACAAAAAAAGCAATACCTTATAATCATAGGATCATAATCCTAACTAAGTGTCACAATGGATAGAGAATGTGATCTGGATCTATAGAGGCCGGAGTTCAAATCTGCCCTCAGACAGTTACTAGCCGGACAAATTGTTTAACTTCTCTGCTTCTCTGAAATGGGGGTAATAATAGTGCCTATGTCTTTTGGTGGTAAGACGAAAATGAGCTATTTGTAAAGTGTTTTGCAAACCTTAAACACTATATAAATTCTAATTCTAATAATTCTAAAATTCTTATTCTTATTATTAACTGGAAGGAACCTGAGAGGTCCTCTAGTGAAACCTCATTTAAATTATAAGGAAACTCGGGCCTAGGGAAGTTGATTGAGCTGCCCAAGGTAACATGGGCTTCCTTTGGGGTATGTGATTAGATGGTAGATAACAAGAGATTTGAGAGGTAGAATGATAAAGGAGAAAGATTTCATGAGAGGATTTGATAAAAAGAGGGCCTGGATGCCTAGCTCTGCCACCCACTACCAGTATATGTCATAAAACATAACATTTTTCTCATGTGTAAAGTGAGGAAGTTAAGCTAGATATTCTCCAAGGTCCCTTCAATTCTAATAATCTGATAATATGAATACTCACTTTACTCACCTGCAATGAGAAAAGTGTTTTGAAAACTTTTATTTGCTACACTATAGTTGTCAGTAATAGTTGCTACTGCTAAATGATACTACTCTTCCTTCTACTCCTACTCCTACTACTGCTACTCCTACTACTACTGCTGCTGCTACTAGCTACGACTAGCTACGACTACTACTACTACTACTACTACTACTACTACTACTACTACTACATGTTCAACATTTCTTTGGAATCTCCTAATACAACAGGTTCAGTGAAGGGTGCTTTGGGAGGCAGTTGTTTTTGTTCTTTATTCTTCATTCTGGAAGAGGACCTTAACATTGAGGCGATCTCACAGTGACAGTTATGCAAATACAGGTCAAGTCTATATTCTGTTAATTCTCTACTAACAGACCAAAACCAGCTTTTTATTAGGGCAGAATAGAAATGTAAAATGACATGAGAAAACTCTTTCATATACAAACTCTTCCACAGATTCACATATTGCCTTCTGAATCTTCCCTAGAAAATCTATGCTGCTATGGTAACGTATTGGCATCATGTCGAGGACTAGCTGGATGGCTTCTCATGACTTCATCTCCCAACAACATGGTGTACCCTACTGCTGCTCCACTCTGCATCTGTAGCTGCCATCTCCCTTACCTCCAAAGCTGATTACTGCTGCTCTGAAAAGCTACTGTTGTCATTTCTTAAAGATGTTATCTACATCTTCATCTCCACTAAGCAGCTGTCATTCTCCATCAAAGAGAGTGCTTCTGCTTTCCCTCCCCCATCAACAGCCTCCCCTTAAAAACAAAACAAAACAAAACAAACAAAAAAAAAACACGCAAAATTTTATGTGGTCACAAGAAGGGGAAAGGGGGAGTGAAATATGACCATTTACAACTACACACACACACACACACACACACCAAAACTAAAAAACAAACAAAAAAAGAAACCAAAAAACCTTTGTCCATGGCTAACGCCAGTTAGCAGGAAGAAAGGGGGAGGGGGAGGGGGAGGGGCAGGATTGGCTCCAGCAAGGGAGGGCAGCTGCAGGCAGAGGCCACCTATTTGTAAAGGATGTCATAGTGTCCCGGTCTGTACAGTAGATACACCTTGGGCTCTGAGTCCTCTGGGAAGACGTGGGGATGTGTGGTCCCCTCACCGCGGTCCATGTACTCCACCAGGATGGGGACACTAAGGGCCTGCGCCAGCGCCATGATATGGATGTGGTCACTCTCCTTGCACATGGGTTCCACCTCCTGATGACAAAACTCCTCGACCGTCTGTCCCCCCTCAATGAAGTGCTTGAAGAACTTGCTCTCACGCTGCAGGTAGCCAGAGGTGAGCAGCCGCAGGTAGACAACCAGGTAGTCGGAGGTGCTCTGGTCATTGAACGAGGCCAGCAGTTTGGTCACTGAGGTATGCTTCTCCACCTGCTCGATCAGGTCCATTAAGGTGTTGTGGAAATCCTCGATGGCGAACTCAGTGAAGCCCTGGGACACCAGGTCCTCTTTGCTCTTGGCGGAGATGGCTTTGAACCTCTGCAGCTCCTCGCTGTCTTCCAGAAGGGACTCCAGGTGGGAGAAGCCGAAGGCTCGGTAGAAGCAGTTGCCATCAGGCCTGGTTTTTCGGAGGTAGGAGTATTTTTTGTGGAGGTCCTTGATCTTCTGTTGATAGACGTTGTCCTCTTCCGCATACTCCTCCGAAAGCACCGTGAGCTGCAGGCGCTCTGAGACCAGCGGATTCTGGATGGCAATCTCTTGCTGAATTTGGTCCTGCTGCATCATGATGGCTTCATCGTAGGCCAAACAGTTAACTCCTTCAGAGTCGTTTTCCAGAGGATCCTGCTTCTGCTGAGGAGGTTCCTCCGCCGCCATCTTTAAACAGTGCGTTCACTGCCCAGCCAACATGCGCGCAACTGCTCAACGTATTTTTAGCTCTGGGTTTGTCAATCCCATAGTCCCATCAGGTTGGCTCACAAAAGGAGCATAGGTCAAGATCTCCTTCTCTCCGATCCTACCCACTATCTTCCCTGAACAAAGCTAAATCTCCTGGGAACCCTGGCTATTTAGTTTAGGGGAGTAATTCTTTCCAATTTCTGGCATTCCTGTGACAGTTTGCATGATTGTATACCATTACCTTGAAGACAATACAATTCAAGTAGAAACTTGGCATCATTGAAAGGGAAGGGGATGAGGTTAAATTTGTGCTTCTAAGCCAGGGTCTCTGGCCTTCTTTCCTTAATACAATTATGATCCCCAGCAGGAGCTTTAGTGCTATAATAGATTATCATAGCTTTAGAGCTGGAAGAGACCATAGATGTCATCTATTCTAACTACTTCAAAGGGGAAGAAACTGAGGTGCTAAGAAATGACTTGTCCAATGTATTCCGGGTCTTCCAAGTCCAAATCCATTAATATTGCCTCAGTATCCTTATTATTGTAAATATTATAATTGGCGGCAGCTAGGTGGCAGTGGATAAAGCATCGGCCCTGGATTCAGGAGTACCTGAGTTCAAATCTGGCCTCGGATGCTTGACACTTACTAGCTGTGTGACCCTGGGCAAGTCACTTAACCCCCATTGCCCTGGAAAAAAAAATATTATAATTGAATAGTGTTTGCCAGTTTCGTCAGTGGGAGTATTCCTTCCACCCATAAAAATGCCAATCTTTCTTTGATTTGGTAAAATGATCTGTTACAATTACTCTGCCAAAAATTTAATCTCCCCATAAACAACCTAGTCATCAAGTATTATGAATTTAACTTAGTTGATCCTCAGATAACAGTCATTCAACCCTCTCTGGTGCCTTAGCAGTGGTGTTGAACTAGGCAGAGAATGGGCTCTGTTGACATAAACCTTCAGTTCCCATGGTCACCTACGTTTTACAAAAAGTCTTTGTGTTATCATTGTCAATATTTTTATTATCATTAAAGAAGGGTGAAGTACAGAGTTTAGAAGGAAGAAAAAGCTGGAGGAAGAGGTAAAAAGAAAGGGAAATCAAGAGTTTTAGAGACAAAATGGCATGAGTAAAATGGCATGAGAAGAGAAGATTAAGAGAAGGAGAGGAAACAAAGGTGATAAGGGGGAAAAAAAGAATGGGGCAGATTACTCTAACTTCACTATTAGCCAGCTCATATAGGCTAGACCTGCTTAGTGTTGGAAATACTCTGCTGCAGACTTAATGATTTATAACAAGTACATGAGAATGTCATTAAAAACTAATTAATCACAGCCAAACCAAATGATTTGCAAACATCTGTTATCCTGTTAGCTCCCTCCTGGGAATAGAATTTCCAAGGGTTGAAAGGTTCTCCTAGTGTACATATTACAGACTTGAGGAACTGAAGACAAAGGCAACAGCATCTTAGTCACTAGCATTGCCCACCAGGTGATCAATTACAATGATGGCTAAATCTTTCTTATTGACCTGCCTAGACCAGGAGCTAAAACTTTCTATATATATATATTTCCCACAGAACTACCTTCAGGAAGATACTTCTCAATTCTGTATTATGAGACTCAGCCAAGTTCTGGAGAAAAAAATCAATATGAAATTGCATTGTTTGCATCTGAAAGAAAAGGACCCTCATGCCCTGGTTAGTGGCATGTCAGAGTAATGATAACTGACATTTCTAGAGCACTTTAAGGTTTCCAGAGCATTCTCCTCACCAAAGGTGGCAAATGATGGGGAACAAATAAAGGATATCCCAAAAGTCTCTGTGCAAAATCTTCACTTTAACGTTTGGAATGCTCTGGATTATTATCAACATTTTAGAGATAATGACATAAAGGACCAAGCAAGTAAAATAATCTCTAGGGCTCCTTCTAATTCTAAATTTTATGGCTTACCCATATGATGTCCTCAAGATCATTCATCTAGTAAATATTGGAACTAGGAATGTAATCTCAGTACTGTTGACTGCAAGATGATTTTAATAACAACAGCAATAACATGACCACAACTGTAGAATAAATTATAGTTATATTGGACATCCCTCAAAATTAGTACCTCCGAGGGGCAGCTAGGTGGCGCAGTGGATACAGCACTGGCCCTGGATTCAGGAGGACATGAGTTTAAATCCGGCCTCAGACTCTTGACACTTACTAGCTGTATGACCCTGGGCAAGTCACTTAACCCCAATTGCCTCACCAAAAAAAAAAAAAAAGAGTACCTCCTACATTTTAGGTGTGATCAATACTTTATTTATTATCATTCTTGAGGCACAAAAATCCACTGAAAAGAACTCCTTAAGAAATAGAATTGGCTAAATGGAAGAGGAAGTTTAAAAAGCTTACCAAAGAAAATGATTCTTTGAAAGGTAGAATTGGGAAAGTGGGAGCTAATGACTCCATAAGATATCAAGAAACAACAAAACAAAATCAAAAGAATGAAAAAAAATGTGAAATATCTTATTGAAAAAACAAACTGAACTGTAAAATAGATACAGAAAAGATAATTTAAGAATAATTGGACTACCAAATAATTATGATTTTGGGGGGGGGGAAGAGCCTAGACATCATGACTCAAGAAATTATCAAAGAAAACTGCCCCAATATCCTGGAACCAGAGGGTAAAATAGAAATTGAAATAATCCTCTGGTGACTTCATGAAATAGATCACAAAATGAAAACTCTCAGGAATATTATAGTCACATGACAGAGATAACAGTTCAAGGAGAAAACATTGCAAGCAGCCAGAAAGAAATAATTCAAGTATTGTGGAGCCACAGTCGGGATAACAGAAAATTTAGCAGCTTCTACATTAAAAGATTGGAGGACTTATGATATTCTGGAAGGCAATGGAGCTAGAATTACAACCAAGAATCACTTACCCAGTAAAACTAAGTATAATCCCTCAAGGGGAAATGGATATTTGTTGAAATTGAGGACTTTTAAGCATTCCTAATGAAAAGACCAAATCTGAATAGAAAATGTGACTTCCAAATACAAGACTCAAGAGAAACATTAAAAGGTAAACAGGAAAGAGAAATCATAAGGGATTCAACATTCCTCCATGGGGAGATAATATTTTCTAAAAAACTTTGTCATCATTAGGGTAATTAGAACAAGTGTAAATAGACAGGGGGCATAAGTTTGAGGTGACTATCATGGAGTAAAATCCAAAAAATAAAATTCAGTAATGAGAAAAATGTGCACTGGAAGAAAAGGGAAAAGAAAGGTAGAATGGCAAAAATTATCTCGCAAAGAAGAGGTGTGAAAGAACTTTTACAATGGAGGGAATGATGGCAGGGTGGCAGGCAATTCCTGGACCTCACTTTAATTGAAATTACCTTGAAGAGGGAATACCATACATATTCATTTGGGTATAGAAATTTATCTTACACAACAAGGAAGTAGGCAAGGAAGGGGATAAGAAAAAGGAAATGGCTGATAGAAGGGAGAACAGATTGAAGAAGGTGGTGGTCAAAATACTTGAGGAGAAAAAGGGTGAAAGGAAAGATAGGGCCGAATTAATGGGAAAAATACAGGATGGAAGGAAATATACAATAATTATAACTGTAAATGAAAATGTGAATGGGATGAACTCATCCATAAAGAAGCAGCAGAATGGATCAAAAAACAGAATCCTACAATATGTTGTTTACAAGAAGCACATTTGAAGCAGTGAAACACATGTAGAGTAAAGGTAAGGTGTTAGAGCAGAATCTATTTACTTCAGCTGAAGTAAAAAAAAAAGCAGTAGCAGCAATCATCACCTTAAACAAGGCAGAAATAAAAAATAAGTCTAAATGAAAGCGATAAGCAGGAAAACTACATTTTGTTAAAAGGTTTCATAGACAATGAAGTAATATCAGTACTAAACATATGTGTACCAAATGGTATATCATCCAAATTCTTAAAGGAAAAGTTAAATTAGTTGCAGGAAGAAATATATCATTAAACTATACTAGTAGGGGATCTCAGCTTTTCCCTCTTAGAACTAGATAAATCTAAGAAGAAAAATAAACAAGAAAGAAGTTTAGCAGATGAATAAAATTTTAGAAAAGTTAGATATGATAGACCTCTGGAGAAAACTGAATGGGAATAGAAAGGAATGAACATTCTCTTACTGGTACATGGCACCTACACAAAAATTGGCCATATATTAGAACATAAAAACTTCATAACCAACTGCCAAAAAGCCAAATAATAAATACATTTTAGATCATAATGCAATAAAATTAAATTTAATAAAGGGATATGGAAATATAGATTTAAAATAAATTGAAAATAAACAATCCAATCCTAAAGAATTAGTATGTCAGGGACAGCTAGGTGGCGCAGTGGATAGAGCACTGGCCCTGGATTCAGGAGTACCTGAGTTCAAATCCAGCTTCAGACACTTAACACCAAAAAAAAAAAAAGAATTAGTATGTCAAATAACATTGCATAAACAGTTTCATGAAATTGAATGGTAACAATGAGACAACCTACCAACAGTATGTGGTGCAGCCAAAGCAGTACTTGGAGGAAATATTGTATCACTAAATGCTTACATCAATAAAATAGAGAAAAAGCAGATCAATGAATTGGGCATGCAACTTAAAATATTAGAAAAACAACAAATTTAAAAGTCCCAATTAAACACTAAAATGTGAATCCTAAAAATTGAAGCAGAGAAAAATTTGAAAGTAAGAAAACCATTGAACTAGTAAATAAAACCAGGAGCTGGTTAATGAAAAACTAACAAAAAAAATATAGAACACTTAGGGGCAGCTAGGTGGCACAGTGGGTAAAGCAGGAGGACCTGAGTTTAAATCCAGCCTCAGACACTTGACACTTACTAGCTGTGTAACCCTGGGTAAGTCAATTAACCCCCACTGCCAAGCAAAAAACAAACAAACAAACACAAAAACAAAGCAAAACAAAAAATAGAACACTTACTCAATTGGTTAATTTGAGTGAAAAAGAAGAAAACCAAATTACCAATATTAAAAATAAAAAGGTGTATTCACAATCAAGAAAAAGGAAATTAAGGCAGTTATTAAGAGTGATTTTGTCAGTAAATCTAAGAATCTATGTCAAATAGATGAGTATTTACAAAAATATAAGTTACCCAGATTAAAAGAAGATAAAATAGAATATTTAAATAACTCAATCTTAGGAAAAGATATTGAACAAGTTGTCAATGATCTCTCTAAGAAAAAAATCCCCAGGACCAGATGGATTTGCAAATGAATTCTGCTAAACATTTAAAGAACAATTTTATTCCATGGTATATACATTATTTGGGAAAAAAATAGGCAAAGAAGGAGTTCTACCAAATTCCTTTTATAACACAAATATGGTCCCAATAACTAGACCAGGAAAAGCAAAAACAGATCAAGAAATATATACACCAATTTCCTTAATGGATATTGATGCAAAAAATTTAAATAAAATACTAGCAAGGAGATTACAGCAATATATCACAAATGACCAGGTGGGTTTTATATCAAGAATACAGGGCTGGAAAACTATCAGCATAATCCACGACATCAATAACAAAAACATTATATGATAATCTCAATAGATGCATAAAAAAAGCTTTTGGGAAAATAAAATGCAATTTGACAAGCATTTCTGGGAAAACTAGAGTACCTATGTGGTGCAGCAGATAGTGTGCTGGGCCTGAAAGCAGGAAGATTCATCTTTGTGAGTTCAAATCTGGCCTCAGACACTTTTTAGTTATGTGACCCTGGACAAGTCACTTCACCCTGTTTGGTTCAATTTCTCATCTTTAATATGAGTTGGAGAAGGAAATGGCAAGAGCTTGGATCTTTGGGTTTATAAAAAACTACATTACTATGGTCATTTACTACTATGTACGATGTACATAGTACATCTATTCCACTGATCCATTACTCTATTTATTAGCCAATACCAGATTATTTTAGAAGAAAGCAAAGCTACTTATAGTCATATGAAAAAGGTACTCTACAATGCCAAGAGAACATTATGCATAGAGAAAGCAATATTGTTTGATCAAGAACTATGAATAACTAAACTATTCTCAGCAATACAATGATCCAAGACAATCCCAAAGTATTATTGATGAAACATACTATCCACTTCCAAAGAAAGAATTGATTTTGATTGAACACAGACTGAAGCATGCTATTTTTCACTTTTATTTTTTTATTCAAGTTTTTTGTATAAAATTACTAATATGGTTACGTTTTACATAAAAAGGTGCTCCAAATCACTATTGATTAGAAAAATTCAAATTAAACCCCTTTCAGAGTGCATACATATCAGATTGGCTAATATGATAGAAAAAGAAAATGACAAATTTTTGAGGGGATATAGGAAAATTGGGACAGTAATGCACTTTTGGTGGTATTGTGAACTGATCCAACCATTTTGGAAAATAGTTTTGAATGCCCAAAGGACATATCCTTTGACCTAGCAATACCAGCACTTGGTCTGTATCACAAAAAAGTTCCTTTTAAAAAGAAAAAGGACATATATGTACAAAAATATTTATAGTGGCTCTTTTTTTGTGGTGATGAAGAACTGGAAAATGAGGGGATGCCCATCAATTGAAGAATGACTGAACAAATTGGAATATATCATTCTGATGTAATATGATTGTTCTATAAGAAATGCCAAGTAGAATACTTTCAGAAAAAACTTTGAAAGATTTATATGAACTGATGTGAAGTGAAGTAAGCAAAAAAAAGTGAACATTGTACACAATAACAGCAATAACACAATGATCATCTGTGAATGACTTAGCTATTCTCAGCAATACAATGCTCCAAGACAGTTCCTAAGGACTCATGATGAAGAGTACTATCCACTTCCAGCAAAAGGTCTGAAGAGAGCCTGAATGTAGATAGAAACATACTTGTTGTTTTTTAACTTTATTTTTTATCTGTGTTCTCTTACACAAAATGATTAATATAGAAATATGTTTTGCATGACTGCACATTGCTTGCCTTCCCAATGAGGGGGTGAGGGAAGGAAGGAGGGAGAGCATTTGTAACTCAAAATTTTCAAAAATGAATATTAAAATTGTTACATTTAATTAGAAAAAAGATCAAATATATATATATATATATATGTATATATGTATATGTGTGTGTGTGTGTGTGTATAAAACATTCTTCTTAAGGAGAAAGCAGGCAAGTGACACAGTTCAGTAGATTCTGAAGCCTGAGATCCTGAGAAACACTCAGCATTGTTGTTTCCTTAAATCAGTACATCAAGGATCCATGATTGCCTTAGTAAGTTAATGCATCATCATGAAAGAGCAGAAATAATTTCCTAGTGCAAACCCCCCAGTTATTTTTGTACCCTCCTTCTATATTTTCCTCATATTTTAATATTTGGTGGATCTAAATGACTTCCTCTTCCATGGAATGCAGAAATATATGTTTATTTTGTTAACTAACCTGTGGTCTCCTAATTATGAGAAGTGCAAAGATGCCAAAGGAACAATAGCAAATCAGGTTTCACATTTCTTTTCTGAGCTATTTTGCCCCATTCTTGCCTAGCCCCCCAATGCCAATATCTTCATTTTCTATCAAACAACAGAAACGTTAGTTAAATTAATCTCTGCCCTGAACTTTACTCATTGGTTAGCTCAAATCCATGCCATTATGTTTTGTTCAAAGACTGAAAATGCAATAAAAATGGAGATTAAAGTGTGTTTCAGCCTCCATTGATCAACATAATGATTCTAAATGTATTGAATGTAAAAATGATGTATTAATTTAGCTTACTCTTCATTTTTACCCACAAACAAAGAAAACCACAGACTGCCTCAGGGGAATGGAAACTTTGCAGAGCTGGGCATTAGAAACATCTAATGAGTCTTTGTAAACTCTGCCATGGTCTCTGATCCTTGAAAAAATAACAGCTTGTTCCCTTTCATGATGCACAGTGACCACAACTGTGAGAGGCCTCATGGTCGGTTTGTTAGTCTAGTAATAGTCAACAAAGGGTCATGGGTCTGATGCCTCATTAGAATAATTCAAATTACTGGTTTCACAGATCTCATTCCTTAGCTGGTTGTGGCACCTCAGAGTTGCTGCCTGCACATGGGAGCAACAATAATTGTTTGTTATGTATATACCTAATGTGTGCAGAATACGTTCTAGTGATATTCTTCTCATAGTATGCCTCTATTGGGCTAGCCTCCTCAAGGGTAGGGATAGTATTGTCCATACATGCACACCCCAGAAGAGATAAATGAGACAACTAGATGGCAAAGAGGATAGATAGCTGGACCTAGAGTCAGGAAGATATGAGTTCAAATCTAGCCTCAGACACTTATTAGATGCACAAATCACCCAACTTCTCTCTCCCTCAGTTTACTCATCTATTAAACAGAGATAATTATATTGCCTTGCTCCCAGGATGGTTGTAAGGATAAATTGAGATAATATTGGTAGATAGCTATTATAAATATTACATAATAAGGGCATTAGAGTAATGTAAAATTAAGTGCTATGTGGAGGAAGATCATTAGTAATTGGGGTATCAGGGAATGATTCTTGGAGGAGAAAGCATTTGACTTGGGCTTTATAGGATGGTTAAGATTCAACAGGTAAGGGAGAGAGATTTTCACAAGTGATTCCCCAGGTCTGGAATGCAGACCCCATTCACCCTTGCCTGGCTTAATCCTTAGCTCAAAGTACTTTCCAGGTGCCCATCTCCTAAATTAATCCTTTCCCTCAGATATTGGCTCCTCTCTTTGAAATCACTTTGTTAGTTTTGCTGTGTAGATTTTATGTTTATTTACATGTGGAATCCAAGCACTTCCCCACTAGAAATGAGGTCCTTTGTATATTTAACATATAAAACTTTGCTTTGAATGCAGTAGACACTTAAGAGATATTTGTTGAAATGAATTGAATTATAATATATTCCCAAACTGAATGATTTGGAATCTGAATGACCTAGCTTCAAAACCAGTCTTTGATTTACTAGCTGTAGGACCCTGGCCAACTTAAGCACTTACTCATAGAGTCAGTTTTCTTATCTATAAAATGGAGAGAGTAGTTATAGTACTTATGTTACAGAGATATTGAGTTTAAAATGAGATCAAGTGCTTAAAACACAATACAAATAGATATCATTGTTGTTATTGATTATTATTATGACTTCCCTCTGCTAACTGGCATGCAACAAAAGACATAACCCAAATCCAAGGCCCTTATAAAACTCCCTATAGCTTATTTCTCTATAATGCCTGTAACATCTTACTTCTATCTCCCCCTTTTCTTTGTTCCCAGATCATTTGTGCTGTGCCCTGTGGCCTAAGCTAAATTTCTCTCATGCCTACCACCTTGTAACAGAAACATAGATGCTATGTAGTTGTCCATCAATTCCTGGGGAGGGGGGGAGGTGCAGACAGAAATTCTTTTTAAAATTCTTGCCTTGATGTCTGTTTAATCTCCCAGTTTATCCTCATGAATATTTGGTTTTCTATCTTTGTCAGCTTACATAGCAACCCTCTCTTTCTCCCTTCAAAATAACATGAGCCTCAGGGTAGAGCCAAGATGCCAGAGAGAAGCCAGCAAGTTGCCTGAGTTCTCCTTCAGTTCCCTCAAAAAGAACATTAAATCAAGCCTTCCAGAGGATTCTGAAACTACAGAACCTGCAAAGAGACAGAGAAACACAGTCTTCCAACCTGAGATAATTTAGAGGACTTCAGGAAAGATTGGTCTCATACAGCAAAAGGGAGGCACAGTGCACAGTGGCAGCGCAGGCACTGAGGGGGTCAGGGTAAGGTAGCAGGTAGCTGTAGGTCACAGCCAAGCAACTGAGGCCCCTGGATCCTGGTTCAACAATCTGGTGGTGCAACAGGCCTGTGGTGAGACCCACCAGCACCAGTTGAGAGGGCAGGCTACCAGCTAGAGGGCCACCCACAGGACAGGCATGACCAGTCCTGGCCATCCCAGCTGACCAGGAGCAAGCCCAGGGCAGTGAGAAATCCACAAGCCATAGAGGCCTCAGTGTAGAAAGCCAGTGACACATCCCCTATGCCCCAGCACAAGAAGCTTGAAATGGACCCTGGTGCCCCCAGAGCAGACCTCAACACTAAAAATAAATAAAGATAGATAGATGAATGAATGAATAAAAAAATTAAAAAATCAATAGATAAATAAATAAAAGCTGCAATATGAGTAAGAAACAAAAAAGAGCTCTTACCATTGAGAGCTTCTGTATCAACAGGGAAGAGGCAAACACAAACTCAGATGAGGACAATATTGTCAAACTGCCTACATGTGAAGCCCTAAGAGGGAAGATGAATTAGTCTCAAGAACAAAAAGCCTTCTTGGAAGAGCTCAAAAAGGATTTAAAAAATAAATTGAGTAGGGGGCAGCTAGGTGGTGCAGTGGATAAAGCACCAGCCCTGGATTCAGGAGGACCTGAGTTCAAATTTGGCCTCAGACACTTGACACTTACTAGCTGTGTGACCCTCAGCAAGTCACTTAACCTTCATTGTCCTGCAAAAAAAAAAAGTATCAAGTATTTTGGGGCAGCTAGGTGGCACAGTTGATAGAGAACCGGCCCTGGATTCAGGAGGACCTTAGTTCAAATCTGGCCTCAGACACTTAACACTTAATAGCTGTGTGACCCTATGAAAGTCACTTACCCCAACTGCCTCACCAAAACAAAACAACAACAACAACAAAAATCAATTGAGAGAGGTAGAAGAAAAAAATGGGGAGAGAGCTCAAAAAGGATTTTCAAAACCATTTGAGAGAGTTAGAAGAAAAAATGGGGAGAGAAATGAAACCAACACAAGAAAATTATGAAAAAAAAATCAGCAGCTTGGAAAAAGAAGCACAAAGATTGACTGAAGAAAACAATTCCTTAAAAAATTTATTTGGCCAAGTGGGAAAAAAAAGGTGCATAATCTCACTGAAGAAAACAATGCCTTAAAAATTAAAATTGTACAGTTGGAAAATAATGACTCCATGAGACACCAGGAATCAGTCAAACAGAATCAAAAGAATGAAAAAATAGAAGAAAATGTGAAATACCTCATTGGATATAAAACTGACCTGGAAAACAGAGACAGGAGAGACAATTTGAGAATTATTGGACTGCCTGAAAGCGAAATGATTCAGGGTTTGATGTAATTAATATGATATCACCTGCAAACAGAAGCATTTGGATGCCATGGTGGTCATCAGTGTCCAGTCTAGTAAGAAAAAAGGAAGATGTGTGTACTTTCCAAAGAAGTTCTCCACTATCATGGGCAGGGAGGAAGGGGGAGGGGAAAGCATTTATTAAGTTTACTGTGTGCCAGGTATGGTGCTAAGCAATTTACAAATATTATCTCATTTGATCCTCACAGCAGCCTTGGGAGGTAGTTGCTATTGTTATCCACATTTTACAGTAAAGGAAACCGAGGCAGATAGGTTAAGTGTTTTTCCTAAGGTCACATAGCTAGAAAGTATCTATGGCCTGATTTGAACTCAGGGATTCCTGACAGCAGGTCCATCACTCTATTCACTCTGCCACTTAACTCTCCACACTAAAATTGGATCTTATGAAAAAGATCCAATGTAGAGATAGATTCTTTATAGGTGACAATAACATGTGTGGATCTTTTCTATATACCCGTTAGAATCAACTCCTCCAAATTTGGGGTGCATGGCAGTGTACTATTCCCAGATTCCCTCTCTGTTAACATAAAAGCTAAGGCATCAATAAGGGTAAATTACATGAAAGATCTGGCTGTCACCAGTCAAGAGAAACTGGTTTCTGGACTGGAAATGATAAGAACTTTAGGGGGAAGTACTCACTCCAAAAATGAATTCTTTCTTGTTGCTGAGAATCAAATCTTTAATATAATTTCCCTTTATTGTTTCCTCCAGTTTTTGTGTTAGAGGAAAGGAAATCTTAGAATAGCATGCCATGTCCCCTCAACTTGGGGAGAACAGATCTGAGAGCACTTTTGAAGGATAAAATCATTAATGCAAGTCAAAAATTATTGGTTATTTTGCTTCTGGCAGAAAGAGAGCTCTGTAATTATAATTCACCTTTATAGAAAACTGTAAGCTTTACAAATCTCTTTCTTGCCAATGACTCATTGATGTATGTAGTATGAAGATTCCTATTTTTCTGACAAGGAAGCTGATGCTCCCAGAAGGTAAGTGTCAGAGAGTCAGGACTTGATCTCAGATCTTCTGTTTCTAAGACCAGCAGTCCTTCCAAACTATCCTGTTGCTTCTCATAATGCATTGCTAAGAAAGATGAAATGATGCAAAGTGAAGTAAACAGAACAAGGAAAACAATATCTACAATCACTAAAGCGGTGTAAATGGAAAGAGCAATAAAACCACTACCACTGAATGCTATAAACTTATAGTGCCAAAGCGCTGTAACCTGGACTTTTCTGGGTATTCCAAGATATGAGGTGCTTAGATGTTCTAAGATGGAAGCACTCTTCACTCACTGCTATGTGGGTGGATGTAGACTCCTCTGTTTGGTTATGGAAATGGAACAGGTTGCATCTTTAAAACTGGAGACATTTAGATACTTCCTCTTTTTTTGGTCACTCTCTTTGAGCCAGACACTCTTCTGTCTCACATATTCCCGCTCCCACCCACCCCCCAACACACACACATTCTCTTTCCTTTTGTGTGCAGACGGTAAAGATCCCTGTTTACTTACAGTATAGGTACCATGAACTGAAGTAGTGAGAATGAAGGAACTTCCTTCTGGTCTCCATCTCTCGTACCCTGGGTTGGAGAAATGAGTGGAGGAGTTTGTCTTGTTCTGTTTCATTTGTCCTCAGTTCAATTCCACCTAGTTTCTGTCCAAGCCGTTAGCTTTTCAGGGTTTTTCTGCCAGGGCAGCTAGCTATCTCAGTCTACCACTCCATGCTGGCTCCAAGGTCACCATGGTCCAAAGTCTGGTGATCAGTCTCTTATCTGAAGTTAAGGACCAAGGAAAGAGAAGAGAAACAAACACTTGCAGTTCATTCTGCATCACTCAAGAGCCCTGCACATGTAGAAAGGCTGTCCCTGACATGTCCACATGCAGCCTGGTGTCATGGGGTTCAACAGGAGGTAGAATAAACATCTCTTGCCTCTTTCCCCCACCCTTATACAAGGGGAGATATTTACTCCTGCAGGAGAAATAGGATGTTGGGGCCAGAAGATTGGCCACTCTGCTTCACTCAAGAGAAAGGGAGTACCAGGCTAGTATTAGATCTGTCTGCTCCCTTAAATATTATTGGTCTAGAGGATGTAGTTTTCAAGTTCAAGCTACACTTCTTATTGCTATTCCATACTGAGGAAAATAAGACCTTAAGTTTTATATCCAAAGTTTGACTCCCTTTTCACCTAAAATATCAGTTCCATAATGAAGACAAAGATAGCAAATAGCAAAGAATCCCATTCAATAGGAAAATAGAAATCAAAGAAAGTATACATATCGGAATGTGTTGCAGACATTACAGAATGAATTCTCCCCCTTGGGAGTGAGGTAACCCAGTTAAACTAAGAAAGAGAGTCCTAGTTCCCAAAGGGGAAATTCCTCAAAGTCTCTTGTGTAGCAAGCTGGAGATAGGGACATGATGAATATTGCCAACTCCTCTCATGCTGTTTTTTTTTCCCCAGAGCATTATTCACCCTTCTGCAATCTGAAGAGGGATTGACACTTTCCATCTTGTCCCTGGAAGCCAGAAGCACCTCACGTGACTGCTGAACCCAAAGATACTGAAGAGACTCAAAGTTAAGAGACTCTCTTCACTTCAATTTTGCCAACTCCTCCCCCAATCCTCATACAGATGTAGCGCACTAATCACCAACAACAAGGAGGGATAACCATACCAATGGTCTTTGGGATTCAGCTTGCACAGGGTGTCTCTGCTGGACTAGCTGGCTTCACTACCCTGCCTGACATCCTGGTTCCAAGGTCACTATGGCCCACTCTCAGTCTGATGAAGATCATTGTCTGTACTTGAAACTGAGGATAACAGAAACAGATCATAAGCAAATGCCTTAGAAACAAAGTAAAAGAGAGGGTAAAAAAGCAGGGGAAGGGAATTCCTTTACCCCCTCCTTAGTTCAGTTAAGGTGTCTGCACAATAAATGAACTCTAATCTTTTGCTTTGAGAGGAGCAGGAAAAAAAACATGCAGGAAAAAAGTGTGAGTCAAAAGAGCATCCAACATAAAAGTAAGTTCTGTCTCATCTTGCCCATTTTAAAGATGTCAATATTTTGTTTCCACAGTCAATCAAAGTGTGCACCCAACCCTTGTGACTGGGGATGAAGAATACTCTATCGTAGGATATCTGAGCATTGCTCCAAAGATCCCTCAGGATACCTCCATAGTAGGTATACCTAGACATGCCCAACAAGCTTGGGTACAGCTGAACTCCAAAGAGGGGTTTATATGAAGGAACCATCCTCCCCTTCTTTGCAGAGGTGGAGGTCTATGAGTGTGGAACAGTGTATGTGACCATTCTTGTCAATATATTGATTCTACTGAACTACTTTTTCCCCTTTTGTGTCTTTATTTTAGGGTGTGGTAAATTGAGAGATATGTGGGGAAATATAAGTGATGCAAAAACAAAAGATGTCAATAAATTTATTTTGGAAAAAATATCATTACCTGGTGACTAATTCTCTGGATATGAACCTCCTCAACTTAGCTGGTTCACAGGTAAGAACTGCAGATCCTTGAGCTGGGCCTGTAATTTTCAAGTTTTTAACGTAGTGGAGTCTGTCAAAGCTGCAGGATATGTCCTCATCCCCCAGATTTTCTCTGATGTACTACTCTGTATTCTAGCTCTGGAGCAGCACAGACCATAGTCAGAAACCAAGTGAAAATAGCCACATCCTACAAACCCCCGAGTGCTTTCTCCTAGAGACAATCAAAAACCACTGTATAATTTTGAGCATCAGAGTGGCACGGCCAGGCTATTATCAGAACATTATGTTGGCAGCTGTGTAGAGGATGGAGATGTGAAAGTCAGGGAATGAATTGAAGGCTATTACAATAATTCAGGGTAAAGGTCAAGGGAGTGAAGAGATGGGAGATGGACAGGAAAGATTTTGTGGAGGTTAAAATGAAGTGAACTTGAAACAACTAATTGGATTTAGGGGTATTAGGATAAAGAAAGAGTCAAGGAAACAGGACCAAATAGTAGTCCACCACTGCCAAACTACTACAAGCTCCCTAGATAGCCATGGAATCTTTTATTCTACTGCCCAATAAACCGTGAACTTCACAAAAGATAAAGTGGCTTGAAAATCATTCATAAGCATTGGATATAGAGTGCACCAACTTAAATACTGCCTCTTTCCCAAACCAGGTATTAAATAGAGTTTCTTTAGCCTCTCTTTGAGGGTTAAATCTCACCAGGTTCCTTGTCTCCCCTCATTCCCAATGCTGACAGCTATTGAGCAGGAGAGTTAGCTTGAAGCTCAGAATACAGAATGTTGGCAACATATTTAGCTTCTAACCCTCAGGGTAAGCTAAGGATCATACTACAGAGATGTCCAAAGGGAATGTATATTTTTGTCAGTCTCTCTAACATTAAACTAAAGTGAAAATTGTGTGAGGAATATTGGATAAACGCAGTGGGCCTCGCCTCTCCTCTGCAATGTTTGGCTAGAAGGCCGCTCCTCTTCTTTCTTTTTATCCCTATTGGAAAAAAAAAATAAAAACCTCTGAGATTTGGCCATAGACAGTCTTTCCTCCTCCTCCTCCCAGAGGCTTCAAAGATACTCATCTCTTCATCGTCTCTCTACCTTTCCTTCCCTGTGAAGACCCCCTATCTATCATTCAGAATTTCAAGACATCAACTGGCATGAGGATAATCCAGTGTGATATTTTGTTACTATAAAAATTCTGTCTCAAACCAAAAGAGCAAGATCCCATCTGCCAGCCTCAGCTTCCAACTTCCTGTCCTCCTCCCAGAAGTGGGAGGTTCTTCAAGTTGATTGGCTGAGAGCAGTCTCTTATTGATGTTGCAGTCCATAGCTTATGAGAACACATTATCCTCAGGGTTGCCCATGTGTGATCTCAACTTAATCAACCTTAACTAAGTTCAACTTCTGAGAACAACACTCTACTCAGGGCCATCCAGGTGTGGTCCCAATTTAATCATCACAAGTAGGTACTTAGTTTCTCAGTCTCACCCAATTCAATCAATTCAAAATCAAACTTAAGGTGGGGGCTCCTGGGCATCTGCCAGTCCCATTATTTTATCACATTCCCCCTTTTGTTTTTTCCTTTTAATTATAAAATTATTTTATTATTTTCCAGTTACATGTAGAGATAGTTTTCAATATTTGTTTTTACAAGATTTCTAGTTTCGAATTTGTCTCCCTCCATCCCCTCCCTCGCCCCCTCCCCAAGACAGCAAGTAATCCAATAGAGGTTATATTTGTACAATAACATTAAACATTAGTCACACTATGAGAGAAGAATAAGAGCAAAAAGAAAAAACCTCAGAAAAGAAAAACAACAGCACCAAAAAAGAAATAGTATAGTTCAATCTGCATCCATATTCAAAAGTTATTGTTTTCTGGATTTGGAGAGCCTTTTCCATCATGAGTCCTTCGGAACTATCTTGTACTCTGCTATTCACTTCTGTTTTACTATTACTAACTGTCTATTCCCCTCCATTCTATTTACTCCCTCTGTATTTCCCCCCCTCTTTCACCCTATTCCTCCTCACCAATGTTTTGCTTCTTACCCCTTTTTCCCCCAATCTGCCCTCCCTTTTATTCCCCTCCCTTTTCTTTACCATTTTCTTCCTTGGTTTTGCCTTCTCTTCTATCAGTCCCCACCCTTTTCCCCCTTACCCTTTTACTTTCCTAAAGGATATGCTAAGTTTCTTTATCCAAATGAATGTATATGTTATTCCCTCTTTGAATCAAATCTAGTGAGAGTAAGGTTGAAACAATTTTCACCCCCTCCCTTCTTTCTCTCTATTGTAATGGTTTTTTTGCACTTCTTCATATGATGTAATTCACCCCATTCTACCTCTCCTTTCCTCTTCTCCCCATAAACTCCCTGTTTAACCCCTTAATTGTATTTATATCATCACGTCAAAGACAGCTTATATTTATACGCTCTGTCTGTCCAAATACATGTACAGTTCTCAAGAGTTATTAGTATCATTTTCCCATGTAGGGATATGAACAGTTTAACCTTATTGAGTAACTCCCCCACCCCACCCCCTGTTTACCTTTTTTTTTTCTTTTTTCTTTTTTTTTTGGTGAGGCAATTGGGGTTAAGTGACTTGCCCAGGGTCACACAGCTAGTATGTGTCAAGTTTCTGAGGCCGGATTTAAACTCAGGTCCTCCTGACTCCAGGGCTGGTGCACTGCACCACCTAGCTGCACCCCCATTTACCTTTTTAAACTTTTTTTAAACTTCTCCTGAGTCTCATATGTTAAGATTGAATTTTCTACTCAGTTCTGGTCTTTTCATCAGGAAACCTTGAAAGTCCCCAATTTTATTGAATGTCCATCTTTTCCTGAAAGAGAATGCTCACTTTTGCTGGGCAGCAGGTTCTTGGCTGAAATCCAAGCTCCTTTGCCTTCTGGAATATCATATTCCAAGCCTTGAGATCCTTTAATGTTGAAGCTGTCAGGTCCTGAGCAATCCTGACTGGGGTCCATGATATTTGCATTGCTTCTTTCTGGCTTCTTGGAGTATTTTCTCCTTGACCTGATAATTCTGGAATTTGGCTACAATATTCCTTGGAGTTTTCATTTTGGGGTCTCTTTCAGGAGGTGATTGGTGGATTCTTTCAGTGACAATTTTATACTCTGATTCTATAATATCAGGGCAGTTCTCCTTAATAATTTCCTGGAATATGGTATCTAGAGTATTTTTCTGATCTGTTGTTCAAACAGAGAGGTGTTAGTCAGATGTTAGCCTAGGTGGATGATTCAGCACTGGATGATTGGTCAAACCCAAAGAATAGTCAATAATGGATCAATGCCACTTTGAGGGAGGTCTCTAGAGGGCAAACCCTAGTGATCTGCCTTTGGACTTATAATATTTAGCATCTTAATCAGTAACATATAAAGGCATAGATAGCATGCTTGCCAGATATATCAATGCCACAAAGCTGAGACACTAACACTTGGAATGAATAAGCTCCAAAATAATCTCAGCATGCTAGAAAGATAGAATTTAACAGGGATAAACACAAAGTTCTTCACAAAAAGACAGACTCGATAACAGTTCCAGTAGCAAGCATTTGGGTGGCTTGGGTGTTCTGGAAACTCTCTATGAGTAAAGTGTGCTACCTAATAGCTCCCCCAAACCAATATGATTCTGGGCTATAGGGAGAGAGGAAGTGTGTCCAGAATAAGGGAGGTGATAGGTCAGCTATATATTTGGTAGAAAGCTATCAGGATAAGCCTTCTCCTCTCCAGACTAATTAAATGTTGCTAGTTTCAAGAAATGATCCTTATATAGCTTGATTTTGAGACTTCTTCCCATTAGAATCACTCTCTTCTGGTACTTCTCTGCTTTGTCTATGTCACTCCTAAAATATAGTGTACAAAAACGAACACCATATGTGGTCAGGGCAGGGCATTGTGGATTAATAATAATTTTATTATGTGATAATAATTGTTATTACATGATAATTATGTGATTGTAACATGGTGATGATTATTTTTACATGATACTTTAAGGTTTGTGAATCACTTAACTAATATTATATCATTTTATCTTCAAAATGACCCTGGAAGGTAGATGAGAAAACTGAGACAGATTTAAATGACTTGTCCAGGGTGATATAACTAGTGATTGTCTGAGGTTGGATTTGAACTCAGCTCTGGGGCTCCAGTTCTAGGGCTCTACCCATTGTATCACCTATGACTTCCGTAATTCCTGACAGGATGCCTCTCTGAATAGTCTGATAATTCTAGCCCCTATCCTTTGCACCTTTTTCATTTACAAAAAGCCACACATTCTTTTACATGTTTATACACCAATACTCTTTCTATGCACTCTAGACCTACTGTTGCTCCCTTTTTCTGTTTATCCTCTCTTCCTCTCTGCTTAACAACAAACTCAGTCATTCCTATCTGCAATGGAATGAGGCAAGCTACCAAATTAGCTCCATTGATGTAACTACTGACATTGTGTCAAAACCATTCCGTGCACATCGCAGACGTGCAAAATTTGTCTGGAGCTTTCAAGTCTGTGCTTCTCAGCGAAGTATCTAACCAGATAATAGCTCCACAGACCAGCATTTATGCACTCAGATTGCTCAGGCATTTCCTTGTGGAGCAGAAAGGCTGGTGTCTGTAGCCTGACAAATGCCTCCTGTGTAAAAGGATTAAGCATATTTGTAAGTGCTTGTGTTGGCTAGCTCCACTCTGGATTAGTGCTGGCTGGAGGGCTTGGGGATGTCTATTAGGATTCAGAAACTAGCAGCATTGAGACTGGTCATGTCCCCTTAATCAAATCTGCTCAGTGAATAGAACAAGAACGTTTTGGCTTGAGGTGGGAAGAATGTGAAGATGGAAAAGGAATATAATTACTTTTAGATTTGAAATTTATGTTTAATGCCAATTTAGAAGGATGAATAGGTTGGGATACAACCTGTTGCCTTCAATTTGATTCAGTTCAACAAGAATTTATTAATTGCCTCCTAGTTGTCAAGCACTGAGCTAAGCAGTAGGGATAAAAAGACAAAAGGAAACAATCCCTTCCCTCAAGGAGCTTATCTTCTATCAAGGGAAAGCACCAAATACAAAATGTAGGCAAAGTAATTTCTTGGGGAAGGGGTGAGGACTCTAGTAACTGGATTGGATTAGGTAAGCAGAGAAGTGGAATTTGAGCTAAATTTTGAAGGAAGCTAGATATTCTGAGTGGTAAAAATAAGGAGAGAATACTTTCTAGATTTGAGTCTACCTATGGAACAGATGATGGAATTTTATATGAAGGAATTGCACATAGGTCAATTTGCCTGGAATTTAGGGTAGGTAAATGAGAATAACGGACACTAAATTTAAAAGGTAGGCTGGAGCCAGATTATGCACAGCTTTAAAGGCCAAACAAAGGAATGTGTATTTTTTTCCTAGAGGCAAATGGGGGTTACTGAAGTTCCTTGAACAAGACAGTGACATAGTCAAACATGTGTGCAATTTGTTAGCTATGTAGAGGATGGACTCTAGAGGAAATAGACTGTAAGCCACAGGACCAATTGAAAGAGTATTGTAATAGAGATATATCCTGAAAGAAAGGGTAAAAAATACATCTACTCTTTGAGTCAATTGAACTTCCCCCACCATTTCACCAGAGTTTTCATGGTTTGGAGCAGATAAGCTTGCTAAAAGACAAAACTTATCTGTTTTAAATTATAAGCTATCATTTTCCCCTACCCTTCAGGACTAGTTCACATATTGCTTCATTCCTTGTTTCTCCAATAAGACCATTCTCCACGTGGAGAGGGGACATATCTTTCACTCATTTGGTGTCCTCCATGTCCCCATGCCCTTCCTATAGCAGGTACCATGGCTGGAGCACTTGAAGTTGTCCTAGCCCCGTTCTCATACTTAAACATTTTAATGATTCATAGCTATTTTATACATTCAGGACCTCCAAGCAAGAAGGGAACTTAGCAGTCAGTCATAGGATCACAAATCTAAAGCTAAAAATAACATTGAAAGCATCTGGTCCAAAGTCCTTTTTACAGATGAGAGAACTGAGGCCCAGGGAAGTTGTGACTTGCCTAACATCAAAAATGCAGTAAACTTCATATACAAAATTTTAATCTAGACTCTTCAACTATGGAGTAAGTTCTCTTTTGACAGTACCATGACCAGAGGCCATTTGGTTCAATCTGTACCTTAATAACCTTTGTGATAAATAGTTATTCATTCTCCATTTGAAGACTTGCAGTCAATAAAGAACTCGCTATTTATTGAGATAACCTATTCTACTTTTTGGACCCCTCATATTGTTATTGTTAAGCTCAAATCACATCTATAATTGCCACCAATTTTTCCTAGTCTCCATTTGATGCTAAAAATAATAAGCCTAATCCTTCTACAAGAAAACCCTAAATATAAAGATTTCAATGTTATGCCTTCTAAGTCTTCATTTTAGAATTTTATTAATACAGAGTTTTTGCATAGGAAGCTGATGATATTACTCATTAAGTATTTGTTGAAATGAATTAAATTGAATAAGTACTTATTCCAAACTGTGAACTAAACATAATGAAAACTCCTCTACCTTACATTTAAAGCCCTCTGTAATCTGGTGCTCCCATATCATTCCAGTTTTTTTTCTGCTTCTGTATAATGCGCCCTATGCTACTGCAGCCTAATTGATCGACTCACTAGTCTACAAATATACCCTGAATGTGGTGGCCCCTACTATTCCTATGACTAGAATGTCCTCCCTACTTCCCTTAATGTGTTGAATTCCAGGTATTAAATGTGTATCTCAAATGGCACCTC
The DNA here is from genome assembly GCF_019393635.1 of Dromiciops gliroides. Classification (NCBI taxonomy): domain Eukaryota; kingdom Metazoa; phylum Chordata; class Mammalia; order Microbiotheria; family Microbiotheriidae; genus Dromiciops; species Dromiciops gliroides. The sequence goes on along the minus strand of NC_057861.1, from coordinate 92,737,163 downwards.
TTCCAGAAAGAATTTCCTGATCCTCTCAGCCAGGATTGTTTTTTCAATCTTGGACCTCACCCAGAACCTTGTTCTTATGAAGATTTTCTGTATTTTGTAATACTGTCATTTGCATCTGTGTCTTAACTCTCTAAACTGAGATCCATAATTTTTTTTTCCTTTCTTTTTTGCAGGGCAATGAGGGTTAAGTGACTTGCCCAGGGTCACACATCTAATAAATATCAAGTGTTTTAGGCTGGATTTGAACCCAGGTCCTCCTGAATCCAGGGCTGGTGCTTTATCCACTGTGCCACCTAGCTGCCCTAACAATGTTTTTTTCTTAAATATCTGTATTTCCATATCATTGGATTCATTATAATCCTGTGTATTTTATTTTATGCATTAAAACACATTATTTTGGGGAAGCTAGGTGGCACAGTAAATAGAGCACCAGTCCTGGAGTCAGGAGGACCTGAATTCAAATCCGGCCCCAGACACTTGACACTTACTAGCTGTGTGACCTTGGGCAAGTCACTTAACCCCAATTGCCTCACCAAAAAATAAAATAAAATAAAATAAAAAACACATTATTTTAAGAAAGAATCCATAGTTTTCCCTATCATGCCAATGGAGTCCACAATACACAAAAAGATTAATAATCTTTGCCCTAGACAGTAAGATTCAAAAGGGTAGTATCTTTCTAAAACTGTTTTTTGAATAGAGCAGTCATTGAATCAATACATGTCAAAAAGTATTAAATTGAATAAACTTATAGGAATAAATATAATTAACATATACTTCAAATCTTTAATACATATAGTAGCTATTGATAAATGCACTCAAATGGCAACCTCTTCTGTATGAATCCTATCCATGTATCCCCAAAAATCTTTCCAAAAAGGGGACCACCTAGCCTATGGTAGAATGGTATAAATGTAGCATTTATCTAAAATGCAGGTATATTTTTCTCCCTTCTCTTTCAGAACACATCTCTTTTGCAATGGGCTGGAAGCTTTCCCTTAATAGACAGGAAACAACCACTTATGGGTATATATATCCAATGAACAACTTGCAGATAGTAAATAATAAACTAAAGTGCTAAGGGAAAGACAGTAAATGAAACTCACTGACTGAGGAGGTAAGAGGGGCAGAGGTTTGGGAATCTAGCTATCAGGATTCTTATTCTTCCTTTGCCTCGAATTCTTCTTCTTCTTCTTCTTATTTTTTTTTAGTGAGGCAATTGGGGTTAAGTGACTTGCCCAGGGTCACAGAGCTAGTAAGTATTAAGTGTCTGAGGCCGGATTTGAACTCAGGTACTCCTGACTTCAGGGCCTGTGCTCTATCCACTGCACCATCTAGCTGCCCCGCCTCTAATTCTTCTTAAAGGAATCCCAAGGTGACACCTGTGCCCTCTTCCTCTACATTAGAGACAAAGACAGTTTTGAATACTCTTGTCAGCAGAAAGAGATCCCAGTTGACTACGTTGCTGACCATAGTCATGTTTCTATTTTGTCCTCTAAAGCCCAAGAGGTAACTCTTGGGCTACACAGCAATCATTCTTTAGAAGCCTTCAGTTAATTTAGATCTATTGGGTTTAAAGGGATTACCTTCTCTTTATTTGTAGTAAATAAAGCTGTAAACAGCTGGTGAAATTGATTAATGGTTCTAGTTGAGCTAAAGCATTTAATCAATCCCAAAAGCTGTTCACTGGATAGTGGCTTCAATGGAGAAGAGTTAAATGCCACTCAACACAAAGCAATGATGTAGAAGAATAGTATTCCAACTTCAGTTACTTCCTCTTGCCTTCTGACTCCCCCCAGTACTAATAGCCTCAAGGAGACAGGATAAATCACTAATATGGAGGAAGCTTTAGAGACAGGGTTGTGAGGTGGAAAGAGGCTGAACTAGGGGGTCAAAAAGAAAAGTTTTCATCCTTACAGTAGCTCTGCCACCAGTTAGCACTATTGAATCATAGGCAAATCACCTCATTTTCCCAAGTCTGTTTCTTTATCTGTCAAATGAAGATAATAATACCTATTCTACTTACTTTATAGAGTTGTTGTAAGAATGGGATTGAATGAAATAGAAGCAGAGATTTCATTGGTATTGAGAAACCCCAGTGAAGAATTTCTCTCAGCTAATGTGGATCAGTACTTTTTCTGCAACTTACAGACTTAGATCATTGCCTAGAGGCACTAAGGTTAAATGCCTTTCCCACCACTGTTCAGTTCTTAAACCTTTAAGGCAGCAGACCATCAGAGATGTGGCTTTGAAAATATTTATCAGATTCATGTTTAGGGATTGAGGTTACTAAAAGTAAGGTATTTCCTTTAACCAAAGCATTCAACAGAGCACCAGAATATTTTACCATTCTGCCAGTGTACCCCTCTACTTTGAATTCAAGTTTTTCAAAGGTCAATAATTGCAAGGGGGCACAGTGAATAGAGTCCCAGTCCTGGAATTAGGAAGTCCTGAGTTCAAATCCAGTCTTGGACATTAACTAGCTGTGTGATCCTGGGCAAGTCATTTAATCCTGTTTGTTTCAGCTTTTTTGTCAATGAAATGAGCTGGAGAAGAAAATGGCAAACCACTCCAGGACCTTTGCCAAGAAAACCCCAGATGGGGTCATGAAGAGTTGGACATGACTGAAATGAGTGAACAAGCTGTTTCATTACCTAAGTGATATAGCTTTCATATTGATAAACCTTTTCTCTCTAGTTTATCTTCTCCACTACAACTTCCTAGCCAGGATGCAACTGGTAGTAGATAAAGAGTGATGTTTGGAGTTAGAGAAGACCTAAGTGAGAATCCCATCATAGGTACTTATGGTTTGGTGATTAGAGGGCAAGTTACTTAATCTCTCTGTTTCATTTAAAAATACAATGTTGTGAAAAACTAAGGTAATAGGAGTAGGATAGGTGGAACCTAGATGGTGGAGGAAAGGCTATAACTCTTGGAGCTCCCAACACAATCCGTCCACAGAACTTCCAAAAAATGCCATAATAAAATTCTTGGAGTAGCAGAACCCACAAAAGAACAGAGTGAGGTCATTTTCCAAACAAAGATGGCCTAAATGGGCAACAGGAAAGGTCGCCTGTACCAAGGTGAGAGAGGAATGTAGCATGCAGTGCAGATCCAGCCCCAGGTAGGCTGTACCTCTACAGCCCCAGAATCATTAGCATCAGCTGCTACTTCTGGAAATTGGCTCACATACTGGTTAGGAAGGTTGAGTGTTTGGCCAGGGGGAGGGGGGGAGATGGCAGGAGTCATCTGGAGCTGAGGCAGAGCACTGCTGTATTGCCCATGTTCAGAACCAGGAAACATACTTGAATGGCAGTGGCCCAGTGGTGGAGGGGCACAGGTTCATGAAACTTGTGAGCACAGTGAACTAGATTAATGCTTCCAGGTTAAAGAACAAGCAGGCCCTTGGTTACTTACAGATAAGAAGACAGGCCAGGAAAGCTGAGAACATGCCTTTCCTTAAATCATACCACCTGAGACCCCCTGCAGCTTGGGTCAGTGTGCCCTGGAAGCAGTGCCCCACTTTAAGAGGAGTTAAAAGCCAAGAAATAGTCTAGGATAATGAGCAGGCAGAAGAAGCTGCAGACCACCGAATGTTTCTTTGGTGACAAGGTAGATCAAAATATACCGTCAGAAGAAGATAATAAAAAAGTCAAAGCTCCTACATCCAAAGCTTCCAAGAAAAATATGAATTGGTCTCAGGCCATAGCAGTGCTCAAAAAGGACTTTGAAGATAAAGTAAGAAAGGTATAGGGAAAAGTAAGAGACTTTGAGCAAAACATGGAAAGAGAAATGAGAGTGATGAAGGAGGGTCATGAAAAAAGAGTCAACAGCTTGAAAAGCCACATTGGCCAAATGTAAAAGGAGGTACAAAAGCTCTCTGAAGAAAATAATTGCTTAAGAATTAGGACTGAGCATATAGAAGCTAATGACTTTATGAAAAATCAAGACACAATAAAGCAAATCCAATTGAATAAAATAATAAGAGGGCAATGTGAAATATTTCCATGGAAAAATAGCTGACCTGGAAAATAGATCTAGGAGAAATAATTTGACAATTGGACTGCCTGAATACCATGATCAAAATAAGAACTTAGACATCATCTTCCAAGTAATTGTCAGGGAAATTGCCCTGATATTCTAGAAGTAGAAGGTAAAATAGAAACTGAAAGAATACACTGATCACCTCCTGAAAGAGATCTTAAAACAAAAACTTCCAAGAATATTATATACAAATTCCAGAGCCCTCAGGTCAAGGGGAAAATATTGCAGGTAGATAGAAAGAAACAATTCAAGTACTGTGGAGCCACAGTCAGGATAACACAAAATCTAGCAGCTTCTACATTAAAGGATCAGAGGGCATGGGATATGATATTCTAGAGGGCAAAGGAATTGTGATTACAACCAAGAATCACCTACCTAGCAAAACTGTGTATAATCTTTCAGAGGAAAAATGGGACTTCAATGAAGAATATGACTTTTAGGCATTTGTGATGAAAAGACCTGAACTGAATAGAAAATTTGACTTTCAAATACAGGACCCTATAACATAAAAAGGATAAAAAGCATTAGAAGGTATACAGGAAAAGGAAATCATGAGGGATATTAAAAGATTAAACTATTTACATTCCTACATGGGAAGATGATACTTTTCTAACTCATAAGAACTTTCTCAGTATTAGGGCAGCTGAAAGGAATATGCTTACACAGAGGGCACAAGTGTGAATTGAATATGAAGAGATGATAACTGTAAAGCATTTTTTGTTTATCTTTGTCTTTTGTGGGGCAGGCAGGGTGGAGTGGCTTATGTCTGGGACCGGATTTGGGCTAAGGGTCCCCTGGGTCCAGGGCTGGTGCTTTGTTCACTGTGTCACCTAGCTGAGCAATGATGACAGCTTTAAAACAAAATTATGTGGTTAGAGGAATGCACTGGAAGAAAGGGAAAGGGAGAGGTGGAATAGGATAAAGTAGTTCACATAAAAAACCAAGAAAAAGTTTATGGAGTAGAAGGAAATATGAGGAAGGAGCAGGGGAGTGAGTGAGCCTTACTATCATCAGAATTGGCTCAAAGAGGGAATAACATACACACTCAAGTGGGTATAGTAATATATCTTGCCCTGCGGAAAAAGTGGGAGGGGAAGGGGAAAAGGGGAGGGAGAGGTGAAGGAAGGGAGGGCAGATTGGGGGAGGGGGCAGTAAAAAAGCAAAACATTTTTGAGGAGGGATAGTATGAAAGAAGATAGAAAATAGTGTAAATATCAAGGGGAAAGAATAGGATGGAAGGTAATACAGTTAACAATAGTAACTGAAAGAAATGATAAGCAAGATGCTATCAGGAGGACTTATGAAAAATGCAATTCATCTAGAGAAAAATTGATGGTATCTGAATACATATTGAACTATATTTTTTTTGTTAGTTCCTCTTTCTAAAGTTATTTTGTCTGTTTTCTTTCACATCCTGACTAATGTGGAGACGTTTTGCATGACTGCCCATTTATAACATTGAATTGCTTGATTTCTTAGGGAGGGGTGGGGAGGGCAGGAGGAAAAACATTTGGAACACAAAGTTTTTAAAAATCAATGTGAGGGGCAGCTAGATGGCACAGTGGTAAAGCACTGGCCCTGGATTCAGGAGTACCTGAGTTCAAATCCGGCCTCAGACACTTGACACTTACAATCTGTGTGACCCTGGGGAAGTCACTTAACCCTCATTGCCCTGCAAAAAAAAAAGTAAAATAAAATAAAGTCAATGTGAAAAATTTGGAGCTTTTTACATGTAACTAGGGGAAAATGCTAAATAAATAATTTTAAAAATTAAATTAAAAAAATATAATAGGAGTAAAGAGTTCTGTAAGTCACTTTAGCATCTTCTCTATGCTGCCACCCTTGCCATCAAAACCTTCTCCTAAGTCATTCTCTCTGGGTCATATACTGACCATGTACAAAGAAGAATGCCATGAGGGTATACTTTAGATGTCTTTATTAGACAAGCATTACAAAGTTCTATAGAAATCAAGGTCAAAAGTATTTTTCTTCTATCCTCTCCTCTTCTCTCCTGTCCTCCTTTTTCCTCTTTCATTTTTCTCATTTCTCCTTCACATTTAAATACTTCCTTTCCCTTAACATATATCCTCTTCTCAAGATTGAGATGAACATAAAATGAACTCATTCATATTATTAATAATCATCATAAAAGAATGAAAATAGTGCAATACTTCATGTTTTTGATGATGAAGATCTACCCACATTCCCCATCTTAGTAGATGGTCTCTAAATTACTTTATGTAAAAGAAAATCATCCTGGGCAGGTAGGTGGCGCAGTGGATAAAGCACTGGCCCTGGATTCAGGAGGACCTGAATTCAAATCCAACCTCAGACACTTGAAACTTAATAGCTGTTTGACCCTGGGCAAGTCACTTAACCCCAGCTGCCTCACTAAAAAAAAAAACAAACAAACAAAAACAAAAACAAGAAAATCATCCCCCATTGGGTCAGTATTTTGGTTATGATGAACCTGTTCATCTTTACCTCAGATGGTTCATGGACAAGACCCTGTCAATCATTGTGGTTATACTTGAAGGGTTTGAGCTTGGTTTAAATAGTTAGAACATATAAACATATGAGAGAATTTCATATTTAGAAGGAACTTTAGTAGTCTCTTCACCCAATCTATAATCCCCAAAAGAAGATCCCCCCTACAATGTAAATGACAATGACCAATTAGTCTTTGCTTAAAGATTCCTAGTGAGGAAGAACCTCTTATTTGTTAGGGCAATGGATCCTATTCTTTGATTGTTGGGAAGGTTTTCCTCACTTCAAAGCTACATTTATATCTTTAACAATATTTATCCATTACTTCTAGTTAGGCACTCAAACCTAATACCTCTTCTTGTTAGTCTTTTGGATTATAGTTGACAGCTGTCACATTCACCCTGAATCTTCTCATAGCCTTCTAGGATCCAAGACACTTATGTATGATGGTGAGACATGGGAGGAGGATTCATTGCAGGATTGGATGAGTGGATGAATGCTGCTGATACTACATTGTCCTATACAATAATAATTATTCAGAGAGAACTAATAATTTCCAAGTCCATTATTTCATTTAATCCTTATAAGAGATCTGTGAAATAAACATGGCAAGGATTACTCTGTCCATTTTATAGATAAGGGAACAAGGCTGAGAGTGAAGTGGCTTGTTCCACTATGAATTGGTGACGACACAGATTCAGCCCTCTGACTTGTAGTCCAATACTTGTTCCACTCTATCAGGTTGCCATGTTAGGGATGAAATAGTAGCAGCAATGAAGTGGGCATGTGATCTAGGGCTTCATGCAAAAAAGCTAAAAAGTTGAAAGTGATGTGCGCCCTTTGGGCTTGAGTTTAGCCAGCTGTATAATGAGTTTAATGGCCTGATTTTCACTGGGCAGCAATGTCTCTACAATGTAGCTTGGATGACGTATTTTGCATTGGCAATGTACTTTAAATAATGATTTATTATTCCCTACTATGTTCCTCTAATGTCGGCTGTTGTGCAGTTCTGTGTTGGAGACAGAGGAATCATATCACAGGTGTAATAACATTACTAATAATAAACATAAGATGGTACAGTGAGAAGAATACTAGTTCTGAATTAGAGGATCTAGTTTTTTTTTTTTTAGAGCATTTAGTTTTAAATGATGATTGTATCACTCATGCCTCTATGATCTTGGAAAGTGATTTAACTTCCCTAGTTCTCAGTTTCCTCTTCTGTAAAGCAGAAGGTTAAAACTTGCTGCCTTGTGAGGTTCTGTACAGCTCTAGATTTATAAACGTCTGAATTCACTTTTCTATTGAACTTTAACCTTTACTAGGGACTTTTCTCCCAATAAAATGGAAGCAATAGAAAAAGCATACCCAAGTACAAAGGATATAATGTTGTATTAAGGTCAAAGAATCAAAGGATCTGAGAGTTGGAAGGGATCTCAGAAGTTTTGTAATCCATCATCATCTACTTGAGCTTGAATCTTGATATAGCCCATCCCATTATGGAATAGCTGTCATTATTGATAACTTTTCTTCACATTGTACCAGGTTCTTATAATTTCCATTAATTATTTCTGGTTCTGCCCTTTGAGGTCAATCAAAGAAAATATTATTTCTCTTCTACTCTAGTTGACAAACATGAGAATAGCAACAACAACAATAACAACTTGTGTTTATATAATGCTTTAAGGTTTGCAAACTACTGTGTGTGTATATATATATGTATATATATGTATATGTATATATATGTGTGTGTGTGTGTATATATATATATATATATATATATATATATATATATATATATATATATATATATATAGTGACTTGCCCAGGATCACACCATTCTTAAATGTCTAAAGCAGGATTCAAGTCTAGTGCTTTTATTTCCTGTGCTTCCTAGCTGCTTCAATGCAAATACTTGAAGGCACCTATCACATTCCTGCTGGGTCTCCTCTAGTCTAAACTTTTCTGGTTCCTTAACCTCATCCTCATGTGATCCAATTTTGAGTCTTCTCACTATCCTGAATTATCTCCTCCCAATGAGTTCTAGTCTATAAATGTCCCTCCTTAATTGGGTGGTCCAAAATTGAGCTGGGAACTTCTTTATGGCTCATTCATCTTATGAGAGAATCCTTTTACAAATCAGTTAAATATTTTCTTCCTTTCTCCTCCCAAAGTTGAGCAATCTTTAAAAAGTCTCAAATCACAGAATCAGAAAATTTGAGAGTTAGAAGGCACCTCAATGTACATCTTTTTCCCACCTATGCATTAAAGAAATCCCCATTATATCCAATCAAAAATTTGAAAATGATGGAGAGCTCATAAGAGGGAAAATGTATTGTTAGGTTGAAAGGACAAAGAATTTGAGGCCAGAAGACCCAGGTTCACATCTAGACTGTTCCATTAGTGAGTGATTAATTATTTGATACTTGAAAAATACATAATCTCCCTGTGCCTCAGTTTCCTCCTCTGTAAAATTAGAGAAAATAGACCAGATGATCTCAAAGTCCCTTTCCTATTCTAACATTCTATGATTCACAGTTCTAACTTAATTAATGAATAAGCCAGATCAAAGGAGGCATTGGTAGTTAAAGGGGAAAAAAAGAGAAAGAGAAAGCGAAAATTAGTTTCAAAGTGTGGGTGTTAATGACTTGCTCTGGATTTGTAATGCCAAGGGGGTCTATCAATCAGAACACAAAATGAAGGATAGAAACAAATTAACACAGAAACCCTACCTCCTTTTGATTATCTGTAATAGGCCCAAGTTCTTGTGAGTTATTAATAGCAGCTAGGAAGCTAATTTGCTTAAGCTATTAAAGATTTCCTCATGGCAGCCTTTTTAAGGTTAGAAGGGCAGATCATGGAGGAACTTTGGCACCAAGCCATGAGGACTAATTGTCCTTTTCATTAACACATGTGGGGGGGTGGAGGGTGACGATAAGACTGGTGACCCATAAAAGTTAGACTTTGCTCATAAGTAGGGTTCATTATGTGATTGAGGCCAAGTCCTCCTCCCAACCCCTGCTCTCTCTCTGTCTGTCTCTGTCTGTCTCTCTTTCTCTCTCTCTCTCTCTCTCTCTCTCTCTCTCTCTCTCTCTCTCTCTCACACACACACACACACACACACACACACACACACACACACACTGCTTACATCCCAAACCTGCTCCCTAATGCTTTTCACAGAGAGATCCAAGTAAATGTCCAGATAGTCAAAGTCTTCCATGACTGCTATATCATGACCCTGGTCCAAGTTTATCCTTCTTTTCTTCATTTCCTCACCAATATCTGCTTTCTATTCAAGTGCTCCATATAATATACTCGTGACAACTTTCCAACTTCCTATCATTCTTCTTAAAATCACAATTCATTGCCTCAGGAGAGGGATCACTCTCTCTGGAGATATTCAAGTAGGGACTGAATGACTCTTTACTGGAGATGGGGAAGAAGAGATTCATGGTCAGGTATGGACTATATGGCATTTGGTTTTCCTTCCAATACTTAAATTCTAAGATTCTGTCACAATATTGCTTCTATCTCTTCTACTATAGTACTGTCATAAGAATGTTTTTTCTCAGTTTTTTTTTTTATTTTTTGAGGAAAGGAAAATATAGACTGTGGAATTAAGAAGGCTTAGCAAATGAATGTATATTTCTAATAAAGGAGATTAAAGAATCAAAGATGATTATAAAGTTTTGAGTCTGGGTGACTAAAATAATGGTGGGGTTATAAACAGAAATTAGGAAGTTAAGGAGAAGAAGTGAAGAGGAAAAGATAGTAAACTCAATTTTGGACATACTTACTTTAGGGGCCAGTGGGACTTCCAGATGGAGATGTTCAGCAAGCAGTTGGTCATGTGGGTTCAAAAGAGAGATTAGGGTTTATTATATAGGTTTCGTCAGTCATCTGCATTAATATTATAAGTGAGAAGATGAAATGACCAAAGGAAAGAGAAGAGATGGAGAGAAGAGGCTTGAGGCCCAAGCCTTGGAACCTACCCACAATCCATGTGTGAGACAAGTAAGAGAAATCAAAGGAGAATGAGAAAGACCAGAATGGAAAGCTAAAAGATGGAGGTGTTTTGGAAACTAAGGGAGGGCCAAGTATCTAGAAAAAAAGTGAGTAGTCAAAAATGCAAAATGCCCC